>NC_056745.1:272107684-272192684 GCF_019279795.1 Protopterus annectens | reverse complement strand
ATGATAGAAAGGATGATTTCCCCTCACTTAATTGCATGATGGTTATGGTAATGCAATTAATCTATCTGTGCTTCCTTGTTTAATGAACTAGAAACAGCAGATTCATGGCACCGAGATTGGGGAGTCCTGACTGAGAACCAGGTGACCTGGGTTTGATTGGTAAGGTTGCCACTTGAGGAGCCAACTTGGGTGATAGGATAGGCAGCAGCATATTCCTGTCCCACCTATTTTTTCTTTGGGGGGGGAGTTATATTCAGGGATGTAAGCTCTATTGGTGATACCACGGCATGTATGCTGTCGATCAGAATGTAAGTAATGTGTTCTGTATCTTTAAGAAGCATGTCAAGGCTGTACGTGGACGTATAAATTCCAGAAACGTGCAACCCCTAGTGCCATTTTGTAAGAGCAGCCACAGTGTTAGCATGCATGATCACAGTTGTTTGTTTGTATATAAGTTACTTAAGTTAAAGTCAGTAACCTTCTAGAGTGATGTGTTTGTATAAAATAAAGCTGCTTAAACAGAACCCACAAAGACTCTTCTATTTTGTCCAAAGTAGGAGAGCGACATGGTGTCAGAACAGAGATCGAAGAGAATAAGATCCAGAGCCATGAGGTGCAGAGAAGACAGTGAAGGTAAAACTAAGAGAAAACTAAGAGAAACGAGCACAAAAAGAACCAGAAAAGAATCAAAAGTAATAAGAAGTAGCACAAACTATTTATTTCATAGAAGAGACAAAACGGGGGCATTACAAGAGCACAAACTGCATTATTGAGCAAGCAGAAGGCACAAAATATTTGTTGGCTAAAACTAAATGTTTAAAATAAAGGTATTTGCTGAAATAATTAACAGTAAAGCAAAACAAATATGTTTAAAGATAAAACGAGCATGTTTAAAGCAAAATTGGGCATGTTTAGAGTAAAATGAGCATGAAAAGGGCTTAAATGAGCAAAATTAATATAATACGGGCAAAAAGGGCACATTAAGCAAAAATAAAGCAAGGTGACTGCATGTGTTTTGCAAAGTGCTATGTTTTTGCATAATTACGACTTTGTATTGTATCAAGGGCATAACTTAAGTTATTCGAAGTATCTCAAAGTGTGTAAAAGTGCTTACAGGGTGTGCTTGTTACTGTGCATGTATTTTGAAGAGTTTATTGTGTGCGAAATACAACTATTTCATGAAATGCTGTCAAAGTATAGCCATTTTGAAAAGTTTCTTGTGCTGGGTGTGTCTGTTTGCAAAGTGCCACCATTACAAAGTATTTCTTGCAATGTAAAGAGTTGCCTAGCAAGGTACCACCATTTTGGGGACATTCCAGTGTGCTGTATGCAGTTATTTGCAAAGTGCAACTACTTTGAAATGTTATTGAGTTTTGGGCAAGAGAGGTCCAGTTTATTCACATTGTGCAGTTATTTGATATGTTTCTTACACTGATGAGGCGATTTATTGCAAAACGATATTACAAAAGTATTACAGTGCTGGAGAGTTTATTTCACTTGCATCGTAAAGTTGTTTGAGATGTTTCTTAAAATGATGATAAATTACTTTAGCAAAATGATGCTAAAGTGCCCAAGAAGTTTATTTCACAAAGTCCAATCATTCAGAGGTACTACGAATTTGTTCATTAGCATTGTTTCGAAAAGCCCAAAAGGTATAAAAGAAGCACATAGGCATTGGACAAAGTTACAAATACTGTAATAAGCTGTTGGCCTATGTGCATGTGTGTATGTTTGTACTTGTTTGCAAATCCATTCACTGGTACGTGTTAATATGGCAGACGGATTTTGAAAGACCCTACCACTTGTATTTGATCAGAATATTGTGGAGAATTGGAGAATATTTGAGCAAGAGTACAATATTTTTATATAAGCAGCTTATGCAGATAGAGATGCACACACCAGGGCATTCATTTTTCTAAACTTAGCTGGGTCAGAGGCCATAGAAAGAGAGCATTCATTTGTATATGCACCTGCAGTATATGAAGGAGAAGATGAAAACCATCATATTGTTGTATAGGCTGAATCCAGAGAAGACCCCGAGGGTTTGAAGTGCAAGTTCAGAGAAATGTGTAACCCTCAGACAAATATTACATTAGAGAGGCATTTGTTTTACACAAGAGCTCAGAAACTAGGGGAAACATTTGCAGCTTATATAACTGACCTGAGAAGCAAAGCTAAGACGTGTCGGTTTGGTGACTTAAAAGATGAGGTGATAAAGGACAGGCTTCTGTGCTAAGCCAAGATTCTATCTGGTAAGCTCCGAGAGTGTGGAATATAGGAGGAACCCTAAATATCTTCTTCCTGTACCAGAATCATTGTTTCTGTGATGCAGACTTCAAATATAAGAGTGAATCAGACACTGTTTCCATACCAGAATGTGTTAAAAATTCTGATTCCATTCCAGAAAATGTTCCAGACATTCCACAAGTCAAACATTTTCCAGAGACAGTTCTAATTGCTAAATCTAATTCCCAGTTTTATGTCACACAATATGGGCAAGTATCAAAGTCTAGTGTGAAATACGCAGCAACGTGGACATGATTGTATACATATATATATATATATATATATATATATATATATATATATATATAAAATATAAATATATATATATATATATATATATATATATATATATATATATATATAATATATATATATATGTGTATGTGTGTGTGTGTGTGTGTGTGTGTGTGTGTGTGTGTGTGTGTGTGTGTGTGTGTGTGTGTGTGTGTGTGTGTGTGTGTGTGTGTGTGTGTGTGTGTGTGTGCTTAGTATTGTGTAATGCATGGACAAAGAATTACCTGTGATTTCTGCATGCCAAATAGACTCATAACGTCGTATAGATTTGCTATTTGCTATATTTAAAACTACCCTCATTTGGTAAATGCTGATCTTCCTGGTCCCCAAAGAAAATCTTTAAATTCAAAAGTTGACAGAAAGACTGTACATCTTGTACAAAATCATATTCAGACACATAAAAAGTAGGAAATATAGTTTAAACCTTTATTAAGAACTTTATAATCAGACCTCACCAATAGATTTATGGAACATGGATATTCAGAGTCATTTATCTCAGATTAAACATCTTGTGGAAAGGATGCCCAGACAGCAATTATTGACATATGGTGGGTCTAAGTCTGGATGCATTTCCAAGATTAGATTCATTACCACGTTTGGTAAGAATAGCAAATCTTTGATTGTGCTCATAAATAAGTATTGGGATATATTACTTGCTGAAGAACATTTGGTGACTATATTAGAGGATAGATGCAGGTTCTCTTATAGAAAGGGCATTACTTTAGATGGACATTTTAGTCATTTTAAAAGACATCCATCCATCCATCCAAGTGTATCATAAAATACAAAGGACCATTGTGGGTGCCAGGTCATATGGATGTTATCCATGGGAACATTGTACCTTCTGTAGATATGTACTTAAAACAAAATAATTTTCAAGTAAGAATACATCCAAAGTTTTTGAAATTCGTACATTATCTAGTTGTAGTAGTTGTTGGGTGATTTACCTTGCTGAATGTCAATGTTCGGCTTTTTATATTGGCCAAACATCCAGGCCTTTTAAACTTAGAATTTCCGAGCATTTGAGCAATATACGTAACAAGGTTATCACCAACGCATTATACAAACATGTTCAAGTTCATAAAACAGCTAGATTTTCCTTTACAATTATTGACAGAATTGCTGGTTCTAAATTTTCCAAAAATAAATTACATGACATTCTTAATAAAAAAGAAAGATCTTGGATTGTAAATCTGGCTGGTCTGTTTCTCCAGGCCTAAATTACCATTTGTAAACATTTATCTAGATTTATTTATATGTATATATATTTTTATATATATATATATATATATATATATATGTATACATATTTAATATATACTTTTTATGTATCTGTTTCTTATTTTTGATGTGTACGTGTGCATTGTAAATACCTTTAAATTTGGGCTAGGTGACTAGTATGTTCTGGTTTTGATTGGTCAATTTAGAATATGGTGTAGTTGTTCTGCTAATATAAAAAATTGTTACATTGATAAAGGTCATTGAGACCGAAACCGGTCTGTATTAAACGCAGGTTTCTCTGTCATGCTGGCTATTTGTTCTCCAGTGCCGTGCAGTTGCTGTCCGTGCGAGGGGTCCTTGTTGTAGTTCTTGATAGTAGCCAATAGATGGTTCAGAAAGAGACAGTCACAAGATCACATACAAGAGTAGCCAACATGCAGCTCAGGTAGACTTCCTCCTAGTAAGGAATAAGGAAAAAGGACTGGGGTAGAATCCATGATTGCAAAGTCATCCCCAGCGAAACAGTCAGCCCGCAGCATAAACCATTAGTTGCCACAATCAACTGGAAGCAGTGGTCACAGAAGGCTCTAAGGTCAACAGAGACCATGCTGAAGACCTGGAAGTTGACTGGAGAGAAAGTACAGCAGTTCAAGGAATTGGGGCTCTAGCACCCCAAGAAGAGAAGGAAATTGGTGGAGTTGAAGAGGAGTGGCAGCACCTAAAGCAGCATGTGTTAGGACTACAGAAAGATATGTGGCCAAGTCAGGTATGGAAATAAGGTACATAAGGAAAGCTGGTGGTGGAATGCAGAAGTCCAGCAAGTCATCAAAAGAAAGGAGTGCAGGAAGAAATGGGAGATAGAAAAAACTGACCAGGCTAAGAAGGACTACTGGTTGGCTAACAAAGAAGCTAAGAAGGAAGTTGCAATAGAAAAGTATAGAGCATCAGAGGCACTTTACCAACTTCTGGAAAGTGACTCAGTAAGGGGCACAAAGAAACTATATCAGATTGCAAGGCAAAGACAGGAAGATAAAGAAGACAGTTAGACACCCTTCATAAGGGATGCCAGCAACAACCTGCTCACCAGCCCAGAGGACATCAAAGCAGATGGAAGGAGTATTTCCAGCAGCTTCTGAATGTAGAAAACTCCACAGAAGCTGTACTGCCCCAGAAACAGCCTACAATGAGAGAAGAAGAGGAGCCTACCCTAGACGAAGTAAGAACAGCACTAAGGAAGATGAAGTCAGGGAAAGCAGCAGGCTCCGATGAGGTGACAGCAGAGATGATAAAGATGCTGGGTGAGATAGGGGAGAAATGGCTCCTGAGGGTACTAATAGCAGTGTGGAGAGAAAGGTGTATCTCAGATGACTGGAGAATAAGCATACTTGTGCCAGTGTACAAGAGCAAAGGGGACATCCACAACTGTGGGCAGTACAGAGGGATCAAACTCCTACCACACTGCATGAAAGTTCTGGAGAGAGTGATTGATAAACGGATATGCAGAGTAGTAGAATACAAGATGGGAGATGAACAGTTCAGATTAAGATCAGGATGCAGCACAATTGACCCAATGTTTGCATTGAGACAGATACTTGAGAAGAAGCTAGAAATGAGGACAGAGTCCAACTGGGCATTCCTAGACTTGGAGAAAGCATATGACAAGGTCCCAAGAAAGCTAATCTGGGCAGCACTGTGGTGGTTTGAAGTCTGGAAACATTGGTAGAATTAGTGCAGGCTATGTACAAGGACCCAGTGACTCAAGTACAAGCAGTGTTCGGCCTCACAGAGGGGTTCCCAGTGGGAGTGGGTGTACATCAGGGCTCAGCTTTGAGCCCACTGCTGTTCATACTGGTGATGGACTACATTAGCAAACAGGTTGGAGGGGACAGATCAACAAAGCTGCTGTATGCAGATGATGTAGCAGTACAGGCATACTCTGCGCTAGAACTTCAGCAAAGGATAGGAGAATGGAATGCAAATCTGAAAGCACATAAGCACATGGGAAGAAATTAAGCACAGATAAGACTGTGGTAATGGCAGCAAATTGGGGAAATCAGAAGAAGCTGAGAATAGAGATAGAAGGGAAGATAGTGGAACAGGTAAACAGCTTCAAGTATCTGGGAGAGGTGGTTGAGGAGAAGGGTAGTCTGAATGAAGAGGTGAAAGCTAGAATCAGAGAGGCTGCAGCCAACTGGCATAGAGTATCAGGTGTAGTCTATGACAGAAGAATGCCAAAGAAGCTGAAAAGTAAGGTGTACAAGGAGTGGTGAGACCAGTACTATTGTATGGTACAGAAACCTGGGCAGTAAAGGCAGAACAGTTGAAGAAGCTAGAGGTAATGGAAATGAAGTGATGCACACTGTGGGACAGACGAAGAAATGAGGACATAAGAGCAGAAGCTAAAGTAACTCCAATTGCAGAAAAGATCAAAGAGAACAGATTACAGTGGCTTTGGCACATGTGTAGAAAAGCAGAAGACAATCTGGTGAGGAAGATTTGAGACAAACAGGAAAAAGGTAAGAGGAAACAAAGACTTCCAGCAAAGAGGTGGATGGACTGTGTGAAAGAAGATCTGCGACAATCAGGCATGAGTGTTGAAGAAGGCAGGAGTGTGGCACTAAATCGAGAGAGTTGGCGATAGTTAACACAATACTCCGACCCCAGGTAGAAAAAATGGGAAAAAGGGAGCTGATGATGATAGGCTCCTATCAGTTTGTCGAAACTTCAGCAGTTCGAACACCATATATTTGAACTGTGAAGTTCGGAAACTGATTATTGCAAAACCGTGGAACACCAAATTATTAGTCAGGGAAAGAATTTGGTGGGTCATTTCTGTGGTTTCGCTATTTTCAGCACTGTGGTGTAAAGTTACGGGTCGGGTTCAGGTAAGTGTGCGATTGTGTGGACATTTGGGTTAGGGCACGGGTTAGGTGAGTTAGAGTTAGGGCGTGGGTGAGGTGGGTGTGCGATAGTGACAGACCTTAGGGTTAGGGTTTGGGTTAAGGTAAGTGGATCGATAGTAGTGTATGTACAGTTTAGTGTAGGGTTAGATGTAGGATTTTAAGTGTATGTTTGTGGATTGCTGTTTTTTTGGTGTGCTTGTGTTGTGTGTTTGTTTCTTGGAACAGTGATTTTTTTCCCTGGGAAAAAATTTCTGTTCTAAGCCTTTGATGGTTTTGCACTTCGAGGTTAGAAGTTCGAACATATGGTGTTCGAACTTCTACCATTTCGTCAAAGTGATATAGACCCAATGATGATGATGATTTCCATGCCAGTCATGGCAGTAGCAGCAGAAGGGCAGAATGGACAGTCAGGAGAGAAATATATAGCAGCAGTACCACAGTCGAGGCAGGGGTGTAATATTTTGTAGTGCTGACAAAAGAGGTGGAGTTAGTTCCATGGTTAGAGGCTACAACAGAGGCAAGCAGAATAAATGAAGCATGTGTTATAACCCGCAGGCTATGCAGGGTAGTGCATAGTCTAATCACACTGTGCATCAGACATCTCCATACCCACACACATTAGGGGATTAGTAAGGTGCAATCATTATCCTCTTACAATGGGAAGGGGAGCAGAGACAAACGATTGCAGAACTATAAGATGAGGTATGTTCATGTAAAGTGACTTTGGTTGCCACACACTCTCTGGTAGGTTATGGGGAGGCAGGGATCTCATCCTCCAGTGATGAGTTGAAGCTACCATTGTGTGACCATCAGTGGTGTCCACTATGTGGGCTTATAGTTTTGAAGCTTGATGTGGTAGGGAGGTTGTAGAACTATGGGACTGTGAGTATCTGCCCTGATGAGGCATACGGTGTATTCATTCTGATGAGCACCATTGCCAGTAATCTAGATGATGTCCAAGATCTGAGGTGGCAGATTGTATTCTCAAATGGCACAGTGATGCCATTTCAGCAATGGCCTATGAAGCCAGTCTTGAGATTTTTTTTTTTTGTTTACCTCCCTGCATCCTGACTTTCCAACAGCCACAGAAGGAATTATCTGTGAAGCAGACTAGATGGCAGTTGAAATGTACTGCATGGAGCAACCTAAAGAAGAACCTATAGAGACATTTGTCACTAGCAACCTCAGCAGCATTGTTTACTTCCTGCTCCTGTATTTATTGTCATTGTGTAGTTGGTTCATATTACCCATCACCACAATGCTGTGGGTTGAAATACAATTTTGCCTGAGTCTCTAAATTGCACTTACACTGGTTAATATAAATATGAGGCAAAAATAGGGACATTCTGCAAAAATCTGAACAACTGAGAGGTATGCCTATAACCCCCTTTGGCATGCTTACTACTGCATATTAAAAATAATATATGGTGCATCTCCAAATGACACACGAGTGGTTGGTGCTAGCCCAGCTCACACCTACAAGATACTTGCAAATGTGAGGGGGTGTCACTTCCCTTGGCCAACCAGTGAGCACCAATGACTCCCCAAACTCAATGAGGCCCTTCAGTAATAGTAATCTACCCCCTGTGATGGGTCTGTCTGACACAATATGCTACACTTTTTCCTTTGAATGGAGTATCATATCAGCAAACATTTATCAAGTCCCTTGTAAATACCTATTATGAGTCACAGCATTTACACCCTGTACAAGTACCTGCCAAATTTTGTCCTAATAACATATGTCTGTAGCAGCCTTGCTCAGGAGGTACATGTCTTGTGTGCTAATGGTCTGCAGCAGCACTTCAGTATCCAGGGTAGTTAACTTTTCCAGGTGTTGTCTCCCAAAAATAAGTGGGCATGTGAGGTATGCTGTAGGATGCCCATATCTATGATCACTGCTCCCCTTTATGCATCTGGTTATCAGCTGCAGTTAGTGTTATGTACATCACACACCCGATTTACATATTGTAATAATGCCTCATCATATGGCCAAAAAACTTCATACTGCCCATGGCATGAACTTTACAAAGTTTCTATTATAAAAGATTGCCATTGTCATCCCCCCCAAGTGTCATGCTGATGGTACAATGCCATACCGCTGTCACCCCCCCCCAAGACTCATGCTAATGGTACAGTGACATACCACTGCCATGGGTTTCTAGTTACACTTGCAAAAACTTTGGTATTCAAATTACTTTCAAAAACTGTATTGAAATATTCTTTATACTCGATGCACATTAAATAATTAGTAGGTGGAATATTTGCTTTAGGGGCTCCATATGACTCAGTATGAATTACAAGAATTCATGTTCTTTATGCTATAAGCCGACTGTTGACACTGTAGTGCAGCATAAGTGGGTGCTGCACTCCTGTGTTTACCGTCTTTCAGATGAGATGCTAAACTGAGACCCCATCTCTACAGCTGATGGTAGCTCAAGTGGATGTAAAAGATCCCATGGCACATATCGAAAAGAGAAGGGGAAACTCCCCTATGACCTGTCCAAATTTCTCCTAGTATTGTAAATACCACCTCTGGTCTCCCCCCTGAAAAGAGGCTACTAGTCTAGTGGGACTAACCAGGGCAACGAAGGATAAATAAAAAGTTTAAAATCGACTAGAATGTGTAGATAGATTATATAAATTAGCAATAGCAGTTTAGCCGTTCTAGGACACAGAACTAAACAAACTGAAAAAAAAAATAAAAAGGAAATGACATAAATCTCTACATGACACAATAATGTCATCTCTTAACCCTAGGAAGCCTATTTGTTTTTTGCTGTTTACAATGATTTATACCTACACACAAATAATTACAGTACTTGTAACTAATTCATGATATACAGCCATGTAACATTGTTCTGTTCTAGTACAGTTTTGTAGAACATGGCCTCTGTGCAGATGGAGTTGCTCTACAAATTTTCAGGTAACACAAGCAATGTTTGATGAGTGGACAGCGTTTGCAAAACTGCCTTCTCCCTTCCCCCAAGCACTAGAGAGACTTTTGCTCTTCAGCATACAGGCAAATATAAGGAAGTCTGAGGTTATTGAATTCAAGAGTGAAGGCAAAGCTATTTGAAGGTGCAGTATTTATCAATAATAATTTGTTTGAAGGTGTTTCTAGCAAAGAACAGCAATAACTGAAGGTGATGAATAGGCAGATTCCAATGATGTAGTCAATTCTCGTTTTTAACTCCCTATAATTTTAAGACACTATGTGAACAAACCAGTTACTCAATAACAAATGCAGCCCATTCTATGGAAACATTTGTTCATACTCACTTATAAATGTACTGTGGGTTCTGTAATGTATGACTTATCAGTTCTGAGAAAGACAGTGCAGAATAAGCTACTCACTAAAAAATACATCATGTCCCATTCATGTTATAATATGTTGGTTGGTGTTAATGCTGGGAAATTTTCACCACTTGTCAAGAAGCTCTGCCAAATGGTTTCTGGTCTGAACTGCAAGATTTCTCCAAATTTCTGTCATTAAAACCACAACACACTAAACACTATCTGATGTCATTTTGTTTAACTTTTTATCAAAAACTAGATGCAGAACACCATAGCAGTAGAAGAACTGCTACAGTTAAATTAACAAAAAAAAAAAAAAACTGCAAGCTTACTATGTCCTGAGTGAACTAAGGTTGTTGTTGTGTCTTTCGGCTTTTTCTGGTTAGGGGTCGCCACAGCGGAACTTCGGTCCGCTAATGATTGGCAGTAGATTTTTACGTGCTGAGTTGCCAGCTCTGACGCACAACCTTCAACCCATTCACGCATGTCTCCACACAGAAGAAGCTTTTAGCTTAGAATCGAACAGGACAACGTCTTACTGTGAGGCGACAATGCTACCGCAGCACCACCACCGCAGTCCTGAGTGACCTAACATAATTTCATATGTCAATAAATACATAATAAAATAAATATTATTACCTGAGTGAACTAAGGTAATTTCTAATATTTATTTTATTATGTATTTATTGACATGTGTGTAAAGGGAAATTCCAATAATTTTATCCATTTTTAGCAGAGGCCTGTGGACAAAAGCTCCACAAATAAAAGAATGGAAAATACATATACATTAGTGAAAACTGGCATAAAAAATAAATACATTTTTATATAGATATATATATATATATATATATATATATATATATATATATATATATATATATATATATACACACACACACACACACACACACACACACACACACACACACACACACACACACACACACACACACACACACACACACACACACATATGCACATTACAGCTGGAAGCAAGTTTTACTTTCAGACCTGTCAAAATATCCACTCTTTATGTCTCAATACTTTTATATGAAAATGTATAGTATAAAACTGACAAAGTACAGTATAATAGATTTACAGTGATGTTTTGAAAATAAGCATTTTTGTATTTATATTTGCTTCATAGCAATGGTTAGGACAGTATTAATTAATGGCCATTAGTGTTCAACAGTTGATGCAGAACATGGACAGTGTCCATTGCTGACATACCTTTTGTGTTTTTGGCACATCAGTGTGACGCTGGGCACGCAGAGATCGTGCAGACTCTGTTGGCTTTGCTGGTGCACAGTACATCTCTAACTGGTTCAGGGCACAGCTTTGAAAGCAGCATTGCTCCACAATTCCCTTATTGGGAGTTCGCCTTGCGTTGGATCCGTAGGTCTGCTTGCCTGTGTAAAGAAATGGATGCAATGAGTATTAGAGATCAACCAGCAACAGTACTGCATGCCGTTAGTTTCCAACTTTTTTTATTTTAAAACCACAATAAATGACAACATATATCAGGTAATTAATAGTGATACCTGAATAAATGCACACACTTTACATATAACTGAGAACATTCCATATTACCACTTAAAAAAAGAACACACATGCCCTGTAACACGAAGCAAACAAGAATAGAACATTAAACTGAATCTATTTAAATAACTCTGCAGACTATTTCTTGCAATAATAGGCAGACCTATTTGTCTGAAGAGCTATTAACCATCTACTGCTTGTTATCATATTGTAACTGGTTCAGTCAATAAACATTTTTCAGTTATCTCTCAGAAGAAACAAATTATTTGATGAAGCCTCCACCCTCCCTTTTTGATGGGGTTGCCTGTATTTACACACGTATGAACAGATGAGAAATATAATGCAACTTAGATATGGTCTTGGCCGGTTTCCCATCAGAAGCAATCTACAGACATATTTTGACAGAAAATTGAAGCAGGCCTGTGCATATAGTGGCATAGGTAGTTACAGGATCGAGGCTTCAGCCGCTGTCTGGACTCAATGCAATTTAAAAGTATTTCCATGCATTGATATGCCACCTACCATATTCTCTGTACTGCTGGAATATGACAAAACATACATAGATCTAGTTGTGACATTAAATTACTCACACATCTACACTGAATCCTGACTAGAAAATCATTTCATAACTTTCATCATGGTCAGTAGGCAGCATAAACAAATTTCTGGTGATATTCAATTAGTTTAATTGTCTTACTGAGTATTCTAATAAGCTTGCATCCTCACTTTAGCCGACGTTTTGAACACCAGTGATACTGTAAAATAAGTCTATATATGTTACATCCGCTATGCATTCATATTCATACTATTATTTTGAAGCAAAGCTGAGGCTTTCAGGGGGGCTTGCTAACAGCCATGGTAGGTGGAGGGGATATTGAGGATTCTCCTTCTGTATGCATTTCAGGAGTGATGATTGAAAAGGATGCCATGGCTGGTAGTACTTCCAGATGTCATGCGGGTTGATCTGGAATTTTTTTTTTGTAACTGAAAAAATGTAAATGCTTTCCTTACTTTAATTACCTAGTCAATGTTTGCATACCGGGTTTTGCTAAAGTCTTTCATATAATTCTCCTGCTTTTAAAACTAGATTCCTGCAGATGGGTAAATTCCTTCTACAGTGATGCTGCAGTTTTGTACTGTTTAGGAAGACACTTCAGGCCAAGTGGGAGACCACAGTACAATGCCATGACTTTAGATGAGCAGGATAGTTTTGTAATACTAACTGAATGCTAGATGTGTAGTACCATCCCATATTCTTGTCTCTATATTTGCGCATGACAGGAGTCTGTTTGTTGATATAGTAACTATTTTATGAATACAGATTTTTCCATGGAAAAGCTTAATATGGGACGTCCAGCTCCTCCTTGGTTAATTAGCTTGTATAAAGCACATCCAGGTATTTTTCCTTCTTTATGTATTCCTATTTAAATAAAATGTTAGTTTTTTAAAATTTTGATAACCAATTATTAGAAAGGAAATGTCTGAGGAGATACAATACTTTAAGTACCATTCAGAGCCACCTATGCTGTTTCACTAATTGAGAACTTCTGAGTTTTATTTTTATTCACCTTTAACCCCCAACATTGTAAAATGAATTCAGCATATTATTGTTTATATGTAGATCATTGACTGGGGATTCTGATAAAAATAAGGCAGTTATCTTTAAATAAGAGGGTTCCCAACTCATTCCCTAAAGAGCATCAGGCTTTTAATGTTGCATGATTCCGTATCCATTGAGCCAATGGTTTGATTGCTAGGGTAAACAGGGCTAGTAACACTGGACAGCCTTGCTAAGTATCTCTCATCAAGGATAAAGGCTGGGATAGCAGGGTACTGGCTAGTACTGTTCTATATGGTACAGTGTATAAAGCTTGGATGCCTCATAAAAGATGTAGGGAGACTTTCTGAATATATGAAAAAGTACCAAGGCTGGAGTGAAAGACTTTGTGCAGGTTTGCATATATCTGATTAATGCAAGGGTGTAACCTGACTTGAATGCCTTTTTATAAACCAGTCTGTGAAGGTGACTAAACAGGGGGGAAGTGATGGCTCAATTTCCTTAGGAAAGGTTTTTGCATAAAACATAGCTTTCTTCTTGATCATTGTTACTGGCCTGCAGTTATCTATTTATCATGCATCTTTTATGAGTTTTGGAAGTTGAACTATCTTTGATACTTTTAAGAATAATGGGCTTTGTCCTCATTAATACTTCTTCAAACAGTTTTAAAAGAGGAAATTGTCAAATGAAATGACCTTGCATAATTGTGCTGTCATACCATCCAGCCTGACTGCTTTGCCCCTAGGAGTGGTAGTTGTTGCCTTTTACACCTCCCTTAAAGATATAGGATTCACTAGCTCTTCAGCTCGCAGTTCTGTAAGAAGAGGGAACTACAAGAACTCTAGGAATTTCATCATCTTCTGTTTGTCATCAAACTTAGGCCTTCTCAAGAGAACAATAGAATTCATTACCAAATCAAAGTTTTCTTTGGGGCTAGTACAGAGAGGATTGTTGACCTAATAGCTGGGATTAGCATAACTGTCTTGCCTGTAGTTCGACAGGAGAGCTAGCAGTGTAACCAGCTTACTTCCAAAGCGTGTGGTTGCATGATAGATTTTATAAGGTGACCATTGGCTCTGTATACCTCCTCAGTGGCTAATTCTTACTTTCCTCTGTAGTTATATTGTTTATTTTTTTTGTAGTTAGATGGTTTGCAAAAGCCACTTGTATATCTACTGTCAAGCTCTCTATTGCTTGATCCTGCATAGAATGATACTTTGTCTTAGCCGCTGTGTAATTAACTTTCAAACCTGTTTTAAATGTTTCCCTACATGTGAAAACTGGTATAGTATTCAGCAGGAATTTATTTCAATGTTTTTCTGCAGCTGCCTCATGATGATACAGTACAAGTAAATCAGTTCTCCAATGCTTCTCATCCTAACTTCTCCTTAAGACGTAGTGTTTGGAAATTTTGCATTACCTGATGATCTGACGAGGTGCATGGCTGGACTGATATGCTAAGTTATTTGTCCATCATGAGGGAACAGCCAGTAGTCAAGCTGCTTTGGGAACTCTTGCTCAGTGCAATGAAAGGAAAGAGTGGTACATTCCCTCCTCCCACTATGAAAGTAAAGAGTGGTACATTCCTTCCTCCCACTATGAAAGTAAAGAGTGGTACATTCCCTCCTCCCACTCACCCACCTCCAAACTTTTCATGGGATCTGCTAGGCTTAAAGTATTTAAGCTATCTTTTAGTATGGTTCTCTTGGTGAGTCTAGACCTATCCAGGGCAGAATTTAATATCTCACTGAAATCCCTCCTATGAGCATTGGAATGTCATCATATTTAAAATTGCAAAATACACTAAAACATCTCTAATAATTTAGAAACATTGTAGTTGTAAACATATATCATAGCAGGAGTTGATATACCATTAGTCAATCTCTCCTCTCTGTCATGTTGGGCGTCAGTAATCCCCCCAGCATAGTCCCAGTCCTATGAATGCTGCTACCGTACATTTGGATGATTTGGCTAAAACTGCCTACAACAGGTTTCCTTGGAAAGGAGATCAAATATTGTCTCAGTTTCCTGGGTGTTTTCAGCAACACGGTTATGTTATCTTTTCAAATGATTCCATTTAGTCTTAAGATTAATAGTGCTTATATTTAAAGTTATAGCAGTGATATTTTGTGTACTCATTTACAGCTAACAGACACTCGTACTACCAAGCTAGTAATGTCTAAACTGTAATCTGATAACACAGTCAGCTCCTGATGTCGTATGCTGGTATGCAACTTCTGAGCAGCAGACTAAACAAATGGCAAATAAAATCAGGGCATAAGTGGCAGCACCCAGTGGTCATCACAGCAATTTTGCTCCTTGGTCACGGGCATGAAGCAATAGGTCCTATTAGGGTCCCTTATACACAAGGAATGGTTAAATACAATCACAGGTGTTCAATGTGTGTATTAAATTGTTGACTCCTTTTCTTCTTCTGCTTACAGAGTGCTTATTCTAGTTTCTTAAACATGTTTTCTGCAAAAAGGTGATGTTTTGTGTGGTTCACTCCTTTGGTATGGCTAGGCATCATCCTTATCAGAAATATAGGTTACTGCTGTGTCCTTCACCTGAAGGTTCCTCTTTGTCTAGTGAAGCAAACCTGTTCTCAGTCAGCACCAAGAAGAGATGCCTGACCACTACATTCATTGCTGGGTGGTCAGGCTTTTTGAATCTGTCCTCAATCCTCAAGTCTTTTCTCAGGCTACTACTCAGGGGTTGCCAGATCCCAGCTTTGCACCAAATGTGCCACATGGTCTAAAGATCTTAATCCGAGTAAAAGTTGACTTCCCTTTGAGCTCCAGTGGTAAAGGCTTCCTTGGCATGGATATTAGATTAGGTACAGACTCAGTGCACAGGCATTGCAGGTGAATTTCATAACAGCATCAAGAAAATCAGAATTCACCCATTTGTTCTGACATTTCTGGGACAGTACTGCTAGAACTCAGAATTCTGTAGGGATATTATTATTGTAATGTAACTTACTAATAAGGGAATATTGCTGCATTCATTCTCTAATCTCTGGTGAAAAGTCTTAGAAAAGTCTGACCTCACAGAGTAAACCACCTCCACCTCTCTTATAGCTGTTGATATTACTTCTTTATCTTTGAAGTTTAGTAGCTGGAGCACTACCTGTCAAGGTGGTTGATTTGGGTCTGCCTGGGGGTTTAGGAAGCACTGCACTCTTAAAAGATTTAGAACCAGCTTAATTCACAGTTCCAAGAGTGCTATCATAACAGACCTCTCCAATCTCTCCTTTCGACTGCCAAGTCTTAAAATTGTTCCAGACATGCCTTTTCCTCAAGTTTAAATACATTTTATTGCAATACTCTGATGGCAACCTGGTGGTTTTAGACATAGACTTATGTCCCTTAGAGTTGGCTGAACTGAATCAATATAGCCAGTTCCATGAAAACAGGCTTTGGAGCCCTGAATTTTTCATTGCAGTAGCCTTAAGTGTTGTGGTGTCAGGTAGCCCTTGGTAGCCTTGCTGTCAGTTTATTAAGTTTATTGCCCAAGACCAAGTATAGAGCCTCTTTCGTTACACAACCTCATGGCTGACTTGATCAGGATGTCCCAGAACAAGCTCCATCTGATATGAATTGAACTTGATTTTGACAAATTGAGTGAAGGTAAATGTCTTAATGTAAAAAGAACATAAAATGAAGTAGGACAAAACGATGACTCATGATTCCAAAAGAAAACCGCCTTTAATAACTATCAAGGTGCACAAAATGTAAGCGCTTTCACAGTTACACAGACTGATTCATCAGACGATACTACTAACCTAAACCTTCATGCATTATATACATTGCTTTTAACTCAGCTGTAAACCATTACTAATTGCTACTGAACATTTAAAGAGATACCATCTAAACGCCACCATGCTTACTTGAAATGTCACCACTATTAAAAATACATAGCGAACAACTACACTTGTTTTAAATCCATCACAAAAATATAGTTATCTCTTCACAGTCACATTCAATAAATCTTAATAGAAAACTATATTATACAGCATATTTATAGTGTTGTGTGCAAAAATTGATAAAAAACATGTATTAACTAATATTATACAAGCAATCCCATAAAAAACTTTTATCTACGCAAGGGTCTGGCTTTTAAGACAGGTTTAATTGGAACTTTATCAGTCAAGCCTCGACCACTGTCACCTCTCAGTCTGATAATCCAGTGAGTCTCATTAACTTCAGTCCTATTTTTAGGGTCTATATTAAATGAACAAAATGAGAAAAAAGAGAATGCTCTTTCATCGACACATAAAAGCCGAAACCACAAAACAGCAAAGTTACGGAACAGCAATTGCCATTTCCTCCACTGTGGTGTGATCTCGGTGTTGGTATATTTAAGTGCGGGGCACAGCCACCCACATGGGGGGGGTGTGGGAGGCAAAGCCCCTCACTTTATTTTGTCTTTAGATCTTTTTTTTTAGCAGTGATTTTTTTTCCCTGGGAAAAAAAATCGCTGCTCCGTAACTTCGCTGTTTTATGGTTTCGACATTTATCTGTCGATGAAAGAGCATTTGCTCTTTTGCCATTTCATTTATATAATATAGACCCTATTTTTAACGTCCCCATGTCTCCCATCCAATCTAGTTCTATCATGAATCAGTCTGTGTAACTGTGAAAGTGCTTACGTTTGTGCATCTTGATATTTATTAAAGACGGTTTTCTTTTAGAATCATGGTCATTGTTTTATCCTACTTCATTTTAAGTTCTTTTTACTGATTGTTTTGTGGAGTAGGATATTCATCTGGTGTGTCTTCGTGCTACTGCTTGGTGGATTCATTCATAAATGCCTTAATATATTTATTTCTTGGCTAATAGTTGTAGAATTAGAATGTTTTTAAGTTGAAATAATATGTTTCTTATTTTCTAGATTTTTGGGAGCAAAGGATTCATGCTGCTGCTTCCATTTTGGTTAGTTGTGTTCCACATCCCTTCAAGCTACAGCATAATGCAAAGCCTATGACATAAGCAGTTTATTTATAAGAATTTAATACCACATAAAAATCTCTCTTAATGATGTTGATATGATCAATATTTAATTTACTCGGCATTTATTTACTCCCTACATGTACCAATAAATGATGCATAATCTAGATCGAAAACTCCTTATTGTATTATCAAACTCAGATTGCCATCTCTCAAGATACCGAAAAAAAAGATTGAAAATACAGAAGAGTGAATATTGGACATCACACTTTTCCTTTAAACTTGCTTTGTCAGGGTGTAGAAAGCCTCTCTGCACCCCCCAAACTTATATATACCAACTCCAAGATCAGCTGATGTTAGGGAAAAGGGAATATTTTGAGAAATGGCAATCTCAGACTTCATATATGGAAGTCCAGATTTTCTGTCATTTAGTCTCCACATTTCAGGAGTTACTAGCAAGACCAACAAAGCTGAATTTGACCAAGTATGTTTTTTTTCAGAAGAATAATTAGACATTGTTTTTTTTTTCTTTTGCAAGATAGTAATTTACATATCTCTAATTTCTTACAAATTTAATGCAAATGCTACTTAGAAATTAAAAATAGTTTCAATCACCTGCGACATAATTTTGATTTAGCACATAGCATTGGTATCCCTCATTAAGTATTTTCTTTTTTTATTATTATTTGCTAATTTCATATCAAAATATACAGTCTAAGAGCACAATGAGAAGGTAAAGTAATTTGGTTTGGTTCACACCTTATGGGAGTGACATTTATGAGTTTCAAAGTACCATTTCTATATAGGATACAGCTAGCTATCGACTGCTTATTTCTCTGGCATCCAGCTATGCTGTTAGCCTACATCATTGTATGTTACAGGCTAAAATGCTGAGACACAACACTTTTTTGTAGAAAGAGTGAGTGAACATGGTGCCAAAGGTACTATAGTATTTCACAAATGATTTTTTGAAATAAATAAAATGCTGGTCTGATCAACGTGGATTAGGTATTATTTGCAAAAGACAGCTGATGAGGCAAATAAAAAAGACAGCACATTATAAAAATTATATTTTTTTCTACAGGTACCCATTTGTGCGCACATTACTACATGCAGGTATGCCATTTGTGAGCACATTACTATATGCATGTATGCCATTTGTGCGCACATTACTACTTGCAGCTATGCCATTTGTGGGCACATTACTACTTGCAGCTATGCCATTTGTGCGCACATTACTACATGCACCTATGCCTTGTATAGGACCACATAGAACTATACAGATTTTTTTCTGTATTAATAAATTAAACGTAATGTATTATGAGCAAAGACCAACATTTAGGGTGGTCTGTATCTCTCACCCCATCTATTGATCCTTTCTAATGGTGATTGAAACCAATAGCTATAATCCTTCTTATGTGAGGAGGGAGGGGTGGCATTTTCTTATGCTGTATAATTGTTCTGTATCTGTTTTGGACTCATGGATGGCCATTGATTTCAAAGCAGGTAGGAACACAAATTATCAAGTATGCTTTGCCCAGACTGTGAGCTGTTATGCATCCTGTATTTTTATTGTACTTTAATGGCTGTCAGGCCACTGAACCTACCGTTCTTTTTCCAGTGATCAATAGTGGTGACACAAAGGTGACGTTTTTCTACTGAGTAAAGAAAGCTTTGCCAAGCACTTGAAAATAATCATTCTTTTTGCAAACACTCCCACGTTAGGTGCTTGAATTCATGCTCCAGTACTGTGGTGTTAGGAGGACCTTGCACTGCTGATATACTGTCCTTCAGATGACATGTTAGAATGATGTCCCGTGGCTTATTATTTCATGGCATTTGTCAAAAAGAGAGGGTATTGTTTCACACAACAGATACAACTGCAATAAAAACAATACCTAAAACTGTATGCAAAATGTGACTCTTCCTGATCACAACACTTTTCATTCCTTCACTTTTAAAGATGAAGAGAGCAAAAAAATGCACATAAATAAATATCACATCAAAATGTTGCATATGTGTATGAAAATTTGAAGCAACACAATTAACCAATACAATAAAAAATAGAAACATTCAACCTCTCCAACTCAAATAAAGCTAAAATCTTTTCCTTCCTTTTTCCTTTTCTCATACTATGCAACCATATCATTAATAACATCTCCTGTGAGCCAGCCTTAATTACTCATGCATCACTAGGACGTATCTCCACTTTGATGGCATACAGCTAACTCATATTTTTCCATACATTTTAGGCAACAGAGGTTTCCTTCATCATGAATGGCTTTCTCTTTACAATCCAGACATAGTTGCTATCTCTAAAATGTTGTTGCAACCTAAAAGACTTGATTCTGAAATATTTCTGTCTAGAGTTAAAATATTTTTACAACCTTATACAGACAAAGGCATTAGAGGGGGTAGCTAAATAATGAATCTCTCAAATGTTCCTTGGCTCCAATTCATCTACGTTTCCCTGTGTGCAGAGAAGCAATAGTCACTTTTGTCTAAAGTAGTTACTGTAAAAGCTTGCATTTATTGCATTTAAGTACTATCCGATTCTCCATCTGGTTTCAGGACAGCATCCAAAAACACACCTCTATTCAAATTTCATTTTTATCCTTTTATTCTTATACCCTATCATGTAATCAATAACTAATTAACTTTCCTGTAATACAGACATCACTTATGCAGTTGTTCATCACTCTTTCCAAAAGAAATCTTTTAAAGCTTAACCATTTACAGAGGAAAGAAATACAAATTATATCCATCTTTCTCCTCATACTTTGCTATTTCTGTAAGTTCCATTACACCTCCAAATGCTGCATCCATTTTAACTTCTAATAAAAACAATTCATCATTCTATTTTATTATCAAACAAGTATCATTCGTATAGGTTAGTGTCCAATGAAAAATAACCTAAAACTCAATGGCATAGGTACAATGAGCTCACAAATATTTGCTGAGCAGAAAAACAAATTCAGATAAAAACAAAATAAATAAGCAGCATGGGACTTAAAAAGACAACTTTACTTTAGTCCTTACATTGCATAAACACCCATCATGTACCACCCATTCATAGTTTATTTGTTAACTGGGTAGGGGAAATGATCCAAGGACCCTTTTCAGCTACAACCCACATCAATGCCAATACAAGCACAGAGGAAGTTAGCACAGAATTAAAGGAGGGCGATCATCACAGGAGATTACTACAGCAACAACAGCATTGAAAGTATAAAAGAAGACAGAATCATGCATCTGGCAGTCTATATGTAAGAATTTTTTTACAAGGTGAAACCGAATATGTAGTAACATAATACATACAAAAACGTTTTTTAACCCTGTTCCTAAGAATGAGCAAAGGCAGATATTGTTGAATTTACTTTATGAGATGCATTTTATTTATCATTGGTGTGGTGACAAAGTCTACTTGAAGGTACTTACTTACAGAGGTACAAATCCCATAATAAGCTATGCAACTATCCATGTATTCTGAATGATGTAAAAAAACTCATGCAAGGCATGATATCTCCTCCCAAAATACCAGTAGCCTATTCTTCATTGATTGTAAAAAGTTAGCAGTGGCTGCAAATACTTCAGTCATACCTTATTAATGCTTTAACATTCATCAGTATTAAAGGGATGCAGATGTTTAGAAGTCTTATGTTTCTGTTCCTCCAAATATACAGAGCAGGATAATCAAAAGTAGTGATCGGCCAGATTATCTGGCTCCTTAAGCAGTCACATGAGATTGTTAACAGAAAAATGCTTACAAAATATGCTAGAAATACTGGCCTCACTTTGTATGTTAACTTTCATAGCCTACTAATCTACCAACTATACTTCCAAAATGGTAAAAGATGGGCAAAATTCGCTTCGAGCCATACAATGCACTGCATAAATTCCAGTGATATTCCTCAACTTTGCTCTTTAGTAAAACTGAGCCATAAAAAATAATCTCTCTCAAAGAATGGAACTTGCAGGTCATAAAAAAATATAATCAGGCATCAAAAGCAACCAAAAATAATGTACAAAATGTATTGACCGTAAACCACCATAAGCATTCACTGAGCGTTTTCATCTCTCATAAGACTTCTTCAGACTGAATGAATTAAAAGATAACAAGATGTTTTATACAACCACTAAATAAAATAATTCTCACATCAATTAAATAATTAATTAACACTAAGACAGAAGATGTTAACAATGCATGGGATAAGCACTATTTGAGTATTTTAGTTCTTGACCAGGTACCTGATTTTTTAAAATAGATTAGATGCAGAAGAAGAATTAGACTGGAGGGAATATTGTTGGTAAATGAGATTAGATGCTAGCAACCCTCCAGGGGTAAATGACAGGGAGAATTTTAAGATATAGTTAAAAAGAAGAGGGATAGGGACTAATGCAGGCAAGAGTTAATTAATTATTTAATTGAGGTTGGAATTCTTTTATTAGTGGTTGTATAAAATGTATTGCTATCTTTTGATTCATTCAGTCTGAAGAACCTTACGAGAGACAAAAACACTTACTGGAGGTTTATGGTGGTTTCTGGTGAATATATTTTGTGTATTATTTTTTGGTCATTTTTTGATGCCTGAGCCGTAAAAATACTCAACTTTTGCAGCATCTTTTCCCTTCCCAAACCTCAAAACTAAGTAATCAACAAGTGTGATAAATAGTCTCTTCCTCTGTCAAGAGCCTTCTAGAGAGGAATTCTTTTTCTCTCTTACACAAAATTCCTACAGTTAAGAACAATAAAACTTTTTTCAGTTCCTCCTTAAAATAAACCTACTTTTTCTCTTTATATACCCAAATATCTGTCTTTTGCAGTATACTGCCAGCTTTCCAGTTCTCTCTTTATGATAACTTTTTTGAGTCTTTAAAATTATTTATATTTATAAAGCAGTTGTGTTTATTATCTGGCCACCAAAATCATACCATGTATTATAAAAAGGATGTATCTCTAGAACATAAACCTGAAAGCAGAGTTTAGAAAAATTACTTCCTCAAAATATCATTCCACGTTTTGAAAAGACCAAATCTCAGTGCTTTCTGCACATTCAAATCAAACTAAATTAATATACCACAGCATGATCTGGCAAGGTGCAAGCACTCAATGAAACCCAAACTGCCATATTTCCAGGGAAATAAGCAATCAGTATGGACCTCATCTCCACTAGGACACATAGCTTCTAAGTGCCATTTCAAACAATTCAGAAGCCAAATCTATCATTTCTGCAAAATGAAGCATCTGCCAAAATAGCAATACATCTATGAAATATCCTTTAGAAGAGTCAGTACCAACAAAAACACAACTAACATACTGAAAACTATAATTTAACTAATAAGTAAAAAAGGTATTATTAATGAAAATAGTGTGAATCTGTGCTTTAACATTTGAGATATACATAGACAAAACTGCCTAAAAATATGTGAGGCCATGTTCCTTCCACTTCACCATTTGCTCTACATAAATAAATCTGGCTAAGGAAAGTGTGATTCCATATAAAATGTTCCTTACAATTCATTGTTTTCACTAATACCCAAATTTTGAATGCAGAAAAAAAGACTCTCTAGGTTGACATTTAAGGAGATCCAGTATAAATCAATAGAGTGGGATATTTTAAATGATCATTTTATGTAACAGAAAATGGTTAAAAAACAGCAAACAAATCATTTTGCAGAGTGCAAGCTAACACTCTTCCGAAAAGCTCCTTACTTATATAATTATGTTCCAAGCGTCTACCATTTCACAAAAGAAGACTAGGAAGAAATACCAGTTTTTGTATTTCGCATTTTCATAATTATATTTAGATGAAGGTAACAATAGCCTATGCATTTTAATTATTCGAAGACCCTTTTCAACTATCACTTGGGAAAGCCCAAGCCAACTGTCTCTTCCTGAAACATATCATGGTGGAATCACACTGACTTCCTAAGTTCCATGACTAAAATTATTCTTTGAACCCCTTTTTCCAGTCACTCTTGGAATCAGCTATTACTTCCACAAGGACATACCCACCTCATACCATAATGTATCACAAATCAAGATGCCCTTTTCTGACATCCTCCATAGCCACACCATTTCTTTACCATCCTTTTGCTAGTGATATAACTCTACAGGCATGTCAACATTAGTTTGTGGAGCAACTATTTTTTATTTTACAAATACCTGTCATTTAGATATTTTTTTTTATCTCATCACTACCACCCTTATCTACCCCCAACCAGAATGTCATTTCCCAGACTATCACTAAGCTACCATTATGCTCACATAGTTCGATGGCTATGTGCACAAAGCAATTAATACAGAAATTAAAATGCCTTCAAGGGGTGACAAAGTGGTAGTCAGGGTATAAAATAGCTGCATAGCAGAACACATCAAGTTGCGATGAATGTTGTGCACATTGACTCTACTCTTTAATGTCTGATTTATATGTAAACAAATCTTGCTAAAGCAAGGGAGTTACTAATTATTTATTGCAGGTGTCAGTACAAGGACTGATCCTTTTTTAATATCTATGCAGGCGGCACTGTTGATGGGCAAAAAAGAAATGCAAGTCTATAATCTGCAGCAGAAGATGAATACTTGAAGTAGTGAAAAAGGTAAAGTGGCACTATTAAAAAAAATCACAAAAGTAGTCTGAAGTATGGAAGCCCAGAGTTAATGTGTGAAATATTAGGTAGTGCACCTTAGATAGAACATTCTGGTAAAACACTAATGGCTAGGGGAAATACTAGCAATGCCAAATGTGAGAAGAGAGCTGGGATATTTATTTCACATGAATTAGATGGGGACAATCATTTTGTATAGGCAAAAAGAAGGACTAGGGGTCACTATCATGGCCAAGCAGAGGAGTCTTCCATACAGAGAAGAAGCATATTGTGCACCTGTAGAAACTCTTTTTGTATTTTCTTAGCTGTCCTAGAGTGCTTTTCTGCTAGAAAATGAACAGTGTTGAAGGTATTCAGAGGTGGGTGGCTAAGATGAGGAATGACCTGTTCCAGAAGTCTTATATAAATAGGTTAATAGAAAAGAAAATGCATACTCTTGAGGAAAGAAGGGAGAAAGGGAGACATTATAATTGTTTTACAATATTCTAATGAAGGCAAACAAGTACAAGAAGGAAACATCTTGGGAGAAAAAATATGTATGCAAATGCGGTTATAATTTGAAAGTGAGGGTGATGTCTTAGGGGTTTATTTTGAATACATATGACAAGTGTCCCATGTAAGGCAGAGCATTCCAATAGTTGTGTGAGGGACAGATATATAAACTATACTGCAAAGGACAAAAAATACAATGGTATAAATATCTACTAAAAGTAGATTTCTGTTTAGACTGAATTTAGTATTATTGGTAACTGCATTACGACTATAAAAGTACCTGCCTAAGAGATCACAGAACAAAACTGCCATTGCCAGCATGGTGTCAAATTCTAAACTACAGAAAAATGAAAGACCTGCACTCACAGACTAGAATGAGACTCCATTGCATTTTCTTTTAATCTTGTAAAAAATCAAAAATTTATATACACTTTAAAATAAAAAAAAAAACTACAAGCTTCTTAATCACACAATGACATAAACACTGCACCCGTGTAATGCTTGTATAGAATCACTTCAAGAAATGTGCACATACTTAGTACTTGCAAAGCACATTTCCACTGACATGATCAAGTGAAAATGGATGCATGTATAAAGAAATGTGCATGCATAAGAAACCCTGCATCATAACAATGTTCATCACATGACCCCCTGGGGATGATTGTTTCACTTCTTGTATTATCTGCCCCAAAGGGCTTCAGCCTCATGGGTAAACCACACCAGTCATAGTAAAATCCATATAATTCATGTGATTGATAGTAAATATAGTTATACTAGTCGGTTTTCACGATGCAGTGTACACTGGTCAGACTAGGTGAGGTCAAATGATTATTATCTGACATCATCTATTATGTTTCTGTGCCTTCTGTATTGCTGGTTTCTACACTGTTATCCAGTTCTCACCATTAATAATACAAATATGCTTATTACAGCATGATGTCAGTCTGTTCACTGGATCTCAATAAATCACGAACAGCTCACCAAAAACAGTGCTTTAATGAAGGAAACACTACTATTTATTTTAGGGTGCATTCTCCCTATACATCCTCCTACTTCATTATTATTTGCATGCAGCTATTCTGCCTTATTGGGAAGTTAGTATTGTGATGGGGCTGTGTCTTAATGACAGGTCTAAATGTTTTGTTTAGTGAAAGCTACCTGAGATGCAATTCCATTTCACTTAGAAAATGTCTCTGTTAAACATATCTGGTATCCCATGCCTTCATAATGCATAGTATAGCATTAATAATCATAGGATCATAGGATCATAGGTGGTTACTAGGCTAATGGCCCCAGAGGGACACAGGTGGAACCTCCATGGTGAATTTCAGGTTAACCATCCAATTGTCCAAATTATGCTTAAATAGGGCCAATGAGGGTCTTTGTTTAACGTGAATAGGAAGCTTGTTCCAAAGGTGAGCCAACCTCTGTGAGACAAATCTTTCTATCCAGCAAGCTCTGTTGATGTCACATATCAGGGCAAGGTCCTTTGAGTGAGTAACTCATGTGTCATTTGACTTGCGAATGTGCAGCATTTCCATCAAAGCTGGGTCAGAGATTGCTCTATATGCAAAGCACAGGTCGCCTCTGAGCAGTCTGTATGACACAGAGTGAAGTGACAATGATTTCAGTCTGTCTGCATAAGTGAGATCTTGTAGACCCTGAATTATCTTTGTAAGGAACCATTGTGGTCTCTTCAGTTGCTGCAGATGTTTTGAAAGGAACATACCAAAGGGAGCGTTGTACTCTATTATTGGCCTGATGAAGGAAGAGTACAGGGGGGTTATAACCTCTTTTTTTCTGGAGGCAATGCCCTTACTTATGAGATGAGCAATATAAAATGCCCTTTGTACTACTGTAAAGACATGGTGATTGAAGTTAAGGTTGCTGTCAGCCTGTGTGCCCAAATCTCTCACCACTGAGTGTTTGCTTAGGGTATTGCTATTGATGTGGTAGTTTGCAGGAACATCACCTTTGCTGAAGTGGATGATAATGCATTTTTTTTGCATTAAGTTTAAGATCATGACTTTGGCACCAGTCGTTAGTCTGAGTAAGACCATCTTGCAAGATGTTGACATCACTAGGGGTTTCAGTGATCACTCTCAGTTTGCAGTCATCAGCAAACTTTTCCAACCACAGTCCTTTAGTTTTAGCCTGTGCTTCAGAGAAGTAGATTCCATGGGGGTCCCAGAATCGATCCCTGTGGAACACCACTGGTTATGGGTGTGCTAGAGGAGGTAGAGTCCCCTATTTTGACCGTATGAGTTCTATCAGTGAAGCAGTTTGCAACCCACCTGACAATATATGGGTTGATACCCAGCTGGATGAGTTTATCAATGATGACTAAGTGGAGGATTATGTCAAAGGCCTTGGCTAATTCTAGGTAGGCCATATGCACAGATTTGCCCTCGTTTAGGGCTTTGGTGACTGCCTCAAAGTAGTTCACCAAGTTTAACAGGCATGATCTGTGCAAGACAAAGCCAAAGTGGTTGGAGATTTCCTATATATTTGTTACTTTGTTCCATGGACTTGCAGATACGGCTGGTCAGGCTAATGGATCTATAGTGCCCAGGATCCATGGATGCACCCCCTTTGTGCAAAGCATAATGGTAGCTGTTTTCCATTCTGCTGGTATGAAGCCAGTGCTTAGGCTGTGATTGAAAAGCATGCCCAATGGTGATGCTAATTCCTATTTTAAACCATGTAAGACACAAACCGGGATGTTGTCTGGTCCCATAGAGGCTGTGTTTTTGGTCTTGGAGAGGGTGCTTTAGACCTGATCTTTGGAGTTACTTGGTGGAGGACAAGTGTTACGGATGCTTTGGGGTATATATGGTGGGGACAGGGGAGTGCAATTTTCACTGAACCTGTCAGCCAGCATGTTTGCTATATCTACAGGTTCTGCATATGAAATGCCATTAAATATGATTTCAGCACAAATCTGGGCCTTACCTTTGAGATTACGGATGTAACTAAAGAACACTTTGTGGTTATCCTTGGTTAAGGAAGCTAATTTTAGCTTTGGGGACTTCACTAGGAGTCTTATTTGTTTGTTTAATTTGAGGATGAAGTGTTTCTAGTTTTGAGACCATTCCTTGCTACTGTTATACATCAATTTCTTTCTGCTGTTGTATAGCCTGTTAATGGCAGTTGTCCACTAGGCAGGTTTATTTTCCTTGAATATCTTGCTTTGATTCTATCAGGTATGACAAAGTCAATACAATTGTACAGGTACTCTTACAAAGCATTGGTGTATAACTCAGCATAGGAGTCTGTTCCATAAGTAGGGGGAGGGGTTATGAAGCTATTTATGCTGTCATGTAAGAGGTTGTAGTTGGCCTTGAAAAGTTTTTTAGTCTAGTCATTGCTAAAGGGGGGGGGGGGTTGTGTTATAGTTACTTCTATCTAGACTGATCTGTGTCCAGATCTCACCAGGGATGGCCACACTTTGGGGGTGGTGCAGTGAACCCCCCAATGTTGGTAAGCACCAGATCAAGGATGTTTGAGCCCCTTCTGGGTATGTCAACCAGCGGGTACAGGGTATTGAAGTTAGAGAAGTCCAGGAACCTTTGGGCAAGTGTGTTAGAACACATATAATTTACCCAATCAATGGATGGGTAATTAAAGTCACCCCAAACCAGGGTGTTTGGTTGTATCTTGATCGACTCAAGTAGATCCAAAAAGTCTGAAAGGATGTCCTGATTCATGGAGGGGGTCCTATAGCTGGCAATGACCCAAATAGGGGTCTTACCTACAGTCAATTGCACCTGAAGTAATTCAAGGGAATCATGCTGGTTAACCAATCTAGAGGTGTATTTATCTTTAATGAATATTGATACACCATCTCCTTTAGTTCTCCCACTTTCAGTTTATGGCCTGAATGTGTGGATGGAAATGTAACCTGGTGTAGCTTGGGTGCTCTCAGCTGCCTTAAACCAGATCTCAGTGACTGCACAAATGTCAGCATCTTCCAAGGTGAGGACTGCTTCCAGTGAGTACAGTTTCTGGTTTAGACTCCTCGTGATTAGCAGCATAACCTTGAGGTTGTTTTTAGAGGGTATTTTTACATCGGGAATTTTGCTCTTGTGACATTGCCTAAAAAAGGCACTATGGGGGTTGTAAGAGCCTTAGCCAGTAACCAAAATCCCAGGGGTAACAGATGAAGACCATCTCTGGCAAAGCATCAAGGTCTGTCGACCATGTCAGCCCAGGCTGACAAATACTGGATCACCTTTGAATGACACCAGAAATTAAGCTAGTTGTTGAAATCAATAATTTTTTGTTTGTATTGAGGTATCATCCTAGGTGAAGGTAAAATGCTGCTTAAGGCTAGAGCCATACCTGCCTGAGACACATAATCAGAGAGCTGAGCCATGTCTCTTTTCATATAGTCCAGTGAAGTATGTCTCAAGTTGTTCACACCAACATGTACTATGATGGAGTCATAACAGTGCCTGTTGTTGAAAGACTTGAGTACATGTGTGATAGGGCATGTCCCACAGAGTAGTGTGGGGTAGCAGAAGGAAACTTATGCCACTCTTATTCTATTGAAATATAGACATGAAGTGTTAACTTACACTTATTGCAGTTTGGCATTGGTGACTATTTACAAAAATATATCATTATGCATCACCAAGGCACTGCACACTTCGTGTAGATATTGTATTACACTGTGACATGCAATGCATTGTGGGTAGTAGCACTGCAGGAAGGAAGTAGTTGCAGGATATGAGAAAGCATCTGGTGGTCTAGTAACCAAAACCCTGCCAATAATATTCATATAAAGTAATTTATTGCACAGAGAGCAGGTGTTTTGGCCACTCACCTATTGACATTATACTACCTTGGTGTCTGCTAGTTGGTACAATATTATATGATATGCAGTGAGCCCAGCCAAATGGTATGAGGGCCCTCTAAGACCTTTTGCCTGGAGAGCATCACATCTTTGCAGTTTGATTTAAATCCCTTATGCTAATTCGTACTATGGAACATTGCAGCAATGTGACTTCCACAAATCACATCACAAGTACTACTGGCAAAGTGCAGGTTTTTGCAAAACAGACTTATTCTAAATTTGCCCTTTGAAACGTATCTTAGTGAATACCACCTAGTACTCTTCATCAGTACTCTTTTCAGGAACAAGTCTGGACTTACTGAATTTCAGTCAACTGTGTGTCACTGAACTATATGACTTCCAAAATAAATGGTAGTCAGACATGACAAGTAAGAATATTAGGTTTTAGGAACTGATTTTATAATAACCAGGCAAGTTCATACTTACAAAATGTGAACTGAATTTTATTGAAATGTTACAATTTGAAAAAAAAAATACCAAACAGAATACATTTGTAGTCTCCATTTCATCATTGTAGCAAAAATTCTAAGGCCATATTCCAAAAGAGTTGCTCTCATTTTAAGTGTGCCCTGATTCTGAAAGACCTGCCCTCAATGTAAGTGACTTACTTTGGTGTAAGGTCCACCTATTAACTTGCTTACTATGGGGATCTGATTCGAAAACACCTGTTGTCAGTGTAAGTGGTCACTGACACTGAGAGCAGGTCTTTTGGAATCAGGGCATTAGTCAAGAAAAGATCCTGTAAGAAATGCAAAATCTCATGAAAACCTGGACCTACTGGCAAGACCTCTATATTGTACAAGCAGGAAAAGATACTTGTGAACAAACATGTCCCCATAACAGAAATATGAAGAACTTTTGATTAATACTTAGTATGATCATAAATAATGGTCGTCAATGCAAATCAAAACTCACCATAAGACATTTAAGGCATTCTTTTAGGGAGAAAGGGCTTTGCCTCCCCACCACACTATATTCGGTGACTGCCCTAGACACCCCTGATATAATTATATACTAACTCCAAGATCACCAGAATTCAGAAGAAGAATAATTCTTCAAGATAGCTCAGTCTCAATCATATTATACATACTGTGTCAAATGAACTTTTTTAATTGTAATTTTAAGTGTAAATCATTTCTGCTTCACACTCAGAATACATTTTCATGGGAATACTAATCAATTTCCCAAAAAATCACAGTCCCCCCAACACTAAACAGTCTCACATATCAAAAGTCCCACACACGGTATGGTGTAAATCAGCAAAAGACATTAAAATAGTCCCTTAGTGAGAGGTCACACAAATCCTGAAAAAATAACAAGTTGGGGGGTCTGTGTCTCTAACACTTTTAGCTTCTTATACAACTCCCAGATCACACAAACATAGATAGATTGAAACAGTAAGAATTACGTAACATCAAATATTTCCTACACTCCATACTGGCATGGGCTCTACAAAGCCGTTCATTTAGCACATAACAGTGTGGAGGCTAATGCTTAGAGGCTGGCATATTTGATTATCAGGGCAGCCATGGTGGTGCAGGTGTTAGCATTGTCACCTCACAGCAAGAGGTTCTCCGGTTCGATTCTTGGCTGGGTTGCCTTCTGTGTGGAGTCTGCATGTCCTCCCTGTGGTTGCGTGGGTTTCCTCCGGGTGCTCCAGTTTCCTCCCACATCCCAAAGACATGCAGTAGGTGGAATGGATATTCTAAAATTGGCCCTAGGTGTGAGTGCATGCATATGTGTGCCTTCTGAGTAAGGTTGGGCACTGGGCTGGCAACTCAACACCGTAAAACTCCACTGCCAATCATGAGCGGACAGATGACCCACTGTGGTGACCCCTAACTGGGAAAAGCCAAAAGAAGAAGAAGAAGCAATTGTGATGGCAGCTGCCTTCTATCAGATGGACATAGGTAGTGAGGCTGCACTGACTACTCCCATGAAAATGTATCCTGTGTCATACTTAGCTACTTAGCATTGACCATTTAATGATTTTTTTTTAATTACTTCTTTAAAGGAATTCTTTACAGTATAGAGTTACTAAACACAGACCTCTTCTAAGGTTCCTGCTATTTGGCAGCTTTGGTCCTACTGACTTTGGGTGGGATTCATAAACAGATGACCAGAAACAGCACACATTTATGCTTAAGGGAGTAGATGTTCTTTTATTCATTCCAGGAAGCAGAGCGTGTATAAATGAAAATTGATAAAATCTGCATCACACAGTATGCTACTTGCTGTTCTGGTGAAACTCCTAAATGGCACCAACTATAAACCCCTCCAACTCATGAAGAAAGTTGCACATGAGGTGCAGGGTTCATGCAAGCTGTGCAATTTCAATGCACCCAGGCACAGCCCTGACCCATTTAAAAGTGATTGTTGGGTGGCAGGTGTGAGGGGACTTGCAGCAGTCAGTAACAGTAGCAGTAAGATATCAGACCACCTACCATCTCTTTGCTGTCCTGATGTGCTATGATACCCTCCATTTAATACGAAACAACCTCAGTGATATACAGAGTGATTGCACCAACTGTGCAACATGATATTATGACACATCCTGCTCAAAGTTGAATAGAACTTGCACATATCATTCTATTCCCTCTTAAATGTCCTAGACTTAGTACTCACCAACATAGGGGGGTCACTGCAGAAAACAACAGCACCACAACAAGACAAATGCAATAAAAACAAATTTACGGCTAGAGGAATGACACTGTGAGTTCTAGGTGAACAGCTTATTTATTTTACTATCCAAATACTTAAAAACAAAATAAAATCAAACATAAGTGCTTTCGTCCACTGACAGTATAAACAGTGAACTTTTAAGCTTAAGTTTTTCTTTTTTGCATCTTGATTATATTTATAGTATTCTCCTTTGCATGTTTGTTTATTTATTTATTATTTTTTTTATTTTGTTTTTCAAGGAATGTAGTAGATGCCTAACAGGAAAAGCTCAAAGGAAAAGAAGAAAAGTAGATGCATATGCTATATTTGCATTACCAGAATTTACATTTTGTTAATAATGGTTATTAATGTTTACTAATATTATCTGAACTAAGATTTTATAACATGTTTTTGGTTTATTTTAAAAGCATGATGGTTATGTTAAAGCAATTAGGGGAGGGGCAGGTGATGTCATTTTTTATCTTGGAATTTGATTGGTATGGCAAAAGGTTTTATACTGCGAATTTTTGAAATTATTTTGCATCTGATGAATTTCATATTTTATACTGTCAGTGGATGAAAGTGCTTATGTTTGACTTTTCACCAGGAACTCGCAGTATCTTTCCTCTAGCCATAAATTTGTTTTTTATAGGGAGTCACTGCACTACTCTCTGTGTGTTGCCCTCCCTGGTAAGGCCAGACCATAAATCTTTCTCGTTTGAAGTAATGATCAGACCTAACACCCCCCCCCCCCACTGAAGCAAAAAAAACTGAAACATTTCTCCAAAGCAAACTACAGCCTACTATGTGATGGTATAAAAAGTTTCACACCCCCTGATAATACAGCCAACAATGACTCCTATGCAGAGGAGTACAGGAATGCCCTGAATATCCACCTAAACTATTGTATAGACTCGGCTGTACCTGAATGGATCAAAACCAAGTCCTCCCAAATAAAACAGGCCACCCCTGGTGGACCTCAAGTATAAATATGTTATATAACAAAAGGAAGAAACCAATGTCTAAGAACAAGAGGGAACATTCTCAGCAGAAGAATACCTTTCACAGTTTGAATGAGGAAATCAGATATCTTATAAAGTTGTCTAAAGTTAGTTATAAAGCTAACCTCTCTTTCTTCTATGTGGCTTCTAAAATTGCCACCCCTAGGGTTTTGTAACACTCTTTCCAAAATTGCAAACTCAAATTCAGAAAAATTCGGGCAAACTGTGGAATGCGTAAACAAAGCATTATTCATATTTTTAGTTATTATTTGATATGTATGCTCATATATCCTGTTCCTTAATCATCTCTCAGTCTTACCAAAATAAAAACTGGGACAGGATTTACACATAGCTAAATAGACCACCCCTGTAGTTTGACAATTACCTCTCTCAAATCTCATCATGGTCCTTAAAGAATTAGTTATAAAAGTATTCTCTTTAGTAAAATTTATTTACATTGGGAACAACTCCCACACCTAAACATACCATACCTTCCCTTACTTTTTGGAACACCTTCAAAACACTTTTTCAAGTTAGGTCCTATTTTGTATACAACATTTGGTTTAGAGCCCACGACAGCCCATAACTTCGGATTATTTCTTAAAATAGCCCAGTTGTTATTCACTATTTTTTCCACCTCATGTGCTTTACCTCCAAAAGAAACCACCATAGCTCTTTCAAATTCTTTATTTTCTTCACCCCTCTTATGTATATCCTCACTCAAAACACATGGATTACCTAACAGGGGATTATACTTCTTTCCACATTCATTCCTTACATATTTAACATATTCATCAATTATTTTAATGGGTACCCCCTTTCTTGGAATAATTTGGCTACTGTCAATAATTCTTCATCAGCATCTTCCTTGTTGGATGTCATTCTGGCTATCCTAATAAGTTGTCCTTTAATAATACTATTTTTTGTTGTACGGGGTGACTACTGGTGAAATATAAATATGAATTACTGAAAGACGGTTTCCTATATACTTTAGATTTAAAAGAAATATTGTCCTTTTGAATGTATGTGTCTAAATAATTTATACCATTCTCTTTATATTCATATGTAAATCTTAAGAATTCTGTACTTTCATTAAGATGTTTCACCAAATCTTGCATCTTGTTCTCTGGACCCTTCCATAAAATAAAAATATCATCCAGGAACCTAACATACAAATTCATGTACTGAAAAAACTCACTTCTGAACACAACACCTTATTGTGTTCCCACTCTAACAAAACTAGACTGGCATATATGGGGGTACATGATGCCCCCATAGCTACCCCCTTGTGTTGCCTAAAAATGTGTAAATCCTGTCCCAGTTTTTATGTTGGTAAGACTGAGAGATGATTAAGGAACAGGATATATGAGCATACATATCAAATAATAACTAAAAATATGAATAATGCTTTGTTTAAGCATTCCACAGTTTACCCGAATTTTTCTGAATTTGAGTTTGCAATTTTGGAAAGAGTGTTACAAAACCCTAGGGGTGGCAATTTTAGAAACCACATAGAGGTAAGGTGGCAAATTAAGTTGCAAGCAAGTCAAGCCCCTGGGCTAAATGATATCATTTCTATTAAGCCCTTGTTTTATAAAAAAGTAGAGTTTATGAAATAATTCCTATGTAGCAGTTTGTAGTTAAGAAGTTTTTATATACAAAATAATTTTAGTGAATTGCAGTTTAATTCAAGACAATGTTTTAATATTCTTATATTGTATTTTAAAGTATAAAGGATGTTTTATATTAACTAATTAATTAATTGGATGATGTCATTATTTTATTATTGTTATAATTGAGTATTTAAGGGGAAATTTGAGTGGGAAAAACAGATTCTGATGAAATCCCTTTTCAAAGGGAAGAAAGTGCTCAATCTAAACATGTGGATTTTTTAATAACGTGGACTGTGTGTGAATCCAGGCGCAGCAGTGTTTTGTCCTTTTGTGTTTGGTGGACTTTAAGCACTGGTTGGCTCTATTCTGTTCTTTTTTTTTTCTTTTTTTTTTTTTTTTTTTAGTTATAAAGCTAAATTAGCATTTCTAGCTAAGGATAATCATAAGACATTCTTTAGCTATGTCCAAAATCTAAAAAGGAATGCCCAATTATGGGACAGACTCATAGTGGATGGTACCTCTCATACTGAACCTGAGGAAATTGCCAACCTGTTACCTGACAGATTTGGCACTGACTTCACCCCCATGTCCCCACCAGCCATACCCCAAAGCATATCTGACAAAAGTCCTATACCTAGTATCTCTAAAGAGCAGGTCATATCTGCACTCTCCAAGGCCAAAAACATAACCTATATGCTTCCAGATAACATCCCAGGCTGCTTACTAAAGAATCTATAACAAGACCTAGCAAAACCACTTGACACTATCTTTAGCCTCTGCCTGACCATTGGCTTTGTTCCAGCAGAGTGGAGAACAGCAACAGTAATCCCCTTGCACAAAGGTTGTCCATCCACTGACCCTGGGAAGTATAGACCTATAAGCCTAACCAGCTTTTTCTGCAAGGCCATGGAAAGAATCATCTTTGACCTTATCAACAAGGACATAGGCGATTTTCAAACTCTTGATCCAACCCAGTTTAGCTTCGCTAAGGGTAGATCATGCTTATTGAACCTGGTGGACTTCTTTGAGAATGTTACCAAAGCCCTGGATGAAGGCAAAACAGTACACACTACCTATCTTGACTTAGCCAAGGCTTTTGACACAATCCCTCACTCAGGTATCAGTGTGAAACTCTCCTAGCTGGGGATTAACCCATATGTCATTAGATGGATAGCCTACTGGTTCACTGATTCCACCTCTACCAGTAGACCAGCTATCAGTGATGTACCACAATGATCTGTGCTGGGCCCTCTAATGTTTTGAATCTATTTCTCAGAAGTCCAGGAGAAAGTAGATGGCTTGTGGCTTTCCAAGTTTGCTGATGATTGCAAACCAGGTGCAATCACTGAGTCCCAAAATGATGGTAACATATTACAAAATGAGCTAACACAGATAAATCATTGGTGCCAAAACTATGGACTAAAACTAAACTCAGAAAAGTGCATTATTGTCCTCTTTCCCCTTTGATAAAGAGGAAGTCCCTGCAAATTACAATATTGACAGCACCCCGTCTAAGCTCAAACCCAGTGGTGTGTGATTTGGAAACACAGGTTGATAGCAATCTAAACCTCAATTACCATGTGTCCATAGTGGTAAGGAATTACTTCTATGTTGTGCATCTCATAAGTAAGGGCATTGCATCCAAAACTAAGGATGTTATAACTCCTCTGTAATCAACCCTCACCAGACCACTAATAGAGTACAACACTCCCTTTTACATGTACCTCACCAGACACCTGCAGCAGCTGGAGAGACGACAGAGGTTTCTCACCAAGAAAATTCATGGCCTCTAAAACATGACCTACATGGAAGGACTGAAAACCCTGTCACTGTACTCTGTACCCTACAAGCTGCTGAGAGGCGACTTGCGGCTGGCTTACAGAGCAGGCTCTGACCCTGCCCTAATGGATATTCTACACATCCACAATTCAAATGGGACAAGAGTAATTCACTCCAGGGAGCTCAACCTAGCCTGTGACATTTACAGAACATGCTGGAGAGACAGATATATCTCCCAGAGACTGACGCTCCTCTCAAATCAGTTCCCAATTCACGTGAAGCAGAGCTCCTCAATGACCCTATTCAAGCACAAATTAGACAATTGGATAGGAGGCCATAAATTCACCCTGGAGGTGGCACCTATGTCCCTCATGGACAGGAGCAGTCAGTGCTAATCATAGACTCACTCTGCGAATAACGACCATCTAACCAAGGTCAATTAAGGGACATGGGTATAACATGGTTAGGCTTGTAAAGACCCTAGGCCCATTAGTCTAATAAGCTCCTATGAATCTATGATCCTATAACTGATTAGAATAGGAGCAGAGAGTTCTGGCACACTTTCTACCACATACAGTGCCATTGTGATTGGAAGCTGTTACAAGCCACATATTGAGTTGTGTTGTGGGGGCTAGAGTTACTGTGTTCATGAACACTGACTGGCCATGTCATGGCTTGATACATGTACAAGGTCATTTTGTAAATAAGAGTTATTCACTAACATCAGCCTTTGATTTTATATTGCTATACTTCCTCTTACCCTCCTGTTAATCTATTTAACAGCTGTTTTTGAAACTAAGATCACTGCATTCATTACCTACCTAAAAAAAAAGATCCTTGCTGATTTGAACATATTATGGCCAGGTTTGCAAAACACAGCTGTCTTGTAGAAATATTGCTGTGAAATGACTGCTTTCCATGATTACTAATATCATAAGGTCCTTGTTCACAAAATTTAGCACATCATAATATTTTGTTCTCTGCTACTTGCATGTTATAAGTTCTGTATAGCATTGTTATGTATGAATGCATCTGATGTATACAGCAACTGTTTTTATATGTGGCTAAATGCTAATTCTGCAGACCCCACTCCTGCATAAATGTAGTTATAGAGTAGTCTATACAAACTGAACTACATGACCAATTATTGATATATAAGTGCATAAATGTAGTTATAGAATAGTCTAATACAAACTGAACTACATGACCAAAGATTGATATGTCAGTGACACTTCAAAGCCAGATAGCTGACACCGATGCAGGATTTTATTGAAAACACCACCAAAATATATAGTGCTACATTATCTTTTTCTTTCCTTCAATGCTTGTCTTTGAAGAGAGTATTACTTTTGATGATAAAAACTGTATCTAATTATGAAAAACTTGGAGGATTAAAACAACTATATTTTTGAATGATACTAGCATCTTGCAAAGTATGGTTGTTATTCACCATAAGGAATAAATTCATATAGCTTCTGAGCATATCCTTGCTTGAAAATGGCTTTGAAGAGTGATATCAAGTTGATAGAATGATATAATTCCATGATAGATCAGTAAATACTTTGTAAGAGTTAGTAGGGGGTGTGTTTAGGGCATCTCATGGATAGGTGTTATAAATATACCAACAGGCATTTTTTTCAGGTTTAATGTGGAAAAAGAACAAAAGAGGTGCACTTTTGTCATGGGTTGTTAAGGTAACCACTAAGTTATTGTTAGACTGCATTGGCCTGGGTGCTGTGAATGGACTTAGCTGAGTAAGGGGCACAGAAGATCAGCAGCTTAACAGCTGCATTAATGCAAAGTGATTGTCTGTCTGCACGTGGCCAAAATGTGCATTCATTGAATGATATTGCTTTCTGAAGAAATCGTAGACATGATTTTGTTAATTAAGACTGTTGCATAAAAGCTCTTATTTCAGAAATAAGTGAATAGCTTTTAATCAGCTCCAGTTTTGAGGACCGAGTATCAACTGATGGACACGAAAACCTAAGGATCTAGAATGTATTACTGATTTAGTAGTTTTTAATCAGCTCCATTTCTGAGGACCAGAGTGTTGACAGAATGATATGAAAGCCTAAAAATCTGGAACGTATTACTCATTCAGTAGCTTTTAATCAGATCCCTTGCTGAGAACCTGAATATTGAGAGACTGATATGAAAGTCTAAGGATCTAGAAAGCGTTACAGATTCAGTAGCCTTTAGAAACTCTGGCAGCCATATTAATTATAGTAGTTATTTGGCTGTATGCATATGCAGGATTGCACTGATGCATTCCTTGCCTCTTCCCATATCTTAGCCACTGTAAGAAAGAACTGGACATAATAATGGGCATCCTGCGGCAATACTGAATGTCAAATGTCAGCTGATGTAAAGTATATTACAACAAATTAATAAACAAAGGTTTCAGATTGGAACACACGATGGTAAAGCTTCCTCAGGGATGTTCTGATGAATCAGAGTGAGTTAGTCAGACAATATTGGGCTATCAGCACAAATAATTAAAACTATGAGCTATGCTACAATGCAGTCTGATGAAGTCTAGGTCTGTTGTTAAAATTTGATAAAAGCACTGACTGTTAGTTTTTAATACATATTTTAAACCCACAAATCTTTTTATGTTTCTTCAGTTTTTTTGGTGAACATTAGTATCCATTTATCTTCCTATAAAGTCTACCAATCCTTGTTGAATTAGAGTTGAAAATGCCTTTTGATGTCATGATATATTCTTCTAAAAATGAGATTTTTTATTTAGTGTGTTGCCTATTTTCCATCTAATTCTCTTCAATTCATTTGGAGCTGTTAAATTATGATTATTGATTTTCTGGACATCCCAGTCTTTCCCTCCTAACCTTTAATGACTTTGTTTTTGTTAGTATGCACATGCATTTCTTTCACGACTTCCTTTTATGTCTTCTCCCATTCTTCAAATACTGATGGACTAGCTCCACTATAATCATCTATTGCTAAATTTACTCGCAAGAAAAGTTGTTTACAAAATCTGCATACTGATTAGTTTCCAATGAAAAGTAGGAAACCTCAAATATTGGTCTGAATTGAGGGACACATTTGCTCATAACTGACACTCCAAAGTTACCTGATCAAATATCAAAATGGGGCATACAAAAACTCTTGCTATAAAATATACATGCTCTGTTGAAACATATAGTTGATTTCCAGATCTTGACCTATATTTATTTGAACAATTAGTAGGATGAGGGGCTCCTGTGCTATTAAAAATATCACTCTGACCTTTTGCCCTTGTGTTAAAGCCCACATATTTCCTTATTTTGGGAGTGTAAATCACTCTTGGACTACCTCTTACATCCCTAGTACTTGTCACCACATTCCAGTCTTTCATATAGATAGTTACAACTTTCTGAAAGGCAATCATCTTATTTTTTTGTCTCTTTACACATACTGTCTCTGTCTCTGGAAATCATCATAGACAATATACATTGAAAATAGTAATTCTGGCTTTACCTAGAAAATCTTTAATCACCAGACAGCAACCTCTCTCATCAATCAATGTTTCTTCTATTGTAAGGGGGTTCATTCTTGATGAATATAGGTGTAAACCCCTATGCCTGGCCAGTTGAGGAGATGACACTACCAATTTCATCCAGTTAAGCTTAAGTTGTGATATATGCTCAGTTTTGTCAATGTTTGTCTCCTGCAAAGACACTATCCAAGGGTATGACTTTTCCAAATACATCATTATTCTGATTTTGTAGATCAGTTTATGGGGACATTAACATTCTATGTAAGCAATCTCACACAATGTATAAAAAAGATATCCATCTTTGACTTTGCCATTAGTACTCTCAGTTTTGTCATGCTTTCAGATCACCAAGCCAACGTGACATAGTCAATATCACCATGCATAGCTTTTGATTTAAAGAAAACATATTCTATATGCAATATACAAATCACAAACTACAAAGGAAAGGGGGAGTGATTGTACTAATTGCTTGAAGGGCTTCAACAGCGATAAAAGAGGAAAAATAAAAGGCAATAATGGTCAAATTGGCAGTAAGGGGCTATTGGCAAGGCAGAAGGATTATGCCGGCATGTATTTATATTCCACCAAAAGTTGCTATAATGGAGCTTAGGAAAATTCTGGGAGAAGTAATAAGTTTTCACCAGGGAGTATCACTTATAGTGGGCACTGATTTACAACAATAAGGATATATTGAGGGACCTAAAACAAAAAAATAACAAAGGAGGGTGGATTTCTGAAGAAATTTATGAATTATGAACATATTGGTTATGGAAGATGTCAAGCAATTAGTAGGAACTCAGACAAAATGTATATATTATTCTCCAAGGTACAATAATTGGATTAGACTAGACATAAATTATATTTCACAGGAACATGTGCATTTAATTGAACAATTTGATGCATCTTATAACTATTTTATTTGAACAATTTGATGCATCTTATAACTATTTTATATCATGCTCCAATAAAACAAAGATAAAAATGCAGGGTAATGAAGTGAAAATGAGGCAATGATGCTTTTTATTAGGAAAGATAGAAATTTCTTCTGAAGTTGCAGCTCAGTGAGATAAAATGAAAATGGAGTTTTAAAACAGAATAGAAATAAAAGAGAAATAAATATGGTTAAGAAGTTTTGAGAATTATTTAGAGGGGCTGAAAATGATTAAAATATGGTAAAATAAGGGGAACCTTGCAGCAGAAAAAAGAGGTGTAACTACAGAGTGCTAAAGAAAAATAAGAAAGTATTTAGATAACATGCATGCGTTTAGAAAGATTACTGTTAAGCATCTATTTCTGATACTAAGTCCAGAGCACAAAAACTTTTAGCATAAATACTTAGGCAACAGAAAGTAAAAAGGGTTGCCTCCATACTTAGGGAGCCTATAACAAGAAAAATAATCAGAAATCCTGTAGAGGTATTAGAAAAGATTGGGAAATTTTATAAAAATTTGTATAAAGCAGAGAAATATGTAAATCAAGAAAGTACACAAATAGAAATATTTATGGAAGACTTTAATATACCAACATTAGAGGTAGATGAGGCTCAACAATTAACAGTTAAGATGGGAGGAGATGAGATAAAAATGTCAACATATAATCAATCTTTTGGTAACTATCTAGGAATAAATTATATTTCTGAGGAATTTGGAAGCGAGGAGGGAAGATAGTGATAAAGATCTGGAAGATAATGTTTAACAGCATTTTAAAAGGAGAGGAAGCACCAACATCCTGGAAAAAAGCTGTGGTGGCTGTAATGCCTAAAAATGGAAAAGATCATCAGACGCCACTTCATATTGACCCATTTCAATTTTAAACCATGATTATAAAGTGTTTATGTCTATTATGACTCAAAGAAGGGCAAAGGTGATGACAAAATTGATAGATATGGATCAATGTGGTTTGTGGAGGGGAGGCAAATATCTGACATCATTAACAGAACAATGATGATCCTGAGGGAAGCAGAATGTAAGAAAATAATGCTGTTGTTTTTGGATCTTGATACATATAAAGCATGTGACAGAGTATGCTAAAATTTTATGATTATGGCATTGAAAACATTTGCATACCCTGTTACAACAGGAAGGTTAATTACGAGGATATATGAAGTATCGGGGACAAGAATTAATGTGTGAGGTTTCCTCTCTGATTAAGTTGTAAAACAGAGGAACCGGGCAGCATGCACTCTTTCCCATTTGTTATTTGCTTTATATTTAGAGCCATTATTAAAGAAAAGAAAGGAGTCAGAAATTCAAGGAGATAATTGGCATGGCAATCAAGAAAACTTGGCTTTATTCGCAGTGCATATTATATTATACCCGATGAATACGAGAAAGACGTCTCAGTGTTGTGGAACATTTTTAGACAGTTTCAAGTCTTTTGGGGATATGCAATTAATGAAGATAAAACAAAAGCTTTAACTGTAAATGATGTACTCACACATGAACTTGTGCTGTGATACCCATGATAAAGATGATTTTTTAAAAGTATGGATTAAAACGTTTTCTGTTATGGCATCTAAGGATATGTGGGAAGAAATTAAACAACATATAATACAAAAACTAAGAAACTGGAATATCTTGTTTATACAAGCAGTGAAAATGCTTATAGTTCCTTTAGATTTATATACAGGTCAGCCAGATTTTTATTAACCAGAGGAGAAGTTGTGGATAGTAATTAATAAAGAGTTCAAGAATTGTATCTGGGAGGGGAAGACGGCAAAAGTTAATTGGGATAAGTTGATCCTTCCAATAGAGTAAGGTGGTTTAGGATTACTTGATTTTAGGGGATATTTTAGAGATACACGGTTAAGGCTCATATACATAACACATGCGAAAGGTTATAATTCAAAGTGGAAAGAGATAATGATGACATGGGGGGGCTTCAAGAAATAAGGAGAGGGTAGATTTTGGATGCAGATCTTTAAGGAGAATAATACTAGCCTTGCAGAATAATATAGTCATAAAGTAGCAGAAAGTATTCTAATAACTAAGAAAACATGAGAATGGAGAAAGGAGATTTTGCCAGTAAGGATGACTGCAAGTAAGTTTACAGAAAATAGGTAAGGGGGTAGAATTTACTGGAGAAAACTGTCAAAAGAACCAAGGTATTGGGAGCAAATAATTACTGAGGGAAAGGTAATACAAGGGGTGAGGCCAAGAAGACATTTGGAATGCCATTTAGATAGTGCCTTTCCTACCAGGAATTTATAATCAGAGTATAAGTAAATAGAAAGTCACAGGGGAATCCTAAGTAAAAGACCTGCTCTGGTAGAGTTTTTAGTTGGATCTGGAACAGAAGCTGCTATTAAAATGGATAACTAGTAGGGCATATACAATGTTGCACAATAACTATAAAAATCAATCAGAGGAGGTTAGAAAAGATTGGGAAGCGAGACTGGATAAACAATTTACAAGGAAATAGCGGAAGGACATATGTATGGCTCCCAAGTATGCACAAAGTCAGGAGGGTTTAGGATTTTTGCTTGGAAGTGTTTGCATATGTATTTTTGTACCCCAAGCAGACTTCAAACAATCTTTCCACAGGTAGATGGCAAGTATTGGAGGTGTGATGGTGAAGAACGAGTTAATTGGGAACGTATGGTTTCAGAGTATAATGAACTGACAGATTTTAAAAATCCCCATGCAGAATAGTCTGTCAGAAATATTGGGTGAGCAAATGGCTGTAATTATGGAAATAATTATTTTGGGCTGGGACACGATCTGAATTGCCTAGACATAGTAAGTTCTTGTTAAGTTTAATTATGATGGCTGTCAAAAAAAAAATCAGCCACTAGAAAATGGAAATCAAAGTCAAAACTAACTGTATATTAAGTATTGAACATTGTAACATAGCTAAAAGTACTGGACATGAGATCTTTAGGAAAAGGAAAGAGCAAATTGCATAGCAATAAACGGAAATTGTGATAATACATGCAAAATAATATTTAGGAGGAGGAGGAGTAAGGTTTGAAGGAAGGCAAGAAATTAACAATTTATGTAATGTTGTTCTAATAGTTATAAAAAGAATATATGTGATGTATACTGTAGTAAATAGAAAAATGTTAATACAATATTTTTTATATTAGTGTATGCCTGTGACTCAAGTAATAATTTAATAAAGTTGTTAAAAATGATTGCAAATAGGGTAAGGAATGTAAGGAAAGGAAAACTTAAGAGCAAATGAAATTTACCCAGTCGTTATAATTGTTTTCACTATTTGCTACTAAAGATCCCATATATGCAGTTAAAAGCATAGCTAAAATGATCATCATTGCAAATGACTCCATATTTATACACAGTAGCCCTGATCATAGCTTTCCATCTGCCTTACTTTCTCATTTCCCCTTACCCAGCACCAAATTTACACACCATTCCCCCTCAACAAAAAAAAATCCTTAATTTAATGCAATACATAAAACAAAAACATATTGTATGTATTGACTTTACATATATCAAGTGAAAATGTTATATTTCCTAACTGAATAAATGTTTCCTAAAGAACATAACGTTCAATTCCAAATTAAAGACACAGCAGTAACTCATTTCCTCTGAAGATGTTTTATAACAGCTAAGGCTATCTTCTGCCTTTGATGCGTTGGGTATTTATGGATGGAAGACCATTCTTGCCCAGCTAACTACAACAGCCGTTCTTCCTGCTGTTGCTCATCACTCACAACTCATCTACTATCTTGCATTGGCCTCCCGAAGGTCATACCCCTGACACAGTTCAAGACTTCACATGCATCTGTAAAAGTATTTTGACCCCAAAGAAAAGAAAACATTAAAACAGGCTGGGAATAATATATTGAATTTCAACTTTCTGCCATATATTATTGGAAAACTGCAGTGAACTTAACTTTTTTCCTACGTATCTAAACTGAAAAGTCATAAAAAAAAATCATAAAAAAAAAAAAAAAAAAAAAAAAAAAAACTTTTGCAACTTCAAGTCTTGAGAGAGAATTGCTTCTTGGTAAAAAAGACTCAGGTTTCACCAAAATATATTGAACTTGCCTGGCTGTCACCACTGGCTGCCAAATGACCATGTGCACTTTCTCTGTTTTGATATGGTTTATGTGCAAAGCCAGTCCATACTGCCAACCTCTACTTCATAAATGTAACACAGCCACTTCTCTATTCTTTCTCTGGGACTACAGTCACATGGATTTTTTTTTTCTTTGAAACTTGTCCTGTTAATCAGTTTGCTTGTCAATGAACATTTAAAATTTCACTAACACACTTTCAAAATCTTGTTTTCCTGTTGCAAGGCCAAGGTGGTATACAAATGAATGTTCAATATCTCATTCACCTTCATTGTCTATTTTGTTCATTTTGTCTATAAAAACATTTGATTTTTGACCAAGGTGGTTTCTAGTGATACATTTGCTACATCACTAGAGTCAATGATGTCACATAGGTATTACTAGAGACTAATTGGACATAATATTTATATTACCTTTAAATTAACTTTCTTTGCGTACAGCATTTTTGTTATTTCCATCTCCCATGTTGCTGATTTATGCTCCCAATATTTGAGCAGCCTTTACTCCTATTACTTACTTTTTTTATTTTCCCTTATTTCATTAAGTAATGAAAAAAAGATACTAGTTCAGTAACCATTCTGTTGATTTCAGTGAGGTAAACAACATTTTATATCCAATTTACCAAAACATTTATGAGAGCAACCTAAAGGACATGGTTCTCCTCCGAGCAGTGAAAGTGTCGCTAGAAATATTCATAGATTCATTAGATACTCCAAGGCTGCTGAGTCTTATGAGCATTTACACCTTGCCAGTGCCCTCCGTCAGGCTGTACCTTCTCTCTCCAGGAAGATCATACCAGTTAATTCCAGTGTAAATTTGTGGATACCCATTCAGTCATCTAGTTTATATTTAAAGGAAGATAGTGAGGCACATTATATAACATTCAGGAGAAATGAATTTTGGACATTTGGGAAGTGCTGGGTTATAACCCTGTCTCTTCACTATGTTTTATTTCCTTGTTGGTGAAGATTTTGGTCCTTGTTTCTAGTATTGGAGCAAATAATGGACGTGTTAAAAAACAAGAGGTCCAGGACAATTGGGTTTCAAATGGCATGGTAAGTGAGACAGAAATCTCCCCATAAAAGTCTGTAAGACACTAAATGAAGGGTTGGATTTCCAGTCTCTCTTGGTAGTTCAGAAACTTCAGGCTTGCAAGTTTTTTTATTAGGAACTTTTGTGGTCTTTGTAATTGTTTGATATATTTAATGAGACACTTCCCAAAGAGGGCATTATACTTGATAATCGACCTGATAAATGTTCATATAAGGGAATAATTATCTCTTTAGACCTTGATGATATTCATTTTGCAAATAGCTGGGCTAAATAAAAGGATCATTTATTAGCCATCGATTTATTTGTTGCAGAGTAACTAATGTAAAAAAAAAAATCAGAATCAGCCAATATTGTCTGATATAAGACATATAAGACTTAGAGCTGGTTAAGTTTAGAGGTAAGAGATGACTGAGGATAGGTTAATTTCACAACAGAGCAACTCAGAATTAATGAGTAAGGAGGCTTGCTCTTGATTGAGGTTGTTAATCTCTGCATTTCTGCTAAGTTCAATACACCAGTTATTAATAGTATAAAAATGCTTATTGGAGGCATGATATTAAGTTTGTTTGTGTTTGATCTGGGTTATGTTGTTTAGCACACTTACTAGATGAATTGCCATACTTATCCAGGGTACTAGGATGCCCTTAATTATCTCATCCAATTAGGGGAATACTTATCCAAAGTGGAAATAGAGTACTTAGGAAGTACTCAAATACTTATCTGCAGTATTGTTAGAAAGGTGATCTAGGAGCAATCAATAGATGCTAATTCAGTAAGAAAAGACACTTGTTCATTGTATTTAGACAAGTGGGTCCTAAGACTCTGCCTTGAGGTTTATAATGTTTAGCTGAAAAGTGCCAGATCACCAGAAAATAGTCACTAAGTGACTCGTCAGATGATGGTACTGTGCACTCCTTAACAACATCCACTCAATTATTAGGGGCCATTTTAATTGACAGGGGTTTGGTGTTGTGGGCAGTGCTAGACTTGCAGACAGGTTAGAAAGGATGAGTAATGCTGGTGAAAGAAAGGGCTTCAGATGTGGTATAGAGAGACTGTGCAGAAATGAGAGGAAATAAAAAAGGGAGGGAGGAAGGAGATCTTGCAATCACATACTCAGTTGCAAGGCCTGTCAGGTGGGAAGGCACAACAGAATGGACTAGGGACGTGACACTGAGAACTACCCAAAAGCTGGGGTTGCACAGGAGAAGCTAGGAAATGAGAAAGCTTCTTGTTATGTCAAGAATCATGCACATAATTGTACATTGGGACAGCAATGATTTGGAATGTAAAACTTCAGAACAGGTGCAGGGAATGGCAATGGAGTCAGGACATTCAAAAAGACACTCACACACTCATGTGTCTTTGTTTTTAGCCAATAAGAAAAAAATATGTACTTCCATTTGTAGCCACAAGGCGGTACTTAAGAGCTACATCTAATATCAGTAATGTAATAACTTCTGACACAGGCCTCCTGCTTGCCTGAAAGCTTGAGTAACTGCAAAACCTGTGTTGGTCCATTAAAAGATATTATGCCACATCAGTGTTTTTGTGTTTACTGGCGGGAAGTGATGGGGAGTCATGTTGAGTAATGCCAGGAACATAGGCCAGAAAAATGGGAAGATTCAAAAGACAGCAAGCAGAAATAGTAGATGTGCAAGAAACCTGGGCAAATTATAAAAGGCACTGGGGTATGGAAATCCTGGCATATCAGTTTTACAAGCAGGGCAGAACGGGCATCACAAAGGTATGGTAGCAGTCTACATTATACGAAGCATTTGTTATCAGATTTAGTTTAAATAGTCGTTACCCTTCTTACTGTCCCCCCTACCCTGATATGTAGCATCCCACTGCCTGTTATATTGCAGCTGTCATGGAGACAGGAAGGCATAATTCAGCATATCGATCTTTTACTGATGGGGATGCACTCCCTGAAGTGGAATCTCTACTTCCACACCCCAGTCTCTAAATTTAAATCATTTAAAGTTGAATCACCTTGGAGGAAAGGGAATCATGCAATTTCTCCGTTACTCTTTTCTCAGAGCTGGTGTGGCCTTAGAGGTAGTACGTTTAGCAATTGGATGTGTGGGATCACTGCCCCATATGACTGAGGTCTTTGGGGGCATGCAACCACACATCAAAAAGCACATTACAATATGTCTTGTATCATATTCCCTTGATAGTCAAATGGGCTAGTGTATTGGTCCAAAAAGGGAATCATGCTCATGGCAACATATCCCTTTTTGTAGCTCCTGTCTCTGCACCCTGGCACTATTACCCCAAGGAAATACCCAATTACACTCTGGGTTTTGGAAAATCTGCTTACAACAGATGCCAAACCAAACACTTTTTTTAATAAATTGCATTTGTCTCTAATATATTGAGATATTATCCGAACTGATTCATTAAAACAGCAAAATAACTCCTAGATACAGTAAAGATTAAATCACATGCTAAAAATCAACTAGTCAAAATAAAATGATCTAAGTAACCTTAATTTAAAGCACTTTTAATGCTGATTTAGTTGTTCAAATCAAGATGATGACCTACATTCAGTTGTAAGTGCCATTTAAGCTCTTTACATTTAAACATTGTATCATAGTATCCTTTTCTTATTACTAGTTAAGCACAATCCAGAACAATAGAGAAAGTATTTTTAATTAACCCAGGACTCTGAATATCTGTGCAAGACATTGTTGGCATTTTGGTTCATATAGTACAGCAATGCTAATGGATGCTTTGACATCATCTTCTTATCTTGCCTACATACAAACAGTCACAGTTTGCTAAGTAAACCACACTGTGACTATTATAATTGTAAAAAACCTTTAATATCAGGGATTTTATCAGAATCTGCTGGTTGAATACTGGGAGCTTCACTAATAAACTTACAGTAGGACAACCCACATTTATAAGGCCCATCATGTTTCAAATAATGATACAGAGTCCCAGCTTCCTGATGTTCACGTGACACCTTCAGGTTAAAGGCACTTTTACTTACAAAATGAGGTTGAATAATGACTGTTGTGTACAGGTTTACATTGCCTTGCTGTATCCTGCAGTTGTATGAACACCAACACTATCAACACATATTGCAGACACATTGCAGTCCTTTTAACTGTAATGGACTAAGGTAACCCTTGTTGTACTACAGAAAATTGGGGAAATATTTTCCATACCTCTGTTCATGTATTTCATTCATCATTGATTTAAAAAAAAAAAAAAAAAAAAAAAAAAAAATATATATATATATAGTGGTTAACTGAAAAAGTGATAGTTTACACACTCTGACAAGGCAAATAGCGGATAAAGACAAAGAATAATTTATTGCTCTGAAGTGTTATTGTCTTTCTTTAGTCACATCTTTTCCTATGTTCTTATTTGACTCTAAACTTACTCATGTCTACTCTCTTTTAGCTCTTTTTGGCAAAAACAGATAATTCTTGTTAACACAGGATGCCAAGTTAGGAAAATAACTAAGGAATTTTTTGAGTGCAAGCCTCCAAACCTAGCACATTGCCTTAACGTGTTCAATGTGGATTTCACACTTTTGAAAACTCATTATTTAATGATGAAAGATTTCTCTGTGAACATTCATGCAAAAGTAATATATGTCTATAGATGAACAGCTACAGCACATTGCTGGTATGCATGATATCTGAATTTTGCTGTCAGAGCATCACAGCAATTTTCCTCTCATTTTGATTTGTGATCTAAATTGTTTCACCATAAGAGGAAAAAAGAGAAACTGACTCAGTTTTGTTTTCAAGCAGTAAGCCTGGAATTCAAATTGAAGCACCTGGGAGAATGAATAATATAGCAAAATATGCTCCAATGTATGTTAACATTCAGAATGGTATAAAATAAATTCTGGTTAGCAAACATACATGCAAAAACGAGTAAATGTGAAGAAATCAGAACCCACCCATTCATATCTATTAACGTCTTCGACTGAGAATCAGGCACAACACCAAAAATTATGTGTGAGTGGGAGCAATGGCCCAAAGCCAGAGACAAATTTTAAATTTCCCTCTATCTCACTTTAAAAAGTTAATAGAATAACAGGTTTTACTTAAACATTAATTTCTAAACAATAAGAGGTACAGAAGTCTAATATATCTGGCATTATTGACCGACTACAATCCCAAAGTGATTTAGCAGAAATCAAAACTTTTATGAACGATAAGGCAAAATTATAAGGCATAATCAGGGACATTCTGCAAAATCACATATCAGGGACAGGTGGGCACTATGTTTCCATTTACATGTATAAACAAGGATAACACAAAAGGAGAAAATTATAGAACTGGCATCCATATTGCAACAGCAAAAATCATGGTGTTGCAGACAAGTTCATGGCTTTTAGTACATTGAATGGGAAAAGAGTTCTAAAATAGCTGTGTGAAAGTAGAATAACCTTGCTATAAACAAAATATGTTTAAAAACAGTAAAAATTTAGTTGTTTGTGCTTGTGTATACAGGAGGTAGGGGAGGCAATGCTGTCCACATTCTTTATTTATTTTGGGCATCTGCACCCCCTGTGTATCCTTACTTAGTCAACACTAAGGTCACTGCCCTTTGAATGAAAGAACTACAATCCCACAATAGCCTTTGGCGAAGTGCAAATGTCTTTCAGTATGCTAATCCATCAAATTGGATAACATGATTGAGAATGCTTTTTTATGCATCAATACCTTTCTCTATGAAAATTTTCTTTCTTCTATTCTGCGTAAACTTTTCTCTATGCATCTTCAAATTATACCATGTTGTTCTTGTTTATCTCCCCTTCAGAAAGATGTTGCCTCACTGGAATTTAATTTTCTAATATCCCATACTAACTCAGTGGTCACACAACCAGGAGAAATACCTATTAAGGAGAAAAAATGCCTAATGTGACTGTGAACTTGCAGCTGAGCCAATATAAATAGAACATTTGATCATTTGATTGATTTGGACTGAACATTTGTTAAATAGTTGATCTCCCCACTTTGATCATTTGAGATTTATAGCTGGAATAAAATAAACTGCTATGAAGTGTAACCAATGCCTTCTGTAAGGTCAGTCTTGCATAAGCAGTGCATATAATTTTGAATTTGTACTGACAAGCAAGCCCTATATCATATCCTACCAAAAGGTACTTTTTCCAGATGACTATGCTGGTTGTTGTACAGAATTATTAAAAAATTGCAACTCACATGTGTTCATATATATATATATATATATATATATATATATATATATATATATATATATATACACACACACACACACACACACACACACATATTCATTCTTTTTTTTACTGTAACTTACTGTTACTGATAGAGTTGCTTTCTGTTTTACCATTTTGTTTTCTGATTTAAGAAATTTCTTGACCTGGTGTTTTTGTTCTATATGAGAGGTAGACACTTAAATTATATAGGCTGCACATGTCACATTTTTTCATTGGTTAAATTGTCTCGAGTACTTAAATACACAGTGAATTTCTGGGCCCTTGTCTTTTTTAAAAATATTTCAAGCCTGCATAAACTAAAGGACTGCTGGTATTCCCTGCTAGTTATTCCCACCTACCCTCACCTTTGTTGAGCTGTTTTTTAAACCTGATGATTTTAAGCTGCCCACTCCTGCTGTAAATTGAGCTTAAAAAGCTCTTCCCTTTTTGCACTGCTGTTGATATCTTGAATTACTTATTTGTTTTCCTTGTGCATATATTGAAAAAGTGCATTTTGCCTCATCATTGTCTGTTCTACCGCTTTACTTACTCTGCATTTATCTAGCTAGTTGTTGGATAAAGTAGTGTATTCTTACAGTCTAGCAAGCACTAGTTTGTACATCAAGAGGTCAGTGGATTTTCCATCTTGTGCAGTGGGAGGTAACCTGGTCTGTTTAGGTTGGCGAAACACTCGGGATTTCTGCATGTAGTTTTACTGATTGGAGGGCTAATTAATCAGCTTATCTTGTTTTTAGTGTCTTTATAAATTTTGTACAATTGAGTGGCTGTTAGCTCATTTATACAAAGTGAAGTACTTTTATTGAATAATCACACTTTTATAAGCTGTTTAAAGAACACTGTGGTATCTGTATTTTTACTTTTGTTTGTGGTAGCATTTCATATCGTTTAAATTTGTTTGTGGTAGCATTTCACTTCAGACAGTTCTTTACTGTATTTTTACATTAGGAGGACTGGGATTATGCAGCTAGTGGCAGTAGGTGTTTATCTAGTCTATCTGAGCTGGGAAGCAGACAAAAGGGCTGTCAAGTATTTAAGTATTTATTTGCACTTCTCTTATATACTGTGACTGTACTTTAGCAGTTCAAAAACTGTACTTTCTGCTACTGCTTTAAGTAGTTAATTGTACTGTATTACATTGTATCTGATAGTTGTAGGATTGCTGTAGGTAGTTTTGTGGTCTTGTTACACTTGGGCTCCAAAGCATCTATTCTACATTAAGAAGGTGTTTTTATGCACCCTTGTGGCAGAAGTGTGCTGACTTAACCTGTCTGGCAGAGTTAAAGATGTTAAGATTTGCACTGGGTGTGACGAGGGTGGACAGGATTAGGAATAAGTATATTAGAGGGTCAGCCCAGGTTGGAAGGTTTGGTGACAAACCAGATAGGCAAGATTACGTCGGTTTGGACATGTGCTGAGGAGGACTCAGAATATATTGGGAAAAAGATGCTAAGGATGAAGCTGCCAGGTAACAGGAAAAGAGGAAGGCCTAAGATAAGGTTTATGGATGTGGTGAGAGAGGACATGCAGGTGGTTGGTGTGACAGAGCAAGATGCAGAGGACAGGAAGAAATGGAAACAGATGATCTGCTGTGGCAACCCCTAATGGGAGCAGCTGAAAGAAGAAGAAGAAGAAGAAGAAGAAGAAAACAGACATCTAAATACCGGCATAAAAAGTTAACTGAATTGTGTGGCTTTTTAACTGGTTAAGCCCACTGGACACAGTTCCCTTTTCAGCACACAATTAGGAGCACTGTTTTGTTGAATGACTTGCAGAGAGTCATACCTAACTAAATGGATGCTGCAAGACTAAAACCCTAAAGTACAGGAGGCAGGCTGTTGACAGCCTTAATCCTCTGTGCTAGTGTGCAATGTGTGCCAGTGCATAGTTCATAAATGTAATGTGCCTTCATGTTACTAGCAATGATCCATGTTCCTGACACCCCCTACTGACAAACCTGCAGATTAAACAAAGTGCACACATCTACTGTATGCAATAGTATGGTGGAACAGTACAAATCAAATTAAAAAAAAAGCTTGGGAGGGCCTCTTTTAACTACAGAGCTGCAGGTGGAAATGACAATTTTTACTGTAGATCTGGGTGTAATAAAGAATGCAGAGTAGGAAGGAAGGGTGAAATGTGGTACATGCCATGGAGAAGTATGGGTTTTGCACAGGATACTATGATGGGAAATTCCAGAACCAAACAAAGGTGTGTTAATGGAGAATAAATATATGGTAAGAAAAGATTTAAATGGAGATGACTGATGATGAAACAATGTTGACTAAAAATGGAACAAAGAATTAGGAAAGTAGAGTGATAAAGTAGTGAAGGGAAAGTTAAAATGAAAAAAAAAAACTGTGATGACACAGTTGTATGCATTGTTTCTCAGTGAAAATGCCTTATGGAAATTAACATACAGAGAACTGTGTTAGGCTTGTTTATTAATTACAGTCTTACAGTCCTTGTTACAGGATATTAGGCTAGAACACTTGACAGTTAAAAAGCAAAGAGTGGACTGAATCTTTCCCATCACACAACAAAGTCTGAAAATAAGTAATTATGATAGTGGGCTTAAAAGAAAGGTGTTGGGCATATTGAAAAAGTGTGGACCATAGTGAATGGTAGATTACAGATAGTGGACAATGAAATAAATTAAAAACAATTACTGATTAATAATTTGTTATGCACCACAGAGGGGAAGACTCAAACTGCTTACACTGTAAATTTAATTTTATTTGCATACAAATGAAGTAATGATTAGAGGTTCAAATCGTATTGAAATTATTCAAGCAATTGTAAATAAATAATTTAGTGGTACTTGGAGATAAAAGAACTTAACAAGAAAGTTAGGCTTAAAAGATTTTTAAGGGGGTAGCTCCAGTGGTCATCATACTGGTGCTGACATTGCTTCCTGTTTTGGGGATACCAGTGACCTCAGTAAGAAACTCAGTCATCTCAAACTAGGCATTGACTCTGTGAAGTGGCCTCTCCAGAGAGTCCCCCTAGCTTCTTCTTGAACTAGATGTAAAAGTGAAAGAGTATGATCTTGCTCCTCATAACACAACATGCAGATGGTGTCAGTGGGTCATTAGTAATCATTTCCAGGAGTATAATTCAAAATGAGGTAATGGCCTGTGATTTGCACATGATTTCTGCATCACAAGCAGCACAGCCTAGTGCCCCCACAAATCAAGACTCATGTGCATATACAAACACTGTGCACGCTCTTTTAAGCATGGCATATCAGCAGCATACAATTGTGCCTTGCTACACATTAAACCACACATATACTTTTCCAAAACACAGAGTTTCATAGACATATTTGCATTCCATTTGAAAACATGACATGCAAACTGTTATATACTTTGCCTTAAGTGAAGGTAATGCAAGTACATGGACCAGAAAAAGAGAAGCAGCAATAGCAGCTCAAAAAAAAAAAAAAACCAGTCTGATTCTGGAAACAGAGAAGAAAAGTTTAAAGAAGACGATACTCTCTGAAGATACTCAGTGTCCTAAAGTACTGTGGTAAAAATACATACATAATACTAATTTGTACTATAGTTACCTGCAGATTATACCTGCACATAACCTAGAAATAATACATGTAGCTGCATAACTACCGTGTAGCTGAGGGAAGTTGACTCACTATTAGAACTGCTTATCCATATACAATCTGCTATGTAATAAACAGACATGTTATATGTGCATGCTGTGAGGACACTTGTGGTTGGCCTCTGTGGTGTAACCTCAACATTATAGGCTGCTAACTGTCTTCAGTTGGGGTTCCCTGTATAAACCTACCCATGCTTTCTGTGAAGCCTGCCCTTCCCTTTTATGTTTCTATGGGCAGTTGTGTGTCACCATCTCATCTGTATACTTGTACATGCCTGTCCTCACCAACTTAAAGCTGGGGGAGGGCATTTGATTGGATGATGGCACCAGATGCAAAAATAGCTAGCTACAGCTCTGGGTTCTGGGCACTGTGACATGTCCCATCTGGCTCCTGACAGGCAAGTGGCACTAGAGATGAATCAGCAGATGTGGAGGGCTATCATCTGGGTATTGGCTGCTGGTATCTTTGAAGATGTGGAGATGATTGGTGTAGTGACTCTTACAGGTGCTGTTTCCACATGCACTACATTCCTGGAATGGGGGTCTTTAGTGCAATCATATCAACCAGTAGAGTGGCCACAGATCATGGTCATGAAGAGGCACCCATCCCAGGCATGATCCTATAGTGTAACTCCTTCCCTGTCACAGATTTCCCAAAGGCCTCCCCTGACTCTGCCTCTTTCCCCATACTGCCACATCCTCCCTCTTACTGGAGGACATTATCTATGACACAGAACACCTCTCACCAAAGGATCAAAATTCTCACCTCTGGTGACTTGGCCACCCACCCAGGCAGTGAGGTCATTTGGGTGCCACTGTGTCCACTGGCACATTGACTATGACTCTGTCTATCCTCCCTCCTTTGTGGTGTTTGTAGAGATGTCTGGTGCTCTGTGTGGCTTGACAATGCACTGCCCTGCATAGCCCATAACTAACACTGCATGCATCATGTTTGTTCTGCATCACTCTTCACTTATAATGTGTGTGTGTGTCATGGGCTAACAGAACAGAACTATTGCTATGCACTGTGCCTGTCACTGTATGGAGGGGTGTTGTCTGACCACTGCTGAGTGTCTCTTGGCCTCGCTGTTATCACTAGATGAGATTGATGTGCTGGCCATGACAGGAAATGCTGTAGCAGGTCCAGGAAGTCCTAAGATTAACTACATACCTCATAGTAATTATATCATGTGGAATGCAGCATGCTACAAAAATCTTGCAAACAGTGCCAGAGACATTCTGTAGTGCCTTCTCATAAAAAAAAAAAAAAAAAATATATATATATATATATATATATATATATATATATAGTTCCCGTTCACAAGATCAAATTACTGAAAGCTCAAAATTCATAAGCTCGAGCCCAGAATCTCGAGCTTTCAGTAACTCAAAAATGTGAAGGGAAGCGTTTAAAGTAAAAAAAAAAACAGAGATATACTTATGTGTATGCAGGGAGCTAGGTACCCCTGCATCGTTCCTGGTTTCATGTGCGAGTTGTGTGACCGGACTTCAGCGGATGTGTGGAAATTCTCCCATTGTGCGCTTATGCATATAGCGTGGAACGGGAGATTTCCCTTTTCCTCAATGAAGTGAGATCTCAAAGTTGGTATATTTAAGTGGGGAGGGGGGTGCAGGGTGGCTTGCCCCTCTGCAAAAACCTTAGGAAACAGTTTCTTCTTTATTTTTGTTCACCTGCACAATTTTGAGTTACTCAAAGCTTGAGATTCTGGGCTCAAGTTTGTGAATTTTGAGTAATTCGATCTTGTGAAGGGGAACCATACGTATGTATATATATATATATATATATATATATATATATATATAGATATATATATATATATTTATATATATATATATATATATATATATATATATATATATATATATATATATATGTGTGTGTGTGTGTGTGTGTGTGTGTGTTTGTGGGGTTGTGGGCATTTGTACATTCTGTTTTTGGCTCTGTGTATGCTTGGTCAGCATAGTGTCTGCATGTACCATCTAGGTGGCCCTATAGTATTTCATTATGTAGGAATCAACGATGTAGATGACATATATTAGATGTGTAAATCAAGGCCACTGACAGCACATCAGTTTAATTATAAAATTATAACTATATGTATCTCTAACTGCACGTTATTATATAATGTCAGTTCTTATTTGCATGTTAAATAGATAATAAAATCCATATAGAATCAATCATGTCAGATAATGTATAAATTTGCAAAAAATATATTATCATATGTCAATATAGAATTTTTCTTTTAAACTATTTATTTCTTATGTTATGCTGCTTACTTAATATACTCTCAAAACCAATTTCTGTATAATTGTTATACCCTAAATCTACCATTGTTAATGTATCCAATATAAGATCCATTTGCCTGATAAGGATCATCCTGTACAGTATATCATATGTCAACAACTATTTAATATACTCTAAAACCTATAATTTGTTAATGTATCCAATATAAGATCCATGTGCCTGAAAACGATCATCCTTTATTTACCCATTAAATAGGCTTTACATTCATATTACAATATACTGCATTTACTACATATTTATCAAACGCGGTTAACTTATTCTGTGAGCATATTTATATTAAACCTTGAATGGATACAACTAAAACCTTTACAGATCCTGTTCATGCGCTATGGGACCATAAACAAGGACAAATGCCTGATCACAGTAATGCATAAATATGAAGAACAAAACGCACATTATCTGTTACCAGTTAGCCCTATACATGTCCATTATCTGTTACCAGTTAGCCCTATACATGTCCATTATCTGTTACCAGTTAGCCCTATACATGTCCATTATCTGTTACCAGTTAGCCCTATACATGTCCATTATCTGTTACCAGTTAGCCCTATACATGTCCATTATCTGTTACCAGTTAGCCCTATACATGTCCATTATCTCAGCAGTCTCGGAAACACAGCTGGAACCAACAGACACAAATAATGCTATCATCCCTCCTGGACAGGCTTCACAAACTTCACTTGTTATCTCTCCCAACACTCTTCAAACTAAGTAAGTAATACACAAATCATCAGGAAAATATTTTCATTTGCTTGCATATACATACCTCCAGGTCATTCTTCTCTCCAGTTTATTGCCTTAGTTCATTTTATTTCCCATTCAACATGCACAGACAAAAACTTTGTAAATATAAAAACACATCTCACACAGATTTCCTTTCAAACTTTAGTAGTGATCATTTACCTATTTTGTGCTATTTTAAATCCTAGCAACTCTAATCCTGAGCAACAGGGGGCTAATTATCAGCTTTGCATTATGGGATATTCTAATACAGTAAATCATTTGCTTTCTGAGAGCTTTTCTCCAAAATCCTCTAGTGAAGGTACACTTCATTAGATTTATAATATCTGATAAATGGTGTGAGTTACAAAAACATGTAAAACAGGGTATCTATTTGGTAAACAATGCGGTATGCACTGGTGTTAGCATCAAAAGGCTGTTTGTAAATTCTGATTTTATATTGCAGATTTATAAAAGAAACACTGTATTTTGTTTGCCAAAATATACTAGTATAAGGGTCAAACAAAATGTTATATCTCTGTAATGAAATCTATCAGAGAATAAATTGCTCACCTGTTCAAGAGCTTTTCAATGATACATCACAATAGTGGATAGTCTATTGCTGTTTTGTGATATTGCTAAACCTATGCAAATTATGCATATAATACTTTTCCAATATTTCAAAACATTAATCTACAAAACTACTTGTATTAGATGGCAAATATCAGTGGCAACATTGTGCCTGTTATTTTTTGTATAGAATGGTACCATGTATTCATGTGTAGGTCACGCAGTTTTTATGAAATGAATGCAGTTATGAAAATATAGGTAATAGTTACAACTGCTTTGCCGAAAGAACATGTATATTTCAGAATGCCTTCACATTACCCATCATGCCATTTTGTACTAACAACCACTGGGTGAATACAACAACCCTGACATGACAGTATCATACTTTATTTTTGCAATATTAATGTGAACATGGAAATATACTATTTTTTCTTAACTTTTTGTAAACACTCTTTAATAACTCCAGTTCTACACATCCCATGATGACTTTTTCACTGATTAGCAAATCATGTCAGTTTATAAATATCACATCGCTGCCTTAGTTTAACGCCTTCTGTACTTAGACTTTGAAAACAAAGATAAGTATACTCATTTTAGGAGTACAGGGAAGTCTGCAGTAAACATCAGTGTGCTTTTACAGGATACACAGGATACACAGGAACTCTACATTCCTGATGAGTATACTGTTGTAGGAAGCAATGAATTAAGACTCAAAATATTTAAAGAGTTCTTTTCTCATGAAGCATCAGTGTGGATGTCTATTCTCCTCTGAGCCATGTACTGAGTAGTATAGATTGGCACACTCTTCATAAGCTTTCTTTAGATGATGCTGAGTTTTGCTTCAGTAAGATTTTTCTGGATACACTGAATAAATCTGCACCTTTAAAATAGTAAATAAATACTAAATAGTAGAAAAATAGTATATGTTCTTAATAATTATCTTGGGCTACAGTTGAAATGAAAATACTTTTGTCAGTTAGAGGCCACTTAGGATAATTGCCTTAAAATTTATCTTTATAAAGACTTAATTTATGTCATACTGTCAGAAATAAAATGAAAAATGCTATACATCGATTTAAAAACTTTCTCATTCAGCAGCTATTTTATGTTGCTAAGTGCCATTGACCAATGCTTAGTTATATCAACCCTATGGGTAGTTATCCTCTACTCTGCTCTGTCTTCAGTCGGACTAATGCTGACTAATCACTGATAGAAGGGCACCCACTGCTACAGTTATTGCATCAGTTCATCACATTGTTGTTCTTCCTCTTTCATTTTGACCTTAGACCCCACCAAGCATGATGTGTTTTTCTAATGAGCTCTTGTTTTGTGTGAGGTACTTGTAGCATGAAACCTCAAGGACTTGTCATTCCCCATTCCAAAGAATACTTAGGTTTTCATCTCCTCTAATACCAACTGATTTATATTTTAGGCAGTCCATACAATACAGTCCTCACCAACATCATAATTCAAAGGCATCAGTTATCTTCCTAGCTTGTTTCTTAGTTTTACAACTTTCAGAACATGTAATTTTATTGCATATACTATAACTTAGACAAGTAAATCTTCAGAACAAAAATAAATCTCTCTCCTTTAATATTATTATGTAAGTTGATGTGGACCATTATGTCAAGTGTGATTTTTCATTAGATTTCTTGGCTGTTTAACATTTTATTATTGCTTATTGATCAAAGCAGAATGAAGTTGCCTTTTATTTATTATATTACTTCTTCAAAATATAGACTTTAGCAGGTGACAGAGTCTTTATCGTCATTATATTTATATGATAATATCAAATATACAGATAGACTAGAGAGTGGGTGGTGCGTAGCTGGGATAGCTACTAAAGTTCAAAAATGACACGGATATATGAAACTTGAATTATGTCACTGATAAACTTGATGATTGATGATGCAGATGAAGCGCAACTAGCAGAGCTCATGAATGCGCTCATTGTATAATAGGATTTTTTTTCTACATCGCTTTTTTTTTTGCTATCTATTTGTTTTGAGTTTGCTTTTTACATGTTTGAATAGTGTGCTTGCTTCATTTGCTTCCTGCTAGTTCTGAATTTGCTTGTTTAGCTTCTTGTGTTTTTCTTTTTTTTTTTTCTAACTACAAATTGGATTGGGTTTTCTCTTTTTGAACTTTCTGTCGTCACTTTATTCCTGGAGTGAATTTGTAACTACATTTTTTTCATCAGCTTTTAATTTTCTATTAACTTTGTTTTTTATGTGTACTGGTCCTCCTGGTTGACTTTGTGAGTTTGTGTCAAGTTACTTTGCATCATTTTTAAGAGATTACCAGGAATGTATATGCCTGGGATATAAACAGATTTTACAGTATTTTACTTCACGAACTAAACAAACATCAGTGTATAAGCATGAGTCTGAAACTTCTTCTGAGTTTGTTTACATTGTGTGTTTGTTGCTGTGTTTGCTGCTTCATTGTTGCTTCATTTGCTTTTTGCACTGTTGAGCTTCTTTAAAGAAGGAAGCTTCTTGTGTTTTTCTAACTACAAAGTATTGGATTGGGTTTTCTTACCTCTACCTCACAAAGACAGCGGAGCAACCAGGCATTTGCTTTTTTGCTCAACATTTCATCAGCTCAGCTTTCATTTGGCTTTTTTTTTTCTTTTATGCTTGTTATGGTCTCCCATTGTGTGTGTTGTTCAAGTTGTTCTTTGCATCATTTGAAGAGTTATAGGATATAGGATATCCGATATAATTACAAACAGATACTTTTAACTTAACTTTAAACTAAACTGTAACAGTCACAAATTGTTGTTTTTTGTGTTCAAGTCATCTTGCTTCACAATAAGCAGTGAGGTTTCTGTGGATTAAAGAAGTGTTTTTTCATTTTTTTTTTTTTCTGTTTTTTATCAGTGACATAGTTCTCTATATATCCGTGTGTTTTTTTTTTTGAACTTTAGTAGTCCCAGCAGCGGTCCACCACTAGTCTATCTGCAGGATCTGATTATATTTTATCAGTTGTTTGTTCTTGCACAACCTTATTATATTTATATGGAACCCCGTTTAAGATTATATTGTTTAATGTTAAAAAGTAGATAATTCATGTTGTCTTCATTATCGAGTATCACAGTATCACCAACATAGCAAATGTTATTGATAAGTCTTACTCCAGTTTTCGTGTCTCTGTTTTCAAGTCATATTTCTCTAATGACTTGTGAATATAAATTAAACCATTATGGTATGGGTGAAGTATGCAACTTTGTCATACATCTCTACCTGTCCTTATTCATTATGTTTCTCCTTGTTCTTTAAAAACTTTTATTTCTTGATTGACATAAACATTGTGCATGGATAATATAAGGAGCTCTGATATACTCATACTTCATGATTTATGCAGGCAAAGACAAAATATCTTGCTATAATCAAAGTGATACATGTGGATATCCTTCTGACACACTGTTTTCAAAGGTCCTATATTGCATCCACAATGATGTCTCTTATTCCTTGGTATTTTCTGAATTCTGCTTGCACTTCTGGTAATTCCTGTTACAAATATGGCTACAATGTCCTCTGAATAATTTTGAGAGGAATGTAGCTAACATGTTAGCTCAGACTGATTGTATCATAATTGCCACACATTTGTACCCTTTCTTGATTTCCATATTTCTCTGCTTTTATACAAATTTTCATAAAATTTCCGAAATATTTCTAATACTTCTACATGGTCTCTTGTTATCTTCCTTGTTATAGGCTCCCTAAGCTTGGTGACTGTCCTTTCCACTTTTTGTTGCCTGAGTTGTTGTGCTAAAAGTTTTTGTGCTCTAGAATTATTATCAAAAAACAGTTGCTTAACAGCAATCTTTCTAAACTCATGTATATTATCGAGGTAATCCCTTATTTTCTGTTTAGCATTCTGCAGTTGCTCCTTTTCTTGTTCTGAGAGATTTCCACTATTTTGCAATACTTTAACATTTGTCAGTCTGTCTAAATAATTCTTGTTACTGTTTAGCTATATCTTCCTTTCATTTCCAACCTAGTTTTAAACTCTACTTTAATTTTATCCCACTCCATAGCTATGTTTTCAGAAGACAAATGTGTCTTCTCTAGTAACTCCTGAATTAATTCCACAACCTATTCCTTGTATTGTCTCATTTTCATTTCATTACCTTGCATTTTTATTTTAGTTATTATTATGCATGGTCTGAAATAGTTATTGGGTGCATTTCAAGACCATCAATTGAATGCACATGTTCCTGTGAGATATAAAATCTATCTAGCCTAGCCCAGTTTTTGTATCTCAGTGAGTAATATGTACATTCACTCTGAACTCCTAGTACTGAATTCACATGTTCCATGCCAAACATTTTCACAAATTTCTTCAAAAATCTATCCTCCCTTGTTATATTATCCCTTCTAGGCCCCCCAGACACATCTTCACTGTTGCAAACTGAATTCCAGTTTCCACCTATAAGTAATATTCCTTGCTGAAAGCTGATTATTTCTCCTAAAATATTCTTAAGCTCCATTATAGCAGTTTTAGGAGGGATGTGAATGTATGCCACTGTAATCCTCCTCCCTAGCCAGTACCCCATAGTACTATGTATCTTCCATTATTATCTTTTTTTCTCTTCTATCACAATTGGAGCTCCTCTTGCAATTAAAATAAGTAGTCCTCTTTTCCTTTGCCCCAAATATTCTGCTGAATAACTATCCTGAAAACCTTTCTTTATCAAATTCACATGTTCTGTTCTTTCCAGGTGTGTCTACTGTAGCATAACTATTTGCACTCTACATTTTTTAATATAGTTCACTACTTTTTCTTTTTTATATTTATCTGTAAGACTATTTAGATTGAAAGACATTACAGAAAGCATAATTTTCTTATATGGTTATTATTACCACTTTTTATATATAACTGCTCTTTTGCTAAATGTCTAGTTCCAAATTTTATATTACATGTATATACTGTTTGGCAGGTTGGTCTTTTATACAGTTGTCTCATGTCATATCCATTTGCACCTATGTCACATCTTACATAACTTTTTTTTGAAAGCCCTCAAACAGAACAAACAACGCCCCCCCCAAAAAAAACTCCTAAAACCTACAAACTTTACAATAACACACAAAACTATGTACATCTTCAAATATTGAAACTTTTGCTTCCTAATAACAATATAAGTTCTAAGTTGATAACTACACAGACAGGCTAAAATTAACCAAAAGTAAAGGTTAGTCATGCTAAAATGCATGGTACAGCCTGTGCTATTAATAAATGCTATTTGATTTTTTATATCTATTTAACTATCCCAGTTGAGAAAACACTTGGATGCTTTCAGTAAACACTTTCTCCAAGCCATTTTTCTCTATCAAATTGTCTTCTAGTTACATGTAAACCAGACACTGAACTGCTAAGGGTACCTTGTTTATCAGAAAGAAAGACTCACAGTATTCAATATTCTTTTTTCATTTACATGCTTTGTAATAAACTTGTTACTGGATAATGCCTATGGTTTTTACCCAGTCATTTCCCAATGCAATCATGGGAAAAAGCACACTGATTTTTATTTTGTTATACTCTCTTAATCAGACCCTTGTGCTCTACCCCATCTCCTCTCCTTCTCATTCTTTTTTCATTGCAGTGCCTACATTTTTCAAAACTGGACAAAGATAAAGAGAGAGGAAGGGTGAACAAGAAAAACAAAAGCATATTCTTATATTAATATCCTGTTGCATTTAAAAAAACTGAGAGAACTTTACTTCAAGTCTAACTGGTTTTGTATTATCTTTAAAGCTGTTACACCTGGGAAAACTCCTGATTGTTTTCAGGGAACATTATGTCCTAGCCAGTTTCTCTTTTCTTTATTTTACTTTTCCCCCAGCCAATCCCCTTCCACCAGACTGTCATCAGTTTCTCTTTAGCAGATTGTCTCCATGGAGACATGCTGCAGAAATGCTACTTAGTATACATATTTGCAAGGGCTAGAAAACAACCTTATAATGTTCAATATTCTTTTTTTTCATTTACTTGCTCTCTGTTAAAACAAATGTCCATAATCAGTCATTTTCCCATGCAAGAATGAAAAAGAAGCACATCAATTTGAACTATGTCACCATGCTCAACCATAAACTCTTCCCTTTTCCTTTTTTGTTAACTGGTCACATTGCCTTATGTTTCTCAAACTGCACAAGAAGAACATGCGTCATGCCCCCTTAACCAGGCTCCCTTTTTCCTTTTTTTTTGTTAATCATTACATTGCCTATGTTTCTCAAAACTGCACAAGAAGAAAAACAAAAAAGGGGATAAAAATAAAAACACCTGTTTACAGTCTCCATTACACCCAAAAATAAAAACACCTGTTTACAGTCTCCATTACACCCAAAAATAGCATGCAAATAATACCATACAACACAGATACAATACTATTAAGAAAATAAGGTGTTTTCTTTACTTGCAATTAATGTTCTCCCCTCTCCTTTCCTCCCCAAAGTATTTTTACCAAACATTAATGACATGAAGTAGGGCATATATTTCAGTCCCCCACTCAGCAAATATATTTTGAAGAAATCCAATGTTTCCAGATTTTCTTTTGCTATCATAATTCACAAATATAAGTAATACTTTGTAATCCCACATTAAGTTACTGATTATATTACTGCTCTTCTCCATCACCCAGATCCTGTCTCTGCTTCATTTCCAATGTCCTCTCAATTCTTTTGGTCAGCTCATGTCTTCCTTCTCTCTCAATTCTTTTGGTTTTGGTCAGCTCTCCTTTCCTCCTTCTCTCCAACATTTTCCATTGAAATACTGGAAAAGGTTTTACAGGGTCAGGTGTCTCTCTCTTATCTTTTACACAGAGGAGCGAGAAGCTGAATCTCCTCCTATTCTGTTTCATAGCTCAGTTTTTGTTGGACAAACTTCTGTATTTCCTCCTTAGCATGCACTTCATCAAAAAATGATTTTGTCCCTTCAGGGAAGAATACCTTGAAGAGAACTGGATATAGCAGTTTGAATCTTACACCTGCATCTTGGCATTCTCTGAAAAGAGGGATGAATTCAATGAGTAATCATTCTCCACAAATGCTGTTTCTCTCCTACTTTTACAATGTCCTCTGAATAATTTTGAGAGGAATGTAGCTAACATGTTAGCTCAGACTGATTGTATCATAATTGCCACACATTTGTACCTTTTCTTGATTTCCATATTTCTCTGCTTTTATACAAATTTTCAGAAAATTTCCGAAATATTTCTAATACTTCTATATGGTCTCTTGTTATCTTCCTTGTTATAGGCTCCCTAAGCTTGGTGACTGTCCTTTCCACTTTTTGTTGCCTGAGTTGTTGTGCTAAAAGTTTTTGTGCTCTAGAATTATTATCAAAAAACAGTTGCTTAACAGCAATCTTTCTAAACTCATGCATATTATCGAGGTAATCCCTTATTTTCTGTTTAGCATTCTGCAGTTGCTCCTTTTCTTGTTCTGAGAGATTTCCACTATTTTGCAATACTTTAACATTTGTCAGTCTGTCTAAATAATTCTTGTTACTGTTTAGCTATATCTTCCTTTCATTTCCAACCTAGTTTTAAACTCTACTTTAATTTTTATCCCACTACATAGCTATGTTTTCAGAAGACAAATGTGTCTTCTCTAGTAACTCCTGAATTAATTCCACAACTTATTCCTTATATTGTCTCATTTTCATTTCATTACCTTGCATTTTTATTTTAGTTATTATTATACATGGTCTGAAATAGTTATTGGGTGCATTTCAAGACCATCAATTGAATGCACATGTTCCTGTGAGATATAAAATCTATCTAGCCTAGCCCAGTTTCTGTATCTCGGTGAGTAATATGTACATTCACTCTGAACTCCTAGTACTGAATTCGCATGTTCCATGCCAAACATTTTCACAAATTTCTTCAAAAATCTATCCTCCCTTGTTATATTATCCCTTCTAGGCCCCCCAGACACATCTTCACTGTTGCAAACTGAATTCCAGTTTCCACCTATAAGTAATATTCCTTGCTGAAAGCTGATTATTTCTCCTAAAATGTTCTTAAGCTCCATTATAGCAGTTTTAGGGGGGATGTAAATGTATGCCACTGTAATTCTCCTCCCTAGCCAGTAGCCCCTTAGTACTATGTATCTTCCATTATTATCTTTTTTTCTCTTCTATCACTATTGGAGCTCCTCTTGCAATTAAAATAAGTAGTCCTCTTTTCCTTTGCCCCAAATATTCTGCTGAATAACTATCCTGAAAACCTTTCTTTATTAAATTCACATGTTCCGTTCTTTCCAGGTGTGTCTACTGTAGCATAGCTATTTGCACTCTACATTTTTTAATATAGTTCACTACTTTTTATTTTTTATATTTATCTGTAAGACTATTTAGATTGAAAGACATTACAGAAAGCATAATTTTCTTATATGGTTATTATTACCACCTTTTATATATAACTGCTCTTTTGCTAAATGTCTAGTTCCAAATTTTATATTACATGTATATACTGTTTGGCAGGTTGGTCTTTTATACAGTTGTCTCATGTCATATCCATTTGCACCTATGTCACATCTTACATAACTTTTTTTTTGAAAGCCCTCAAACAGAACAAACAACTCCCCCCAAAAAAACTTCTAAAACCTACAAACTTTACAATAACACACAAAACTATGTACATCTTTAAATATTGAAACTTTTGCTTCCTAATAACAACATAAGTTCTAAGTTGATAACTACACAGACAGGCTAAAATTAACCAAAAGTAAAGGTTAGTCATGCTAAAATGCATAGTACAGCCTGTGCTATTAGTAAATGCTATTTGATTTTTTATATCTATATAACTATCCCAGTTGAGAAAGCACTTGAATTCTTTCAGTAAACACTTTCTCCAAGCCATTTTTCTCTATCAAATTGTCTTCTAGTTACATGTAAACCAGACACTGAACTGCTAAGGGTACCTTGTTTATCAGAAAGAAAGACTCGCAGTATTCAATATTCTTTTTTCATTTACATGCTTTGTAATAAACTTGTTACTGGATAATGCCTATGGTTTTTACCCATTCATTTCCCAATGCAATCATGGGAAAAAGCACACTGATTTTTATTTTGTTATACTCTCTTAACCAGACCCTTGTGCTCTCCCCATCTCCTCTCCTTCTCATTCTTTTTTAATTGCAGTGCCTACATTTTTCAAAACTGGACAAAGATAAAGAGAGATGAAGGGTGAACAAGAAAAACAAAAGCATATTCTTATATTAATATCCTGTTGCATTTAAAAAAAACTGAGATAACTTTACTTCAAGTCTAACTGGTTTTGTACTGTCTTTAAAGCTGTTACACCTGGGAAAACCCTAAGAGTTGTCTACCTGGGTAGTTGTGTAGCCTGTCCAGCATATTATGTTGGTAAGACAGACAGAAAACTAAGAGAGAGGATTTATGAGCACACATACCATATTAGAAAAAAGTCACCTTCTAATGCATTAGCAAGGCATTGTGCTGAACACCAAACACACCACTTTCACTTTAGAGTGATTTGTCAGGTTACTGTTAATCTAAAAGGGGATCCTTATCATCTAATTTTGGAAAGACAGAAGTTGATTTGGCAACTGCGTCTCAACTCTTATAAACTCCCAGGACTGAATGAAGTCACTTCCATTGCCTGTATTCTGAAATTAAAGAGCCTAATGCGCTAGACAAGTCTTTTGTCTAACTAAGTCTTTTAAACAGCTCTGTTGTAGTTGAGTAAAAGAATGCAGGTTTTCGCTTCATGTTTAAATTTTATAAATATGTTTCATCTTACATCTAAGCTTGCTTCACCCTTATTGGTGATTTGTGAAGGCATTACAGTTGAGTCAATCAACACTGGTTAAAGTTGAAATCGCAGTCTTTTATTTTATTTTACTTTATTTTGAGTGCAGTGTTCTTTTAGTCCACTTGGAGCGCTCTTGTAACTCATAACAATGTGTATATAAACATTTAGGTTCATAGGCTAGTACTAGGCTAACTGCTCTTGCGAGCCATTTTAAGCAGTTCCCCTGTGAGATTCAAACCCTGTACCTTGTGTTTGTAAGGCAAACACCTTAACCATTAGGCCACCCTCCCAACCCCTAGTTTTTTCATCATTTTTTATCACATATTTTAAGATTCCATTCTGTCCACCTAAATGCAGTGATTTAATGTGTCTTTATTTGTGCACAAAAGTAGCTATACACTTTTGTTCTTTACAGGTTTTCATAGTTGCTGTTTGTATTTGGCTTGTTGCTGATGTCATGTGTCCAAGCTTAATTACTTAATTACTTATGCAATACCATTGGTGAATGTTTTTTTGAAACCACCATGTGGTCTGTATTAAAGTGAGCACTTGTGCTACTGTTGTAGGTCTGAAGAAGTCTTCTAAATTAAGATGAAAAGCACTTAACCATTTATTTGTATCATACTGTTTAGTTGCAAAGTAATAAACCTGTTTTTACTTTTTTTCGCTTTGGAGACTTTGTGTACTTGAGCCTTCATTTGTTTCCTGAGTTGCAGTTTGGATTTGTTTGTTTGGATTACACAGTGCTTCTTCCTCACTTTTTGTAGCTGATTTTTTCCAGGTCTTCTGTATTTCTTTATTCTTGGCATCCAGGAAGTGTACTTACTAGCCAGTTACTGAAATTCACCCATAAACACAAGTCTACTGGCCTTTTCTGCTAAGTTTCTGTTTTTACACTGGGAGAGCTACAAACAAGCTGTTACTCAGTGTGCAGCCGTCTTGGAACTCCGAAAAGAGACTTCAATCTTACGCTTATGAAATCTTGGCTGATCAAAGACCAAAATAAACTACAATCTTTCATACATATTGCTGTAGTTTGCTTTCTTTTCGACAGCGCACATGGTGAACCTATGGAATATAATCTTTCAAATGAATTCAGACAAAATTGTAATGCAATACATATTAAAAAACTAAAATGTCTTCACACTTGGTTGGAGGGTGGCCTAATGGTTAAGGTGTTTGCCTTACAAACACAAGGTACAAGGTTTGAATCTCACAGGGGATAATTGACTAGGCTTACAAGTGCTCGCAAGGTCAGTTAAGAACTTATGAACTTTTAATTAGGTTTGTACATAAAAAACTGTCATCACATAACTACTTACATTGCAGGAAAAAATGGTACAACTGATTGAAAATCAGCTGATCACATGTGCCAGCTCTTTTTTCAGTGTGAAACTGCAGTACATTGGTGATCGGGGAATTTACCCTTTCCCCACTGTATTATGACCTTGATATTGGTATATTCATAATTAGCAGGGTGGTGTGGGGATCTTGCCCCCCCTGCAAAAACATGTTCATACTTTTCTGTTTGTTTTTCAATCATCTGGTGATCAGTTGCACTCAGTCACTTACCATTCATGATAAAGTTATGTTTTCGATATATGGTTATTCACTCTCTCTCACACACATACGCACACACACACACACACACACACACACACACACACACACACACACACACACACACACACACACACACACACACACAATGTATATTCATCCATATTTCTTTTTTCCCAAGATTGCACATGGGGTCAGGCTGTCACTTCAACAGTGAAAATCATCTAGAGCCAAGGTTCACACCACCAGGTGGCTAGCCTTGCCACATCTGTTCTTCCATAACACACTCACACCTATGGTCACTTTAGAACATCCTATCCACCTACTGCATGTCTTTGAATCTGGGATGAAATCAGAACACTCAGAAAAAAACCACGCAAACACAGGAAGGATGTGCAAACTTTACACAGAAGACAACCCAGCTGAGAATTGAACCACATAACCTGTTGATGTAAGGTGACAACACTATCCACAGTACTCAATGTGCATGTGTGTGTGTGTGTGTGTGTGTGTGTGTGTGTGTGTGTGTGTGTGTGTGTGTGTGTGTGTGTGTGTGTGTATTATTTTAGTGCATGTTACATTTCATTGATGTTGTTTTACTGACACTTCCAATAAATTTGATGGCCTAACTGCTCTTTATCTCTCTCATACCAATACTTACCTTTATGAGTACCAGCAATATTTACCTGTCATTACTGTTCAATCATCCATTCAAGCATGTATTATAATATTGCAACATATCTGACATGGCTTAGTGGTAAATCACTTTGTCTATGGTGTGCAGGGTCCTGGGTTTGAACCTTGCAGAGGCTGTTTATTTTTTCTGGCTAGGCTTATAGATGCTCTCAGGCAGATAGCCTAGTACTTACCTATGAACCTATGTAACAGCATGATGGTTTATAGTTAATTATAACTGTAAAAAGCATAGTATCATATTGTTACTTGTCTTTGAAAAGGTGAAGCCTTTCTCTCTGACATCTGCTGAAAATAGCACTACCCAGTCAGACATTTGAGTTATCAAATGCAAGTGAAATAAATAAATTCAGTGTGAGGCCCATACTTCAGTAAAGCAGTGAAATGAGGTGACACCATGCTAAAATAGAGCTGACTGCTACTAGGTACTAACAGGAGAAGAGAAAACTCAGCACACATGCATAGATGCATCACTGCAACCAGGTGCACCAAAGTGAACATTATCATTATGTTCTCCTACCGCAATAAATGTAGCTCAATAAATCGATGGAAAGAAGAACAAGCAATTGATGTGATGCAGATGAGCTAAATCTCTCTTATATTCATAAAACAGTGGAGTAGCAAAGGGAACAGGATTCCCTACCTGTGATGTTTTCCGTAGCTTAACTGTATTTTTTTATCACTTATGGTAATGATATGATTATGTTGAGCAACTCCTACAGAACCCTTCATGTGGTGGTGTTGCTGATATATTTGGTGGCTCCACATTGTTGAATACTAAGAGCTATTTTTCTTGTCGCTAGGCGTATTTTCACCTAGCATTCACATTTAACATGCTTGTCATGTTTATAGTACTGTATTTTTAATTTACTAAGGAAAACGGATGGAAGCTGTGTTAACTTGTTCTGTCCTGATTATTTTGAACTGTTATACTGTCTCTGTGTAATCACACCTAGATAGACTCTGCATTGGTGTGTTATTAATAGTTAGAATCTGTACTTCCATGAATGTAATGTAAAATGCTAATCTTTGCCTGGCTGCTCCATGTAAAGTAGGGCTTATAGTATATAGCCACACAAGCCTTCTATTTACTTGTTTACCCTGGTAGATGGGTAATAGATAACATATAGTGGAAAGTTCAAAGAAAACTGCAGACTTGTCTCACACTTTGTGTAACTTTGGTAAAATAAAAAGAAAACCACAAGTGATGATGGAGCACTATATCACACAAAATGAACTTTAATCCACTGGTTTAGCGCTTTCAGCCCAAGAATTAGGCCTCCATCTGATGAAGGCCTAATTCTTGGACTGAAAGTGCTAAACCAGTGGATTAAAGTTCATTTTGTGTGATATAGTGCTCCATCATCACTTATGGTTTTCTTTTTATATAGTGGAAAGTTTTGTACAATTTGTACTATTTATTGTGGAGTGTTCTAAAAGTATAGTGTGTCATGTAATGCTACTGCAGTATCTGTTTTTGGCTGGCTGTGTTTTCTATTACCTACTTTTGTTGTCTCTCTTCTGTTCACTGCTTATAACTAATTCCCCACCTCTTGTCTTTCTAACCCCTTGCTGAACATCCCTGTGGTTTCTCCTGGCCACTGTAAATCAACTTTGTTTTATGGACCTGAACCAGAAACCCGCCAAAACAACTGCAATTTCTGCACCTCCTCTTACTTACTTATGACCACTTAAGTGTGTGTCCTAGTGACTGATAAGTGCAATATAGCTTGTGGTGCAGCATTTTTGTCATTGAATGGTGCTAGCATTTTTAGTGCAATAGTGATAAACAGTAGGTGTTTCTAGCTGATACGATAAAGGATACCAGCAGCCCAAACCTTTATTTGTTCTTTTTGTATTTTCACTCTTCATATTGTATTTGCCCTTGTTCCCTTCCCTTACCTTACTCTTCCCAGGCTACATTTTTAGTCTGTCTCACATTGCCTTTGCCTGTGTTTCTGCCTTTCTTTGCTGTTTCAACTACCTCTGTCTCTATCTACTAAACTACAGTGTTAGCTTCCTTAACTTCACTGCACTGGCATACTGTCATGTATTTTTACCCTTACCTTTGCAACCTGCAGCTAGCATTCTACTCTTAAGTATTGTCTGCTCTAATTCTCAGTACTTATTTTTTCCTTTGCTTTTAGTATCTCTCCAATGTTTATCTCCTTTAGCCAGTCCAACTAATCTTACTGATTGCCTTTTTGCATTTTTCCGACCTGGGTGTTAGCCCCGCTACATTCTTCCTTGCTATGATCTGGCTCACTTTGCTCCCCTGCCCTACCCCCATTCCCAACCACCCCTACAATCATTTCCTTTATACTTAAGTAAGCCAAACCCCTATGACCTAATTTCTTTTCTTACTCTATCTAGCACCTTTTGCAATTACCAACTTAATTACTCATATAATTTTCCACAGGTCCATCCTTTTATATCAACATTCCATTTAATAGCAGTAATTTCTACCCTCTACAGCCTCTCTAATAATACATGTTAATACTCTTCTCTAATTATTCTGCCTCTCATTACTTTTATGCACCTTGTATCCATAATCACTTTCTCTTTTACATCTGCACTATTAACTACATCTCTCCTCCCACCACATTTACCCATTTACTCCATCATCTAGTCCTCCTAACACTTTCTAACTACCTCTAATACCTCCCTGTTGAGATCGCCACCACATTAACTTATAGACATCTATCTCCATCCCCTTAACCTATATCACAATCACACATCTATCATGCTCTCCATAAACTTACTATCTCTCTAACCCTCTTGTTAACCCTACTCTCATTTGCCCTATACTCTACCTCATACCATACTTACCACATCATTAATTATCCTTCACCAACACTATGCTTTATACCAGACCATAATCAAAATATGACCCCTTTACAAATCTCTCCATATGTTATTGTCCCTTCTTCAACTCTACTTTTTTTCCTTTAGATACCTTCACACATACAATACTACTAAAGACCTGCACATATACAATAAAATACTTTCCAAGCTAAAATCCCTTATCCTACACTAACTCACCCATTTCAAACTTTTATTTGACATCCATCCCAACCCAGGCCCTACAACCACAATGCACTATAACCCACTACCCCCAATAACCTTAAATAGTAAATTCCACTGTATACCCACTCTACCTCAACAATCCATATTGGACCTTCTCATTATGAATTTCAACCTCAGAAATCTCATTAACAAAATCCATGCATTCCATGCAGCTATTGCCCTGTAGTCCCAAGACATAGCCATTATAAAAGAAACCTGACTTAAACCCCATATTAAATCTGAAGAAATACTCCCTCAAGGGTATAGCATCTTTAGAGAAGATAGGTTACTTAAACGGGGTGGGGGCACTGCTATCATGTTTAAAGATAACTTCAAGGTAGTTCAGCTTAACTCAAACCCACCTAAATTACCTAATTCAGAAACAATAACTGCTAGGCTGAATTTAAACAAACAAAAATCTATTATCATTATAGCATTATATCTTCCCTGTGCTAATAATCTCCAACATACTGAAACAATCCTTGAATGGACCTCCTCTAACTTTAGTCAGGAAACAATAATACTTGATGACTTTAACCTTGACTGGTTCACTTGCTCCTCTAAATCACCAACTAACTTTATAAACCTCTATAACTTTCACCAAAATATTATCCACTCAACATGCATTGACAAGCACACAAATAAACAATCTATCCTTGACGGGTCACTAACAAATAAATCTAATATTAAATATGAAGCATGCTGTCTACCTGATACATTAAGTGATCATTTCCCAACATATCTAATGAGAAAAAGTTCAAATAACTGTAGCAATATCACATTCCACTATATTCAGAACAAAAAACAATTTTCCCCATCCATTTTCAACACTATCTTAAACCAACATAACTGGGCAACTCTAAAACCTTAACGACTAGACCTTGCAGTACAATAATTTAACAATATTTTTCTTCATACATTGTATCCTCTTACTCCACTTAGGAAAAGTCATACAAGAAACAAATTACTCCCCTGGTTAGCAAATGAAACACTTCATCTATTCAAGGAAACAGATATAGCATGGACATGTTATCGCTCTAACAGAAGCAATGCTCATCTAGCATCTTACCATCAACTCCAAAATCAGGCTAAAAAACAAATCAAACTAGACAAAAAGAAATACTTTTAATCTTGTCAACAAAAATACCAAACAAACACCCCAAAATTTTGGCAATCAGTTAATCACCTTCTTAAACCAGGAAACCCCACTACACTAGTCCCAGCTGCAACTAGTACTTCAGAATGTATCACCACTCAGTTCAATAACCACTTTATTACCTCAATAACCTCATTTCTAAACAATTCTACTAGCTCTCCTCTTTCCATTCCTACCCCATCTAACCAGCAACCCCCCATCTCATATCTGAGCCCATCCAAACAAGTTTCGTACAAAACTTACTCTCTAAGGTTAAACCATGCACTCTTGCCACCGATCAGCTACCTGGAGACTTTTTGAAACTAGCTGCACCTTCCATTGCCTACCCTATATCCATTTTAATCAATTGTTCTATTTCTGAACAGTACGTACCCAACCTCTGGAAAATATCCTATATCATCCCACTTCATAAAGGAGAATCTTCCAAAGACATTTCTAACTATAGACCAATAGCCATTCTCTCACCCCTAGCTCAGATACTAGAGAAGTGTAACCACAGACAAATACTAGTCCACTTCCTAAAGCATGACCTCTTGTCAAATACACAACATGGCTTTCTGCCCAAGCACACCACTAATACAGCCTTTATATCTTTTACCAACTCTATTTATCAGCTGAAAAACAATAGCCACATTGTTTCTGCTACCTTCCTTGATATATCAAAAGCCTTTGACACTGTATCTCACCAGATCTTATTAAATAAACTGGCCTCTTACAATCTCTGTCATGAAGGGCTAAGCTGGTTTCATAGTTACCTCTCAAATCGTAAGCAGTCTATCCTATGGGATAATAAACTCTCTCCCTAATTTCCTGTATCAGTAGGAGTCCCTCAAGGCTCAATATGTGGGCCTTTACTCTTCACTATTTTTACTAATGACCTCCACTCAGCCTCTAGCCCAGCCAGTATCATGCAATACACAGATGATGCCACCCTTATCTGCTCTGCTTCCAGTGTTAACCAGCTTCAGACTGCCCTTCGCAACATAGAAAACCACCTTGCTGCCCATCAGCTAATATTAAATCCTAATAAAACTAAGCTTATGGTATTTTCAAATGCTTCAACTCCTAACAATTAACCTCCTCTTACTATTCTTTCTTCCAATGGGACTAAAACAGAACCTGTTGAACACACAAAACTTTTGTCGGTCACTATTGACAGTGCATTGAGGTTCAACAAACACATAGTTCTGACAATTAAAAAAGTACATATAAAACTTGGCACTCTATAAAGAGCTAAACCCTATCTTATCAACCCTGCCAGACTAGCCTTAGCTAGAACTCACTTGCTTTCTTCACTACTATACTGTTCCCAAATATTTACCAACCTTTGCAAAACAGAACTTAATAACCTTGAATCCTGCTACAATAAGATTGCCATGTTTGCATCTAACCACCCTCAAAAACACATCAATGTATTGCCCTCCATCACCTTAACTGGGTAGAACTCCCAAACTTACTTATAATTAGTCAACTATTAATAGCCCACTCAGTTATGTATAAACCAGATAACTGTCCAGCTCTTAGGGCTCTTGTCCAACCATATACAAACCTTAAATCTCTCAGGTCAGCTAACAAGGTACTACTTAAAGTTAACAAATCCCATAACTCATTCGGTGACTCTTTATACAGTTGTATAATCTCTAAATACTGGAACTTTCTTCTCCAACAAATATTAGCCATCAAACAAACACATGATTTCAAGCATGCACTAAAACAATATTTTTTAACCCATTGGACTTGCTCCTGTTCACCCCCAGAGTAATCACTTTTTCTATACTACATTCCTGCGTGTATGCTTTTTAACTGGTTCCCATAGCCATCCTGGCAATGATAATGCCTATTCATTGGATATTCATTTGGTACCTCCTTAGTCATTTCTTCCTACAAAAAAAAAAAAAATATATATATATATATATATATATATATATATATATGTGTGTGTGTGTGTGTGTGTGTGTGTGTGTGTGTGTGTGTGTGTGTGTGTGTGTGTGTGTGTGTGTGTGTGTGTGTGTGTGATGATCAAAAGTGCTAGCACTTGTACTTTTTCCTGTTGTTTTACTATGCTGTATGTACTGGAGCTTTTCTCCCCGGGTCTCCGCTGAAAACAGGATTTTTTTGTCCAGTTGGACAATTACCCGGTAAACAAATGTAAATAAATAAAATAAATAATAAATAAAAAATAGGCTAATAGACTATCTATATATGATGGAAGTAAACTAAGTAATAAAACATGGAAACAGTAACACTCCTGGTTCAGCCAGCAGGTCCATTTTTTAATAACAAATAAAATGCATGGAGAGAGAGAGATAGATAATACCAACCATATATGGAACAAGTAGATTGCTAGTGTGTCATTTGAATAATCAGGTAAACTTCTGGTAAAGCAAGCCCATCTATAAGGTTTGCACATTGCAAAAATGAATCCAAAACCACAGCTCTCCTTTTAGTTATTTTTAAGAAAACAATGCAAACTCCTACTCCCTCCCATCTTTGAAACTTAAGAACGTGCAACCTCCCTGTGCACTGCCAGATAAATATTAAGTTATTTAAGATTTACACTGCTTCTGCTATCTCCTATCACCACCAGAAATGGACAGTAATACAGTTACATCTATTTATAATTTATAGCAAGCATGCATGGACTGCTGCATTTCCACCTATCTGGTATTTTTCTGGACTATCTGGAAATTAGAATGATACAGCTCCTTATACTGAAATGTCAGCACTTGTAACTCTGAGCCCTGATAGAAAAAAAAAACAGATTGAAGTTCCAGGAGAAGAGTGAATTTTAAACATCTCTCTTCTTTGTTAAACTTATTTTTTGCAGGAGGGCAAGCACCTCACACCCTCCAAACACACCCACACACACACACACACACACACACACACACACACACACACACACACACACACACACACACACACACACACATATATATATATATATATATATATATATATATATATATATACCAACCTAAGATTTCTATGTCTTGGAGAAAAGGGAAAATTTCAGTAAATGACCATATTAGAGCTGATGTATGTAAGTCCACTTTTTTGGTGATTCTGTCTCTGTTTTGGGACTTGCTATAGCTGGTCCTAATATTTCAAATGGTTACTGTATTCTTCTATACTCTTATGTTCAAAACCTTGCATAACTATCAGTGTAGGAGCTGCTGAAGTATTCCACTATATTGACATTGCTGACTGACAGAACTTCTACCAAGATATTTGAACACTAAATTGAAGATCTTTGGAAATGGTTTCAATGTTGTGAGATCTAAAGAAAGAAGACAGAACTTTGAATGCAGTGCCAATATACTTATGCTATAGAGAGAAGTTCACGGGAAGCAGTTACTAAGCAGGTAGATGCAAAAGTCAATTAGGAATCAATCAATACAAACTATATTTAAAAAGTTAAGGAAAAAAACAGGTTAAAAAACTGAAAAGTATAAACGTAGGTTGAAGGAGTTGAGATGTGTCAGGAGCTTTAGGCTTGCTATGGTGGTGTGGCTTAGTGACCTAAGGAATATAGGCAGTGTGGCTTTAGTGTCCTCTGGGCTAGATGTGGATGCAGAGTTTGAAATGTTTTATATATACAGAGTGTTTGTGTGTGTGTGTATGTATATATATATATATATATATATATATATATATATATATATATATATATATATATATATTGGGATACTAGAAGCTGAGAAAGTTCAGCTGAAAAAGATGAGAGGGGAGCTCAGAGATCAGTTATTTGGATCGTCATAGCTGTCAACTTCTTTGCTCTTGAATAATAGACAAAATCAAAAATAATGTGGAGACAAAGATCCAATTTTTAAATATCATTACAATTCACTTAAAAGGTAATATAACAATAGTTATGCACTAATGTGAATTTTAAAGAATCAGAAGTATGAATCTGTAATTAATGCCTGGTATCATCGACTGAGTAATCTTCAGTGATTTAGAAGATTTTACAATGGAGAGGACAACATATGAGGCAAAATCAGGGACGATCCACAAACAAACGGTGATGGTAAAAATGGTGTGGAGATAGTAGGATTTTGTTGGATGCAGTTTAAGGAAATAAAACAGAGATGGGGACACTAGGCAGGATACCATAGATGAAACACTGATGAGATGGTCAAGAGGTTAGAAGGGAAGGGAGAATGTAAGTAAAATGTTTAAGACTGATGATAGAAAGTTACATGAGGTAGGTAGAATAGGTCAGTAGACAACAAATATTCCTGATGCAGAAGTGAAGGGAAAGATTGACATGTACAACACAGATGGCGTTGAAGAGGTGGAGGGAAGTAAGAATGAGAAGAAGGAAGAGGGGATATGAGTAGGTTACGGTGATTCTAAGAAGAAATAATTAAGGACGAATGAAGACAGGATGTAATGCTGCACTTCCAGGCAGCTTAGGGAGGGTAGGCAAAGGGGGGAGAACACAGCTTATGAAAGACTGCTGCAAAGAGGAAAGCAAGAAAGAGATAAGACTGAATAACAGGTAATGCCAGATGGTCAGGCAAGTCAAAATAGCATGGATTGGCATCAGTCCAAGCATTTATGGGGCTGAGATTATCAAAGACAATTTATAAAGAGAAAAGGTTTCTAAAGGATAACAGGAAGTTCACACATATCATAGCAAGAGAAGACGCCAGTGGCTTTGCAAGTGTGGAACTGTAGTAGAGCCACAGGTAATGGCATAGGAAGTGGCCAGAATGGTAACCATTTGAAATGTTGGGACACACTTTAGTGAATCCTGGAATACGGAGACTGAGTGGACAACAAATGGACTTACATGTACCATATCTGAGACTGACATTTCTTGGAATATTCTCTTTTCTCTGAGGCATGGCAATCTCAGAGTAGGAATATATAAGTTTGGTGGTATGCAGAGCTTAAGCGTAAAAGAGAAGATTGATGTTGAAGAGTCACTCTTCTCCTGGATGTCCTCTAGTTTTTTTTCAGCAGGGAGATTTTCAGAACATGTATCCAGTGGTCTCTTTGGAGTGTTACCCCATGCCATATGCTAGCACAGCAGGAAAGATAAAATCTGGGATAGTAGTACCTAAGTGAGGAAATTGACTGATGTGTAAGTGTAAGAACTAGCAAGTTGTTGGGGACATGGCAAAGAAAGAGCCTCAGTGTCACTTGTGGAGTTTACTTTACTCTGTCTGAGATAGTCATGCTGATATCTGGAACGCAAATGGATTGGATAGCAGCACAATTGTAGCATTAAACTAAGGTGAGGTCGATACCATGGGTAGGAACAGGTATTAAAAAGTACTGTGGTGCAGAGTATGAGTAAGTAATTGATAAAGAAGAAAAGCACAGAAAGAGTGAAGTGGAAAGAACAGACATGAGTTACTGGTAAATGTACAGGCTTTTGAGCAATGTAATGAATTTAGGAAAGAATGCTGGAGGATCAGACAGCAATGCACAAAAGTGAAGCACATATAGTGGGTGGAACAGAAACCTATGCAAATGTTGAAGGGGACTGGGATATGGAGATCCCAGCCTGCTACTTGTTAGGTAGGGTGAGAAGGGACAGCAGTCTACATTGATAGAAGATACATTATGAAATACTTGATGACAGAGTGGAGAAGGGATGAAACTGAAAGACTTTCAAAAGTACCCCACAGTTATCAAACTAGAGTGAAACCGGTGAAAAGTGATGGATGAATTCAACGTATTAACTATTAAGTGGTGAAAGTGAGACTTATGAACTTGAAAGGGAATGTCCAAAATCCTGAGGCAGAAATAAGAAAGTCAAAGTCAAAGTAAACTTTATTGTCATTCAGAAATCACACAATTGCAAAAACTGAATGAAATTCCGTGTCTCCAGACTCAATGTGCAGATAACATATAGACTATTTTCACAGACATTTACACATGTAACGCCTTGCTATTACATCACAGACATGCAGGTAGACAGACTAATATTGCACATAATTAGAACACATTTTAACACTTTTTGAACTGAACACTTACATGCATGAGACTTTAGTATTGTACAGGTACGTGCTTTAGACATTGCATTGATCCTTGCGCAGAAAGAGACATTTGAGTATTACACTGTGAAGATTAAAGTATTGCACTATGGTTAATTTATGAATTTGCATGTATTGCAGTGAAAGAAGAGATATTTTACTGCATTCCTACTGCCCTAGATGGCCTGTAAGTTACAGTCATGGTGAATATTGCTCCAAATATTAAGTGAGACTGGTAAACAGGTTCTTGCACAATTTGAGACAGTTTCTACTGACCCAGTTGGACATCATGGGGTGTAGTAGTTAGAGTTCAGCAGCCTGATGACATTTGGGAAGTAGCTGTTCCTGAATCTGTTAGTTCTCCAACATATTCTTTGGAAGTGCTTTCTGGATGACAGATGCAGGAACAGTCTGTAAGCAGGAGGGTGAGTGCAGTCTTTAATTATTCCTCTGGCCCTGCTGAGACATCTGGATAAGTACAAGTCATGGATAGGTGGTAAGGTGGTCTTAATGATCCTCTCAGCTATCTTCACCACTCCCTGGAGGAATTTACGCTCAGAGGTAGAGCAGCTTCCATACCATACTATGAGGTTAATCATCAGGATGCTTTCTATTGTACCTCTGTAGAAGGTAGTGAGAACTGTTGATGGGAGATTCGGTCTCCTCAGCCTTCTTAAAAAGTGCAATCGCTGGTGTGCTTTCTTGACTATGGCAATTGTATTTGTATTCCAAGACAAGTCCTCATTGATGTGCACTCCCAGAAACTTTGTGCTTCTAACCCTTTCAACTGTTTCCCCATTGATGTTGAGGGGAAAATGTCCCTTGGGATTTTTTTTGTTGTCCACAATTATCTCTTTTGTCTTGTTTACATTTACCGCTAAGTTGTTATTTCCACACCAAGTAATCAGTTGTTCCACGTCATCTCTATACGCTGTTTCATTATCATTACTGATGAGGCCCAGCACCGTTGTGTCATCAACAAATTTGATGATGTGATTTGTATTGTACCTGCCTATACAATCATGTAACAGGATAAACAGCAAGGAACTTAGTACACATCCTTGTGGAACTCAAGGGTTAAGAGTGATGCTATCTGAGGAGTTATTTCCTATGCACACTTTCTGAGGTCTGCCTGTGGGAAAGTCAAGAATCCAGTTACAAAGCTGGAGTAGCTTCATTAGAAGATGAAGAGGGATGACCATGTTAAAATCAGAGCTGAAGTCAATGAATAGTACTCTCACGCAGGTGTTTTTATTCTCAAGGTGTTCCAGCAATAGATGGAGTGCTAGAGAGCGGTTTGCTCGGTAAGCAAACGGCAGAGGGTCAAGATCAGCAGGCAGTCCAGATGTTATGGTGTCCTTGACCAGCCTTTCAAAACACTTCATCACTGTGGAGGTGAGGGCTACAGGGCAGTAGTCATTTAGACAAGATGGTGGAGACTTCTTTGGTAATGGAATGACTGTTTTATCCTTGAAGCATTTCAGAACTATTTACTGACTCAGAGAGTTATTGAAGATATCCATGAGGACATTTGTTAGTTGCAGTGCGCAGTCCCTGAGCACACACCCTAGGATGTTTTCAGGCCCATCTGCTTTTCTCAGGTTAATTATGAGCAGTGCCTTCTGGACATCAGCTGAGTTGAGGGTGAGCATCTTCTCGTTATGGCCAATGGGCATTTTCTTTGCTGTTGTTCTGTCCCCTTCCTCAAATCTGCTGAAGTAGACATTCAGATTATTTAGGAATTCCTTGTTGTCCTCACATTGCAAAGATAGGGGTCTGTAGTTGCAATGATTAGAGATTTTAATCTCTCAGGTGTCAAAGGATGTATTCAAATCAGGGAAACAGAATGAAACAGCAGAGGAATTAGACAAATAGGGAGTCATTCAGTGAGTACAGGAAGGGTAAAATGCTGGGCATCACAATGTCTGGACAAAGCTTGGGATGCTGTCCCACCAACTGAAAGAGGCAAGTATGCATCTCATATTTTGTGAGTTTTCCCACCATTGGCAGCCCCAATGCCTAGACCATTAATCAAGCCTAGACTTTCTGAGTCATAGTCAGAGCTTTATCCAGCTATATCACAAAGCTGAATACAAATGCAAGTTACTTAGCAAAATGTATATGTGAAGTTTCCTACATAGATGAGACATCTTGGACCTTCAGGCAAGGAGTACTGAATGGTGTATGCATTACTGTTTATGTCTCAGAATTATCAGTAACAGGATATTGAGCATGAATATTTGAACAGAAATAAGAATTATTCTTAACCCAAGTTGCAGTGTGTTGGAGAAGGAATTGTTAGGAGTGCATCATGTGAGATGGCATGTGAGATGTAACTGTTGAAAACCCATTAGGAAACAGCCATCTAAAACATTATTTTAAATTGCTCAAATGTTTAGAATCAGAACAGGGTTGATTACAAATTCAAGTGCGAGTAATAGTGACTAACCAGTATTAAGTGTGCAGATACTAAAACTAAAGACAGTCAAGGTAATATTTAAATATTCTTTTAGGTATGCAAGGATGTACACTTCCTTACAAAACTACAAGTTGTTCTAGTTATCATGGATAAAGATTTGGCAATTACACCTCGTAGAGGTCACTACCTGGGCGGCCACAGTGGTGCAGCGGTTAGCATTGCCCCCTCACAGCAAGAGGTTCTCCGGTTCGATTCTCAGCACGATTCTGTGCGGAGTCTGCATGTCCTCCCTGTGGCCGTGTGGGTTTCCTCCGGGTGCTCCGGTTTCCTCCCACATCCCAAAGACATGCTGTAGGTGGATTGGACACTGTAAATTGGCCCTATGTGTGAGTGTATGTGTGTGTGCCTTCTGTGGAAGGTTGGGCACCGGGCTGGCAACTCGACACCGTAAAACTCCACTGCCAATCATGAGCGGACAGGTGATCCGCTGTGGTGACTCCTAACCAGGAAAAAGCCGAAAGAAGAAGAAGAAGAAGAAGAAGAAGAGATCACTACCTGATTTTTATTCTAAAAGAAACACACATTTCAAAGAAAAATATTTTTAACTAAAGGCATTTTAATACATATATTTACATCTACTCGTACCTCTCAACTAATTATAGCAAGAAATCTGCACAAAGCCATAAATAATGGGGGACAAAGGCTCTAAAACAGGGACAAGTTTTATATATTGCTCTTACAAACTTAGAAAGTTGATAGCATAGCAGGTTTTGCATTAGCATTAAAGAGTATGAAGTCTGAAACTCAAATGTCTGTCATTATTTTCAATCTTTAATCTTTAATGACTTGCCAATGATTTCTCAGAAAAACACAATTTTATCAAAAAATGGACCAAAAACATAAGGCAAAAATCTGGACATTCTGCGAAAATCAGTACAGTTGAGAGGCCTGCATCTACTGTTTATCACAGGTTATTTCTGAACTGCATACCTAGTATTAACATGACATCTCATATTTCAGATGTAACAGATAAACTACAAATATTTAAACACATGGAGTTATGAATGTATCATATTCAGATAAACAAGGCAGGAAATTATTTTTTTATTACAGTAATATTTGGACATTTATTTATGTTTTAAATCCAAAGGGATGATACAATTAATCAAGGTGTGATAATAATGTGATGTTTAGTACATTTTCATCATCATAATAATAATAATAATA
>NC_056745.1:271835184-272102684 GCF_019279795.1 Protopterus annectens | reverse complement strand
TGTGTTTGGAAAATTTGTTGAAAGTGTGTTTTGTCGTATACCATTTTTTTCCATGTGCTGGATATATTGAATGGAGTTAGACGGACTTAGCATTAGTGAAATAAGTATGCAAAAGGTTGGGCATTATGGATGGGAGAGAAAGAGAGAGAGAGTGTGTTTGTGTGTGTGTGTGTGTGTGTGTGTGTGTGTGTGTGTGTGTGTGTGTGTGTGTGTGTGTGTGCGCGCGCACATGTTTACTGGTGAGGATTAGAGTAAAGGCTGTGTAAGGAGATAGAAATATTATTGTGCATGTGTGAAGATGCATGTGGTATTTATCTGAGTGTCTTGTGTAGTGGTAGTGTTAGGGAAAGGGATTTTCCTAAGGTAAGGTGTAGGGTTGGTTTAGTGGCAGACTTAGGCTTAGCACAAATTAATAAGATGGAGCAAGGGAGGCAAAGTCACACCTCAGCAAAGAAAAATGATGTAACTAAAATCTCCCTAGATGTCCATCTATCCACAACCCCCTTTCACCCATTTTTGCACAAGGGATTGGCATGTCACTTCAACAGTGACAATCATCTAGAGCCAGTGTTCACACAGCGGGGTGGCTAGCTCTGCCATGGTAGTTATTCCACACCACACACTCGCACTCACACCTATGGCCAATTTAGAGGGTTCAGTCCAACTACTGCATGTCTTTGGAATGTTGGATGAAACCAGAGCACCCAGAGGAAACCCACATGAACACAGGCAGCAGATGCAGACTCCACCAGAAGGCACCCCAACTGAGAATCGAATCAGGGAACTTCATGCTTTGAGGTAACAACACTATCCACTGTGCCAATCCCCCTTGACCTCTTTAATAAATTTTGATTAATTTCAGTCATCCAGTTGTAATGCATTACTTATTGGCAAACTCACATTTTAGGTAAACTGTACAGCATAAGCAAAGGCTACCTTTCATTAATATAATGCACTATTGATAAATACATACACCAGTGTCTTTCTCTACATATTTTGGGCAGACACAAGGTAGAAAGATAGACAATGAAATGGTATTAGATTGGCTCACCAAACTATTGTGAATTTATTTTAGCATTCCTACCTTCTCCCAAGCCAAACTTCTCAGAATAATTAGAGAATTTACTTTTGCCAGTCTATAGTCTGAAAAAGGATCTTGTACTTCATATTTTATATTCACACATGTAGCTTTTGTTCCAGTTGTGCCATCTGGTGACTGGAATATGTTAACAGAAAAAAAAACAGCTTTTGACCCTGAACCCCATTCAAAGAGTAGCACTGATACCAATATATGATGCAGTCAGATTTTTTTGTTTACAGAAAATGTAAATAAATATTTGTTCACAAAGTAATCAAAACCTTACTTCAACCACAAAACACATGCAGTGTGGAAGAAACTTTCACCTCAACAAGTTATAAGAACCAATGTATGACAAAACAAGCAGCAGTTAAATATGGCAGAGTGAAAGAATGCTCAGCTCCTCATTATTACTAACAAGCCGAGACGCAACAGAGCTTCTGGAACTCAGTGCCAAAGTGGCCAATCTGCTACCAGCTACTCAGTACATAACCCACCCATACACACACATGCCACCTCACTTCCTGCCCCTGCATCTGTACCAATCCACTACTTATTTCACTGAAGCTCCACCTTCCTCTACCCCCAACACCTTCAAACTGCCTAGCAATAAACAAATATCTCTATCATTAACTGTCAAACCACCGCTTAACAGCATGTGGTCATGGACAAAATAGTCTGCATGCAAACTCTATTTGCTATGTTTTGTAGTCCAAATGCTTTAACAGTATCTTCTGTCAAAATATTATACTCTGTATCTATTCCTCAGTTAAATTCAGAATTGTATGTATTAATTCTCATTATTTCTTACAAGCAGTCTAAACTGCACCGTTGTTTCAGTGTTTCAGATTAATATTTTATCTACTTCTCCATATGTGTGTCTTTAGTGTAGCAGATATTTATTCAATTTTAACACCCTGTAATGTCTGGATGCTGGGTAAGTAATAGACACTGAAGATGATGACTAACCTTCATGAAATCTTTAATGAATTGGATCTGTCAAGTACACCACATGATGTGCAACTTCGTGCAGTTAGCATGCGAGCATTTAAATATTTTAATATCATACATGACACCTCCAACCCCCTGACCATCTTGCTACCATTTTTTATTGGTCCTCTTGTTTTCCTCATGTAACAAGTGTTCGAAGACATCAGAAGAAAATGCTGACAAGCAAGAAAATTGGCTGTCGTCTGAGGAGGTTATTAGATTTTGTATGCAATGGTGGTAAATATTTGTGCGTATCTTCTAAATATGTACCACAGCCAATTATAATACTATAAAATGCTTAACAAACAAATTACCTGCCAACTCCCCTTTCTTATAGCTTGTTATGTCATGTAATCCATATGTGACAGCCATGCACGTGCTAGATATCTTTCCTATCTCTCAGATAGGAAGCCTGACCTCAGCTATACACTCCATTGTTTGAATTTCTTCATGAAGTCTGGGCATACAGTCAGGGATCCAGCTCTTTGCTCCACGGAGCTGACAGTATGTCAAGTAGTTGTACTTTTTCTTCAAAATGCAAACCCCAAATTTTACAGAAAAGCATTTTTGCAATAAATATCATTAATTTTGTAGATATCCTATAGTACTTCCTTTTGTAATGTCACTATTGAAAGGAACAAACCAGAACTTTACTACCCATATAAAACTAAAAGCAGTAGCTCTTTCTAACAGCATCCACTTTTTCCTCTGTATTCCCTGACAGTTGTTTGGGGATATATGCCATTATTTTTCATAGAAGGTTTTGTGATATGCCTCACTTGATGTAGGACAATGCCACTACAGAATTTTTTTCAGTCATTTTAAAATATGTAAATAAAGAAATGAAGACAAGAAAGAAAGCGTATTTGCGCGTGTGAGTATGTACACAAGTGTGTGAATGTGCATACTATATGCAAAATGTGTATATGTATATATGTGTCTATATCTGTATCTATCTATCTATATCTATCTATCTATATATATATATATATATATATATATATAAACCTTGGCTCTAGATCATTGTCGCTGTTGAGGTGACACCCCGACCCCATGTGCAAAAATGGAAAAAATGGGTCATGGATGGATGGATGGATGGATAGATGGATGGATGGATGGATAGATGGATGGATGGATGGATGGATAGATGGATGGATGGATAGGATGGATATTGCATATATAATGTATATAACACAGAGAATAGAGGTGTGTGTGTGTTTTGGATAATGATAAATACTGCATTCATATGACTGACAAAACATTTATGCTTGCTTAGGAGTTATAACAGAGCACTTTGATATGTTATTTTTATAGAGGAATATGTTGCCTGACTTCAGGAAGTGCTACTATGGGACTTCTTAGAAAATCTTCTCCAAGCTTTGCAGATATTAAAATTCTGCCTACTACTGAGGCTATGACACTTCAGTTTCTGAATGTTTAGATTCTTATCATGTAGAGACATGCTTTAGAAGCACAAAAATAAGTACAAAACACTAAGAATTATTTCCAATAAATAAGATTAATTCTTCTGACCAAAATGAGTGCAGCTGCCTATTGAGGGGTAACTCATTAATGATAAATGTAACGGTTGCACATTACTATTTTAAAAGTCATTAAATCTATGAAACGAGGTGCTGTGCTTTATAATGGGACACTGTTTGCATACTTATTACTCATCTGAATTCTCCATGGTTATTTTTTGATTTCTGGGTTTTATAGTTTGCATGTATTCATTGTTTTCTTGTCATCTGCTCTTGTTTCTTTTCATTTGTTTTTGTTGGCATTTTAAAATTAGGGCCCAGAAGCAGACATTTGTGTTGCATTTTGAGAAGCAATCTTTATCTGCAATGTAATTAACTGTACTGTATCTGAAATGTGGGAGAGGCAGAGAAATAAAATATTTATTTAAAGTACGGAGAATAGTTCAAGGATTAATGCTGAGAGCTGACAGGTAAGATTGCTCTGTGACAAAATTGTTATGGTTAGACAATATTTTATCACTGCTATTTTTGTTTATTGTTTTTACTTTTTAGTGTTTCATTACAGTGAAACAGTTGCATTTGACTAGCCTATTGCATGCATAATTTTGTTCATGCTAGTCCATTTTCAAATGTTGTTCAACGTTCACTGCTGAGGAATAAAAAACTCAGGGCCACTAAAGACCATTTTAGAGTTTGCCCTAATGTATACCAATTCAAAACCTAGTGGCACATCAGAGAATCAACACATTTTTAAAGTTATCAAAACTCCCCAAACTTCTACTGTCAAATGTTAGCATATTACAAAGCTTCACACCCCTAAGATGAAAAAAGAGCCTAAGAAAACAGTCCCAGAACATAGCATATGAGTAAGAATATATTATTTTTTTGTTCTAAATCTATCTTGCAAAAACTTGATCCTGTAATACTAGACAAGTCTTTATTTATAAATGAGTATCCCACTCACCAGGCAATAGTTTATAACCAACAGAAAACAGTAGCAACTGTTTAAGTCTATCCTTATGTGCAAGTTTCCTAACTCCACTAATCTGCCTAGTGTAAGTACTTTATTTACCCTCCAATGCCATAGTCTGTGAAGAGTAAAACATACAAAATGATTAGTTATGCCAGTTAATGAATGCTATGCTATACCAAAAATATCAATGTTTTAAACTGTTTTAATATGCCATACCAGAATGTCAGTGTTTTAAATTGTTTTTAATATTTGTCATGTTTTGGCCAGAAGTACCACTGTTTATTATATACTCCTTTAGTGAAACTTCAGAACATTCTCACTTTGCAGGTGCTGATTTCATGACTAGAAAATATGTGTTTTATGTGTTTTTAATGTTTTTTTTCTTTTCCTCAAGGTTGTTTAACCCTGGAGGTAGTAAACATACAGATTATGAGGGTGCAAGGAAGTACAACTACCTTTGCAAAACAATAATTTTGTTTTTTTTGTTTTTAGGGGGTTTGGTTAGTTGGGTTTATAGGTTTGTTATATTTAGTTATATTAGTTACAATGTTTTGTCTCTTGTTTTTGTCTTAGTCTTACATTACTTATCCTTGGTATCTTAAATTGTTCAATTGGCAAATAATTACGGATGCATTTTCAGTTAATGACTTTTGTGCTAAGATTCATTGGTTTCATTATTTACTTGCAGCTGTTTAAGTACTCAGCATTTTATTTTATTTTTTCATCTACCTTAACGTTTGCTTCTCTTTGTGCAATTTGTTTTGAGACTCTACCATATAGTTATCTTCATGGGTAATGCTTATAACTTCTTCCTGGTATATGTTCTGATATAATTCTTTTCTAAAAGTGATTTTTATTTATCTAACTTAAATTTTTTCTATCCTTCGACTTTACTTTCTCTTTGGCATTGATTTTTTATGTTTTTGTTACTACTTCCCTTGTTCCTTGCATGTCTTCCCTTTTTTAATTTCACTTTCAAAAACACAGAAAAGGGAGAGCAGAAATATGTGTGGGGCAACCTACCTGTAACAAAATCATATTCTTCATCACTGTATTAATTTTGCAGTTCCTTAGCTCTATTTTTACAGGTCCACTTTGTTATTTTTTTACTTACCCTGTGAACCTCAATGTTTCTTGCTAGTCCATAGTCATGCCTTTTTTCTTTTGTGCTAGTATGCAGTCTTGGATGTTTCTGTATTTATAATTTCCTCTACTAATATAGTTTGAATATGTGTTGCTTGTTTCCAACATAAATTACACAGTATAGTTATATGTTTAATGTGCTATGCTCTGCCAGTCACTTTGTGTTACCACACATAAAGCAGTTATTGAAGTTAAATCACCCTATTTGTTCATCTGTAGTGTAGATTTTACACTGTGCTTCCCTGTCTGTAGCTTTTGTTTTTCAGTTATTGCTTCATGACTTGGACTTACTATTTCCTTCTGCTTTGAAAAGTGCAACAATTAGTAAACAATAACGTTTCTGTTTCTTTTATAGACCTACTGTATTCTTTAAAAACATATAGATCACTTGTTTATTTTCACAGCACTTCCAAATGTCCCTTTTTTTCAATGATTATTTTTGTTTGCTTTTATGCCTCTCAGACCTGTTGATCATTAAGCCCTCCCCACTGTAGTTGTGGCCAATCATTTCCCTGTGTACCAGTTAAAAGTGCCAATCATGGGTGGCCCATTATCCAGCAGCCATAGAGACACTGGCATCTTTATGTCAAAAATCAAGTAGTAGGAATCATTTACTGTATGCCGGTTGTTATTCATCTGGTATTCTGCATAATATGGCTAAACCTCAGTTCTTGGGGTTATAGGATCATAAGCTCATAGGAAATAAAAGGCTACTGAGTTTTGCAATCATTATACCTTGCCAGTACCCACTGTCAGACAGAACCTCCTCTTTTAGGGAAGGTCAGGCCATTCAAGCAAGGGGTGAATTGTGAATAAGTACAGTATCTAATTATCCGGTTCCCATTTAAAAGAAGATAATGCATCACACTGCTTAATTTACATTCGGCATTTATTCCAGAGGTGGGGAAAGCAGTGTGTAATGCACCTATCTCTCCACCTAGTTTTATTTATCATCTGGTGAAGATTTAGATGCCTAGTTCTGGTATTTGTGAGACTATTCAATTTGTGGCAATACAAAAGATCCGAGGCCACTGGGTCCCTAATGGCTCAGAAGGTAAGTCATAGATCTTCCCTCAGGTGTCTGTAAGCTATTGAATAAAGAGACAGTTCTTCCAATATTTATTGGTAGCTTATGTGTTTTTTAAGCCAGTAATCTGCTTAGTTAGGAATCTCTGGGGTATTTCTAGTTGTTCAATATGTCTAGTGAATTAAATTGTATTCAATAATTGGTCTAATTAATGACCTCTTTGGGTCTGGCAGATATCACCTTGTTGATCAGTTGTGCTAAGCAGAAGTCCTAATTGACTATTGTTGTTAACTGATGATCAAAGGTGAGGGAAGTATCAACCCACACTTTTCTGTGTATTTTCATTTTCTATTACTATATAAGACCATCAAGGTGTGTAACAACTTCCTCATTCTGGTGTGGGGTGCTGTTGTGTTGTATATAGGGGGGAGAGATAGTTTACCCAGTGCAACAACATTACACTTTTTAGCATGTACTTTAAGCCTGCTGTTAATATACTAGGTTGTTACATGTGTAAGTTCATGTTGCAGGGCTTGGATGGCAGGGAGTGACTTTATGATGACTCCCTATTCATCTTACCACATAGGGATCTTTTTGCAATGCACTGAGCTGATTAGCTATGCTAGCCTGCAGTATAGTGTCTAGGGTCTTGGCCAGGTCAAGGTGTGCTGTGTGTGCAGTATGGCTGCTATGTACAGCTTGTCTTGCTTTGTCAAAGAAGTTAACCAGATTCATTAGGCAGGATCTACCCTTCTTCTACCAAACTGCTACTAGCTTGATGAGATTTTTAATGTTACAGTTAATCAGTTCAGTTATAATATGTTCCATGGCTTTGCATATGATACTTCTCAGGCTGATGAGCCTGTCATTCTTGGGGTCAGCGGTGATGCCACCCTTGTGAAATGGCATCACCATTGTTGTGCTTCAAATTTTGGGGGCAAAGCTAAGTGGCTAAATTCAGGTTAAATAGCTTAAGGAGTGGCTATGGCAAAGCTTGCTTGGTACTGTTTATTAAACAGCCAGGTGTGTTTTCAGGTTCTGTGGAGGAAGTAGTTTTAGTCTTTGAGGACACCTTTGATACATGATCTTTGGTGATGCCAGGAGGAGTCTGAGAGTTTCAGGGATGAGTGGGCATTGAACAGCCATTTGCGGGGGAAGTTCACACTGAATTTATTAACTTGTACTAGATAATGACGTACAGTTGTCTTTTAGACTTCATATCCTTCAGAAAATGTATATTAAAACAAATCCTGTCACTCTAGCAACTTTCTAAGCTTACAAGAGTAATATTTAAAATATGTTCCTATTTTTGGGCCTTTGTCCCCCTATTTTGTTGGTCCTTGTCCAGATTTCTTGCACTAAGAAGTTGAGAAGTATGCCTCTTGTGGGTTTGTTATTAATCTGTTTTAGGAAACTTTTGCTTATGAAATGTAAGAACTTTTGGGGTATAGGTGCTCCAGTTTATTGCTGGGGTGTTAAAAGGTCTCCCAAAATAATGGGGTTTGTGTTTATAGGGAGTTCAGCAATTACATTTAGGAACCCTACACGATTATCAGAGGGCATAGAGGATGTACTGTAACAGGCTATACGCTGATGGCTGGTTTTGTTTAGTGTTATTTGTAGCTAAATGATTTTTGTTTGTAGGTCTCTGGGAATCTGTATACAGGGCTGTGAAAAATTACTTACAAATGAGAGATTAAGTAAGCTGTATAGTAAAAAGTTCCTACATGAATCTTGCTTGCATTCTTTGAATCAATAAATATGTATCTTTTCTTTAACATACAAAGAGAAAAACAAATTGTCACTCACATACTGTGCAGTTTATTACCATAGAGTGTGCTAACAGCTTTTTGGTGAAACCCTATTGAAAGACATTGAGACATGTTACTTTGGGGAACTAGTCTGCTACAATTCATTTGTGCTGCCCCTAACATTATATATAAACTGTATTAGATTATTTTTCTTTTTTCGGTAAGAATAGATTTATAAAATATCTGAGTTGTAGGTACAGTTCCATATGGAAACGATTCAGGCTATAAATATATTTTAGAGAATGCAGAGCTTTTCACTATTAATAACAATACCATGTTCAATACTGAAAATCTGAACATATGGACCAAAAATGGGTGATTTATATTGTTGTACACTCTTGCCAAGCTTTCTGCATAAAGTTAACATTGGGGTCTTATGCACTCAAACATTTGAGCATAGTGATTTTTTAAGCAAACTTTAACTGATTTAAAAACAGTCTTTTCATTTTCTCTTGCTATATATAGACATGGAACACAAACAGCAATTTATAATTTGAAAGACTAATACAGCAAAATAAACTGGTTAGAGTAAATCTTAGATCCAGGTTCTTTTTCTTGCTGGGGCATAATTATGGTTACAATAGTTAGCTGGCAGCACACATGAAGAACAAAAAAAAAAAAGTACTCAGGGCCAGCTGTAGGTGAAATAGCATCATTTCCACCAGTGGCGGCTGGTGACTTCAAATCAAAGGGGGATGCAGGAGACAGCTGAATGGGTGGGGTCAATGGGAAGGGGTGTGGCCAACTAGAAAGGGGAGGGGCTATGCTCAAAACCACAAAAACTAACTAAATACACTGCCCTGGGTGCCAAACCGTCAATATGAGAGTCCAATCAAGACAAAATGAAGTGTAGAAGAATAAAAATATTTCAATGCATTGGCTGCATGACAGCTTACTTAATATCTAGATGGAAACAAAAAGGTTGTGAGGCATGAAAAAATAAATTACTTTTTAAATACATTAACGGAATGCCAGTCAAAATCAAGCATAAGAAAAAACAAGCAGCACTCAACTCGAACCACTTCCTGCACTGCAGTTCTAATTATAATTTATATTTCAGCTTTATTAAAGTACCAAGTAACATGCTGAAAGTAGAAATCTCTGATGCCCCCACTTGTAAAAATGTTTCTTATCCAAAAAAAGACCTGCTGCCTGACAACTATCTACTTGTTTCATGGGGAAAACATGATCAAAGTAAAAAATGAAAAGCAAACAAGAAATAAGCTCAAGATACATTGCTTAAAAGGATTACTGTACAGGTTATGGACCACACGATTGGCATTCTGTTTAGTTTACGGGTAAAGCCTGCAGAGATGACTGGAAGTTTTTAAGTGTAATGAGCTTCTTAAAATAATGTAATCCTGTCCTTTATTACAAATACTGTCATATGCATTTCAATACCCAAGGCTTATACATTATCTAGTTAAGTATTCTCTATAAGGCAACAACAGAAAGGCTTTCAATGTTGGCAATTCTTTAACAGTATGCTTATTAAAGCTTACTTGCATCTTACAATCTCAGCCAAGCATAGCTGATGGTCATTAAAGTATTGCTACTTAAACAGAGCAACAGACACTTTGAGTAATAAGCATAAATCAACAGTACAAAAAATATGACAGAAACCAGACCATTCTGCAAAAATCAAGGACAGATGAAAAGCCACTCTAGTACTTGTGTCTACCTTGGATAGGGGGGATACTCTGCACATTTACACTGCATCATTGGAATGGCTGCAGGGGTAGACTATTCTCTATCTGTTAAGCCTAGCACTTGCTCCTACAGTACTTATTACCTTGATACGGTACTCTTGTCATAGATAGTACCCCAAAAAGGCAAACCCCCACTTCTCGGTCATCCACATCCCCCGGAATCTTCTTTAAAGTTTTTTTTGTCTATTCCTTCTAGCATGTCGAGGGATCAGTTGCTAGTGTCCTCCCCTGCTCAGCTGGTGAACCTGGGAATATTGAGGCAATGTTACAATTGCCTCATGTACACAGACAACCCTCTCCTCCTCCCACAAAACACAAATACATGCGAGAGATGCAACTATACAGCCAAACTGGAGGCTGAGCTCTCTCAACATAGGACTGGCAAGACCAGTCAGGAGGAGAAGGTTACCACACACACTATAGACCCAGTCTCACATAGTACCATCACAACCTCAAATCATACACATAAACACACAAAGACATACTCGGAGGCTCTGATCAAAAATCTACCAAAACAGCAGAGGCCACCAAAGCAGACACCCAAACAACCACCACCTCAAAACACATCACCTGCAACACATAGACCTCACAGTCAGAGTGTCAAACAGTCACAGCCCTTAAGGCCAAACAAAACGCCAGACACACTAGTCATTGGTGACTCCATAGTCAGACACACTGACGTCCCGCTCACCAGACTGAGTAAGGAGAAGGTCACAGTAAGCTGCCTGTCGGGTGCTAGAATCCGCCACATAACGCAAGCACTCAGGTCTCTCAACAGCAGGTACAAATACGACTCAGTCATTGTCCACGCTGGTGTAAACGACCTGAGACGTACCTCCTTGGACTACATGAAAAGAGACATCGAGGAGCTCTCTGATTATGTAGCCCAGGCAGGTATGACCCTGACCTTGAGCAGTATCCTACCTTCACCAAGAATGATGCCACAATACAGAGATAAGATGATCAGCTTTAACAATTGGCTTAAACACTGGTGTCATTCAAAGGGGATCCAGTGTCTGTCTGCCTGGGATGACATGCTGGACAAGCCACGCTGCTTCATAAGGGACGGCTTGCACCTGTCACCCTGGGATTCCGGATATTGGCAAAGGCTCTTGCCACCCCATAGTGCCTTTTTAGGCAAGGCTCAAATTCTAAACCTACCACCCTAGAACACAAAAAGGAAAAACTAAGGGTAATGCTGCTCAATGCCAGAAGTCTGAATCTCAAAATGCACGCACTCGAGGCCCTTCTCAGTATGGAGAACATCAATGTCTGTGCTGTGACAGAAACCTGGTTCAAGGCTCCTGAGAGCACCCCAGCACTATCAGGTTTTACCTCATATCATGCGTTCCAGCCCCAAAATCCGGACAATACCAAGAAAGGAGGGTGTATCCATATTCATCAAGGACTCCCACACCTCAAGACTGGTTGCAACGCACGATGCATCGGAGACCATCCAGGTGCAATTAACCATAGGCAAGACTGCTCTGCAAATTGTAGCATGTTACAGGCCACCCTCACAAACTCAGGAACCTCACATGGCCTTCCTGAAAACACTAGAGGGATAAATGTATCACCAAACACCATCATACTAGGTGACTTCAACTACCCTAATATAGACTGGGAACACTACTCAAGCCCAAACACCCTAGCCCAAAAGTTCCTGGAATTCATAAACTCAAATGCCATGGAACAACTAGTTACCATCCCCACAAGAGGAGATAACATACTTGACCTCATCATCACGAACATGGGAGCACAATGTTCAACACCGGAAGTATACCCCTCACTGGTGAGATCAGATCACAAACTAATCTCGCTGGAGGTCCTCATCCCACCCCACCTGAAATAAAAAGACCACAGTAAAGAACTTCTAAAGCCGACTTCACACTTCTAAAGACTAGTGTGGTCTCCTTTAAGGCCCCGAGCCATGGAAAACAGTACACATGCCGCTGAAACACTTACAAATGCCTTCTACCAGCACCTGCAGGACTGCATAGATAAGGCAATCCCAAGCAAAACAAAGACTCTCTGTACCAAAGGCAAGCGTCCAGTCTGGTGGACCCCAGCCATAAACAAACTCTACAACAAAAGGAGGAAGCTACTACAAGATAGAGCAAAATCCTTAAAAGGTAAGACACCCTTGATCACTATAAGTAAAAAACTAAGAGCTCTCATAAAATCATCCAAAGCAAATTTTGAGAGAAAAATAGCTAAAGACTCAAAAGACAATCATAAGGCCTTCTTTAGCTATGTTAGAAACCTGGGAGGAAACTCCCAGATATGCTCAGAACTAGTTCAAAATGATGTGAAGATTACTGATCCTACGGACATTGCCAACATACTGGCTGACAGGTTCAGTGCAAACTTCTCCCTGCCCTCCCCCACAAAAGGAGAGATATCTATACCAAATGATTGCAGCCCCCCAAACATCTCCAATGCCCAAGTGAGAACTGCTCTCTCCAAAGCAAAAAACACAGCATCCATGGGACCTGATGGTGTCCCCGGCTGTGTGCTCCACGAACTCACTGAGGAATTAAACCCACAGCTAGGACAGCTGTTTAATCAGAGCCTTACCTCTGGATACACTCCAGGAGTGGCGCACTGCAACTGTGGTCCCACTTCACAAAGGCGGTGCCTCCACCGACCCTGGAAATTACCGGCCCATTAGCTTGACAAGCCTTATCTGCAAAGCCATGGAGAGGATCATAATGGACCTCATAAATAAAGACATAGGGAATTTGCAGACTTTGGATCCAACCCAGTTTGGCTTTGTCAAAGGCAGATCATGCCTTTTAAATTTGGTTGACTTTTCAAAACAGTCACCAAAGCCATTGATGAGGGAAAGGCAGTCCATACAGCCTACCTCGATCTGGCGAAGGCCTTCGATACAATACCCCACTCGGTATCATTGAAAAACTCATCAGCTTAAATATTAACCCATACATCACAAGATGGGTTGCAAACTGGCTGAGTGACAGAACCCACAGGGTCAGAGTTGCTGGCGCCATGTCAGACTCAAAGCCTGTCACAAGTGGTGTCCCACAGGGCTCAGTCCTAGGCCCACTCTTGTTTGGCATCTACTTCTCCAGTACAACCAAACACAGGAGGGTTATGGCTGACAAAGTTTGCAGATGACTGCAAACTGGGCACCATAGTAGAAAACACATCTGACACAGATATCCTTCAGAAGGGTCTCACAGAAACGGATAACTGGTGCCAGAGCCATGGCCTAAAGTTAAATGCCAAAAATGCATAGTCATACCCTTCGGGAAAAACAAGGTTACCCCTAGCTACCAAATAGGTGGCAATCCACTGAGCACAGAAGAAGTTATCAGGGACCTGGGGACCCAGGTTGATAGTAGTCTGTCATTCGACACCCATGTAGCTAAAGTAGTTAGGAAGACCTTCTACATTGCCCACCTTATCATGAAGGGATTCTCATCTAGATCAAGGGAGGTCATTGTCTCCCTCTACTCATCACTCATCAGACCAATGATTGAGTACAATGCCCCATTCAGAATGTATCTGACCCGACACTTGCAGCAGCTGGAGAGGCCACAAAGTTCCTCACCAAAAGGATAAAGGGTCTCAAAAATCTGTCCTATGCTGCCCGACTGAAAGAACTCCAGCTCTATTCAGTCGCATCATTGCTCAGAGGTGACCTTTGCCTAACATACAAGGCCATGTCAAACCCAGATTTGATGAATATGCTTCACCTCAAAAAATCTAGATCCATCAGAGCCACAAGGGCGGAAGACTTAAACCTCGACACGGCTATTAATAGGACGTGCTGGAGGGATAGATTCATCACCCTATGCTGTGGAACAAAATCCCGGTATATGTGAGGCAGAGCACCTCGCTGGCCTTGTTCAAGAGAAATCTTGACCAATGGATGGGAGATTGCAGATATACCCCAGGGATTACCTCAGTGTCACTGCTCGACAGAGGCACAGCAAAATAATGGGTATAGTTCCCCATACTAAAGGGGTGGCGTAAGCCACAAAACTATGGGCTAGGCTTGTAAATGCCCTTGGGCAGATAGCCTAGTATGAACCTATGAACCTATGAACCTATAACTACTCCTTGCCTTGCTTCGACACATCCAGAGTCACTACATGGGGGAGTGGGGTGCAACAAGTATGTCACAATTTGAAATGTCTCTGGCTGACTGTGATGGCCCTGACACATTTGTCATACCTCTCAACCTCAAAGCAAGAAATCTGGACAAAGCCATACAAAGAAGTGGGACAAAGACTCAAAAATAAGGGCAATTTTTAAATATTGCTCTTATAAACTTAGAAAGATAATAGAATAGGTCTTGCATTAGTGTGAATTTTCTGAATGGTGTGAAATATGAAACTCAAATGTCTGTCATTATTTTCTAACTTCAGTCTTTAATGATTTGTCATTAATCTGCCAAAAAAACACAATTTTATGAAAAATGGACCAAAAATGTGATGTAAAAATATAAAATAGCCACACAATACAGCTGGGAACCTGTCAAAGAAGGGACACTAATATTAGTACTGCTAACTTGAGCAGCTGACAAAATAAAATAATCTACATGCATTTCTGAAATAAAAGTAATCTATAACTCTGATTATTACAGTCATTTCTTAATTGTAAACCCTCAATGTTTTCTTCCAAAATTGCTATTTTGCGGAGGGATTATTAGGGGGAAGAGCAACATTTTGAGCCAAAATCAGGGACAGTTGAGAGATTTGGCTATGCCTAATTCTATAAAGCAATTTATTTGCATGTACCTCTCAACCTGTTAATGCAATAAATCTGGACAAGGCCAAATATATTGGGGGAACATATAAACAGTACTAAAAACTGCTCTTGTATAAACTGAGACAGTTGATAGAATAGGTCTTACTTTAGCATGCATTTTTCTGAAGGTTATGAAGTCTGAAACTCAGTGTGTCATTATTTAGTGACTTAATTCCTAAATGATTTGCCAGAAAACCACAAATGTTATGAGGAACAAACCGAAAATAAGAAGCAAAAATCTATTCATTCTTTGAAAATCTGGACAGTTGGGAGGTATAGTTCAGCTGGGGCTGTCTTTAAGTTTTCCGCCCTTCCCCCTCACAAAATCATGGTCGAATGGAGCCTCCCCCTGCAGCCATTCCAATGATCCATTACTTCTATGATGATTTGGACTTAATTTGAAAGTTTTATTTTGCATTTTACAGCACAAACACTAAGACATCTGCTAAACAAACTTAGCATTAAAACTTCTCTGCCCTTGAAACTCACATTCATTGAAACAGCATTGAAACCCACATTCAAAGAAAATACATTTTACCAGTGGCAGATAATGATTAATTCTGGGCTGTTTTCAAATCATAGGCCCCTTGCATATGAAACATACATGTGCTCTTTCGTACACCTTCCTATTGTTTTGAACATTTTTCCAGTAAACTATGAAACAAAACACATGCACCAATAATGACAAAACTGCCCAATTCAGAACATCTTTCCAGTAAACAATGAAACAAAATGCATGCACCCATAATGACAAAACTGCCCAGTTCAGAACAATTCCATCATAAAAGTCTACTCAAACTTCTACAGTCCACCATTATCAGTAAATATGCACAATTCTACAGTCCACCATTATCAGTAATTATGCACAATTCTACAGTCCACCATTATCAGTAAATATGCACAATCTCTGAAGTATGATAAGCTAGTAATATTGCAATAGGAAATGGATGGCAAACTGATAGACTCATAGTTAGTATGTTAACTTTTTCAGTACAGCAGCATCCACCCCTTGTGGGAGTAGAACCAACAACCTTCTGCATCAAAAGCAAGTACACAACCTGTTGTGCTATTAACAATGCAAGCTGACTTAGCATAAGCAGCACTAAACTTCTCTTCCCCTGCAGCTCTCAGCTCCTTGTAAATTTACTCAATACTCAACTGCATCACAACTTCGCAGCACAAGAAATCTGGAAAAAGCCAAATTTATTGGGGGGGGGGGTCAAAAGCCCAAAAACCAGGGACACATTAAACATTGCTTGTATAATCTTGGAAAGTTGCTAGAATAAAATGCTGTGTTACCACCATACATTTTACTGCCAAGGTCCCTGTGCAAAAGAGTCAGAGCAATATACCACTATGCCAAATCAGCTGCTTTGTGAAAGAAATATGCTGTGTTACCACCATACATTTTACTGCCGAGGTCCCTGTGAAAAACAGTCAGAGCAACATACCACTATGCCAGATCAGCTGTTTTGTGAAAGAGAGGAAGACTGAAACTTAAATGGCTATCATTTAATGAATTCAGTTCTCACCATAGCTGTCAACCTGTTAGCACAAAACACCTGGACCAACCCAGTAATGAGGGAATACAGCCCTCAAACATATTCAGTGAATTCAGTTCTTGCCATAGCTGTCAACCTTAGCACAAAAAACCTGGACAAAGCCAATAATGGGGTAATACAGTCCCAAAATAAGGACAAATTTCAGATATTCATCTTATAAACTTAGAAAATTGCTAGAATAAAAGGTTGTGTTACTATGTATTTTCTGAAGAATATGAAGTCTGAAATTGAAATCCCTGTCAATTTTACTTCTGACGGAACAAAAACAATTTTCAGCAGAGGCCCAGGGAGAAATACTGCAGACACATGTCTTTGTAAAATAGCAGGACACTAGAGCAAATCCACACAAACACAGACTCCACACAGAAGGCACCCCAGCCAAGAATCAAACCAGAAAACCTATAGCTGTGAGGCAACAATGCTACCACTGCACCATCAAATATCAAGCATTGCAGCATTTAGAAACCACAGATGATATGAGGAACAAATCAGATCAAATATGAGGCAAAAATCTGCAAACACACAGAGAAGATGCAGACCCCACACAGAAGGCACCCCAGCCAAGAATCAAACCTGAGAACCTGCAGCTGTGAGACAACAATGCTACCACTGCACCATCAAATATCAAGCATTGCAACATTTAGAAACCACAGATATTATGAGGAACAGATAAGATCAAATATGAGGCAAAAATCTGCAATTTTTTTACAAATGGTGGTGGGTAGGGAATTCAGGTCCTTAACACCTGCATACAAGGTACAGGGTTCAAGCCTGAGCTATTCCCTACCACACCACCATAAGTTTGTTCTAGCCACCAGTATATAGCAACTGGGGCACACACACACACTTACCTGGAGCGATCCCTTTGTGACATTAAATCCATCAATCCATGCCCATGATCCCTTCGTGCCATTAAATCCATGCCTGCGACCTCATGATCCCTTCGTGAGCATCCCTGACGAGACTCCAGTCTGCCACCATGCGGGATTTCCCCGATGAGACTCCAGTCTGCCTGCCGACATTGCAGTCCGAGTTGGCTCCATTTCCTGCAACAGTCTATGCAGTTACAACTGCATAGACTTCTGGGATGTCTGTTGCTAAGTGTTTCCTAATCCAGACTGCTGCTGAGACAGTCTGCGCATGCTCCAGACTGTCTCAGCAGCAGTTCGGACTAGTGCGCATGTGCGAAAGTCCGCGATTTTTTATTTTTTTTTTTTTATCTTTATTTTCTTTCTTTTTTTTATTTTTTACAGCTGGGGGGGCTGCAGTCTGGCAGTCCAATAGCACAGGCCGCCCCTGATTTCAACACACTAAAACTAGTCAAGATTGTAGTGCAATAATTGTAAAGGAAATGATTGAATTAATGGTACTTACGTATTATCACAACCACACACTGTCAGCATTCAAGGTATTCTCAGCAAAATTCCATTTTCAGTTAAATAACGTGTTGCCGAGAATGCTGTGAATGCTGACAGTGTGTGGTTGTCATAATATGTTAATACTTTTCACCCCCACATCTGCTGGAGCTTGCTCGCTGCATGTGTAGACAACACATAGAAAAATATATAAAACAGTAATATTTTAACTTCCCTACAACATTTATAAGATACAGTACAGTGCCATAGACAAGCTGTAATGACCTTCTGTGCACACCTCTGAGGTTTATGTTAAAGAAATAATGACCATACCATCCCAACCCCCCCCCATGAGTACACTTCTGAACATGAGTGTTTTTTGTCTTGGTGGGGTTTGAGGTAGAGGCCACTATGAAGCTTTTAAAAAAAGAAACACTTGCATAGCCTAGGGTATGGGGGTTGGCTGCTCTAAGATGCATTTTATGCCGTATTGTTGAAAGATAATGACTTGCTAACTGTTCTTTTTTTCCTGCTACCCAGAAGAATTATGATTATGCCTGGAAAATAGTGCACATAATCATATATATAAACAACAATATCATATTTAAACACAGACACCCCCCCCCACACACACACAGACTCATGCTCACACAGCTATTGAGAAGCCAGGTCTATCAAGAGATGCCCCCCCCCCCACACACACACACATGCTGCATGCTTACCTACAGGCAACCTGTTGGGATGCCATTTCACCTACGTTAAGTCACTGGAGTATTAGAGGAAACCAAAGCACATGCATAAACCTACACAGAAACAGGGAGAGCATGCATACTCCTCAGTGAAGAAGCTACAGTCAAGATCTCAATCAAAGCCAAATTGTACCAGAGGGCAATGTTATTTATTATACTATTGTGCCAATGAGCACTTTTTTTCATATACACCGTGCTCTTTCCAGACCACCAAAGGCAACCACTTACATTGTGATGGAAAGTGAACGAGATCTTACCCCTACAAATATATGTGCGCCTACAATACTAGTTTTATACTCTTTTAAACAAATACAGTACACTATGTGACACTACTCTACCATGGTACTTTTGCCATGGCAGATCAGTGCCTGATATTTAACAGTGATCAACAGCAGCAAGTGAAAGTCACTTTTATCCACTAACAGCCTCTGTACCTATAAATTAAACTACACTATTTAGTTACTGACTGTTTATAACCTAAATGTTAGACTAACAGACATAATAATTATAGTCTTGTTAATGTACTTTGTTTATTTCACACAAACACGCAGAAACATTTTCCGTCTTATGTCACACAGTTGCACTCTAGTCTTGCAAAGCCAGATTAGAAACTGTTTAAACTAAGTAAACAACAAAAAGGTCAATTATTTCCATCCACAGATAACCCCCTCCTTCACCCGTCACCCAGCAATTATAGCCATTTCTGCTTACACATCAGACATCTGATTGAAATAAAAATGATGCCTGTGTAATGTAGGCCATCTCTGTTCCATATAAATCGTAGCCAAACACAGTGGGAATATGGTCACAAATGGTGCCCTAGGCAGGGTAATGGATTGGGCCCCCCATACAAAGCAACCCCACCTCTACATACACAACACTCTACCTGCAGCCATTGCAGTGTCTCATTACTTAGCTATTTCTCCCCAGTTATCATAACTACCATTCAAACATCTTAGTTTGTATACTGTTTTCTGCTTTACGTTTTATGATTACAAATATTTGGATTTCATTTAAAACTTTTATTTCAAATTTTATAGCACAAACACTGATAGACATTTGCTAAACAATGTAATGCAGTCTCATAATGAAAAAAGACTTGGCATTAAGACTTCTCTGCCCTTGAAATTCACATTCATTGAAACAGCATTGAAACCCACATTCAAAGAAAATACATCTGGCCAGTGGTGGATAAAGTTTACTTTTGGGCTGTTATCAAATCACAGGCCACTTGCACATATTTTTGTGACCATTCAAACATGGATGTGTTCTTTGATTTACCTTCCTGATTGTATTAAATTATATTTCTTGTACAATACAGCACCACTTGTTAGAGTGTGTTTTAAATTTGTAGTTTTGAACAATTTTCCAGTAAGCAATGTAACAAAACATATGAACCAATAATAATAACAAAACTGCCCAATTCAGAACATTTCAACCCTAAAAGAACACTCGGACTTCTGTCATTACAATCCACCAATATCAGTCAATATGCACAATCTCCTCAGAAGTAAAAGTCATCTGAATAATTCCATATTAAAGAGATCTGTAACTAAGGAAAAGGTTGCTGATAGCAAACTTTATATTTTAGTGTTTCGTCCACAAATTTAGTGGCTGCTGCCCTTAAAGAATAAATTGTCTATGTTACATTAAAAAAAGGTAAGCTGGTAATATTACAATAGGGAATGGATGGCAAACTAATAACAGGTTCATAGTTACTAGGCATCTCATCCAAAGAAGGACATATTCAGGAATGCAGCATCCTATCCCCTTAAAGTACAACCTCTTATCAGCAATCCTTCTACATATTATGGGAGTAGAACTCAAAGGCTTCTGCATCAAAAGCAAATAGGCTGCCTGTTGTGCTACTAACAAATATTTTCAGTTCGGTAGCACAATAGTGATACCATTTGCTAAGCAAAACAGTTGCACATTGCAAATAGACTTAGCATGAGCAGCAGTAATTTATATTTGCTTGAAGCTTACAATTCCTTAAAAAATGCACCTGAAACAATTCCAGGAAAAACAAACCTGAAAACTTATTTTTTAGCAGCTTTATAGTTGGGGTAGAGTATTCAGACTCTTCTTTCCTGTAACTAAGGTATAGGGTTTGAGCCTGAGTGAATTACTGACCACCTGCTACCCGTAAGTAGGGCATTTTACCACCCCCCCATATGCACACCACACACAAAATACTATCTTGCACTTGCCGTTGAAGTACACATAATTATTTAAAAATATATATATATATAACGTGACAGTCTCCAGCCAGTGGCCACCTACCAACCAGTGGGCCCTAGGTGATTGCCTTGGTCACCTAGTGCTGGATCTAGCTCTGGCCACACATTAAACTATTCCAAGTTGCTTCCCACAAATCGCATTTGTTCTGGAAAGCTATAATAATGAGAAAATGACAGCCATTTTCCATGACAGACAACCCCAACAATTATGGCTACTTGATGTACATCTCAGATGTAAGACTGTCACAAAATAAAATAAGCAATAATGGGTGCACATTCAATTTATGTATTCATGAATCTTATATTAAATAGCTGACTATGCACTATTATTCATTTACAAAACATAGGGAGTCTGAAACTCAGATGTCCATCATGATTCTTGTGACTCCAAAATAGAAAACTGCAAGATTTGTGAGGAACAGACTAATAATAATTATGATAATAGTAATAATCATATATGTCAACTGTCTAGATGTCCGCCTCATAGTTTTGGTTTGTTTTGCAGAAAATTTGTGTTTTTTTTCTTGCATATCTCTGAGGTTTGAAGTCATTAAATAATGGCATTCATTTGAGTTTCAGACTTATATCCTTCAGAAAATGCACACACACAAATCATGTTATTCCAGCAACTTTCAGAATTTATAAGAGCAATATTTAACATCTGTCCCCATGTCTGGGTCTTTATTCACCATTGTTTTAAGACTGGTCCAGATTTCTTGTATTAAGAGGTTGAGAGGTCTGATGATAATGATGATGATGATAATAATAGTGATAATAGTAATAATAGTAGTAATAGTAATAATAATAATAATAATAATAATAATAATAATAATAATATGGGACAGTTGAGAGGTATGAGTATCAAGAGCAGAAGGAACAAAGCCAAAAATAAAGGAGGACAAAAACACAAAAAAAGGGACTGCTTTTTAATATTATTCTAATTCACTTTAAAAGTTAATAGAACAACTGGTTTTTCATTAATAATCTATTTCAGAACAATAAAAATGATGAAACTCTAATGCCTTGCATTACTGACTGACTGTAATCCTCAGTGATTTACCAGAAATCAAACATTTTACAAGGGAAACAGCAAATATATGAGGTAAAAATCAGGCATCTATTATTTCTGGTTACCTGCCAGGGTAAAAAAAATAAATAAATAAATAAAAAAAAGGGAAAAAATCACTTACCGGTTACAAACTGGACCATTTACAATGCTACCAAACACATACTCAAGATTACTTTTCACCATTCAGATTTTCTGGGTTTTCTGATCAGTTCTACCCACTATGATCTAAGCAACTAATCATACAGCCTCAAAATGCCTTTCTAGCCCCATGATTCATTGTTTAGATCAATGGGTGGTTCTGACCAGAAAGGCGGCAATTAAGAACTGCAGCTGTGACTGCAATTTACAGGAAAGAAAGAAAGAAAATAAAAGCATTGCCTTTGCTTAAGGTCAACCATGGGGGTATTCACCGCAACACATTATTTCATAGGTCGGTCACATGCCCCATCTTCCCCCAATGTAGTGCCGCCCATGGTTAGAGTTGCTACATACATATGAATAATCAGTTCCATAACTGAATTAAACTTGTTTGGGTTCTCCCCATCAATAAATTTTACTATTAGAACACATAAAAATGGCATAGAAACCACTCTGGATTGGCTATTTTCAAATCAACCCCATAATATCAAAGATAGTGGAACTCTGTCCGACAGTATGAGTGACCACCTACCCACTTACATTATCAGACAACAGCAAAACATGCACAGACAGATAACCTACAAACAGGTTTGAAACAATGCAATTTCAACCAACTCTTTATAGCAACTCTAAAACAGTAAAATTGGAACTGTGTTAAAAACCCTGCCACTAGATGGAGCTGTTAATCATGTCAACCAACTCTTCCCTACCAGACTAAATAAGCAAGCCCCACTCAGAAACAAAAGAGTTAAGTACATCATTGCACCTTGGCTCTGAAAGGCTACTAAATGACTATTGTCAAAAAGAGACCATGCTTGGAAAACTTATATAAAAAATAAAACCCAGACAGCCCTAAAGGATAATAGACATCTCAGGAACCTAATAAAAAAATAGTTACTGACAAAACAGAATATTTTACTGCACAACAAAATACCCACAAAATATCCCAAAACTATTCTGTCAGTCCCTAAAATCAGTGCTCCACCCTGGACAATCCACCACCCCCTGCCCCACAACAACCACTAATGACCTAGTTAATATAGCAAAAATATTTAATACCCACTTTGTAAATTCTATCCTAGAAATAACCTGTAAAAATCACTTGGAACCTACCACTATTCCACAACCCTATACCACTAATGAAACTTTCTATAAACTTGACAGACCTCACATCAACAATAAACCCTGCATACACGCTACTGGCTGTGTACCTAAAACTAGCAGCAGAAACTACTGCACTCCCTATCTTCAATCTAATTAACAGATCCACAAACGAGAATAACATCCCCAAAATTTGAAAATTATCATACATAATGCCCTACATAAAAGCAAAAGTTCTAGTGAACTCACCAGTTATCACCCAGTCACTATTCTGCCACCCCTGTCCAAGATACTAAAACAATATATTTACAACCAACTACTCAAATACCTCATCAACCAAAACCTACTATCCCCCACTCAGCATGGATTTCCGCTTCACCACAGCACAACCACTGCCCTCCTAAACTTCCAGTTAACCAATGTAGAAACAGTGGAAAGTTAGTGTCAACAGTCTTTCAAGACCTATCCAAAGCTCATCAAAACTCCTACCGGAACTAGCCTCCTTGGGCCTCAATATCCCATCATTAACCTAATTCCACAGCATCTTATCTGATATGAGGCAAGGCATGAAATGTCAAGAACAATACTCTGATTTCCTCTCAGTAACAGTTAGCATCCCCAAGGATCAGTAGTAGACCCCCCTACTCTTTAACATCCTTGTCAACAACCTCCAGTCTGCCACTAGGCAAGCTACCTTGGTACGGTACGCGGATGATGCTGCACTCATCTGCTCATGCCAAACACTAACCTCTCATCAGTCACCATCCAGCAGGCCTTCCTAGCCATTGAGTCATGGTTAAGCAGTTCTGACTTGCTCCTCAATGCCAAAAAAATGCAGTTAATGCTTTGTACTCCCAGGAATTACTCCAATCAAAAACAGTAATTCCATATTTTGTCATCAAATGGTATCAAAACAGAATGCATACAACAAGCCAAACTCCTAGGAGTATTACTTGATGATAGTCTCAGGTGTGACCAACACATTCAAATAACCATCAAAAAGACAAAATGGACTAGGCTCCCTCCACAGAGCTAAAAACTCATCACTGACCACACCAGGAAGACCATAGCACAATCATACCTACTCCCATCTCTTCTCTATGCCTCACTCATCTTTACAACCTTACTATAACCACCAAAAGCAAGCTAGAGACAGCCTACAACAAGATCACAAAATTTGCAACTGGCAGTCCCTCACAAAACTCACCATTGTATAGATCTAAAAAATCTCAACTGGCTAGAACTTACAAACCACCTCCACTACTCTCAACTGACTATAAACCACAAACTAATAAATCCCCCAGAAAAATGCCCAGCCTTAAAAGAAATACTTTTGCCTCACACCTTTATTTGAGTACTAAGTTCCAACAACAAAACCCCTCCTAGCCATCTCCAAATCTAGTAACACCTCAGGGGACTCTTTATACTCCAACCGACTAGAGAAAACATGGAACTGAATCCTCCTCACAATAAGACAGTCACACAGAACAGCTAGCTTTCATCATTCAAAACAAACCTACTAAAGAACTGGCTGTGCTCCTGCACTACACCAGGCTAAACTCCCCGGATTTAGTCACTTCTCCTCCCTCAAACCACACTATAATAGCACAGGCCTTCATTGTTATAACCTACACACAAGTCTCATTTTCTGTTACACTATGACTGCAGCATACTACACTCACCTGTATTCATTTTATGGACTTCATCAGTCCTTCACTACACTACCCCCCCAAACAACCTCATCCTCCAGATAAAGCACCCCCTTTCAACAAAACATCCTCCATTAATATCTATTTACTTTTTGACCTTTACTACTGAACTGTGACTAGCCTCCATTGTTTGCAGTAAGTTATTTGCTTATGTATGTCCTATTCTCCACTCTTCTAAGGATGCTTTAAACTGTTCCACTAACTCATATGGACATAAATGTATTTACTCTTACACACATAAATTTGGGTCTATATTAAAAAGTCAAATGTTTACTTACCCAAACACCTAAACTCCGACATGACTTCATCGAACTGTGAAAACATTGATCGTCCTGAAGCTCGAAATCTGAAACGTCGATTCATCATGGTTGGCCCTACTGCGGTATAGCTCCGTAAGGTAAGTGTGCGATAGTTACCGATCTTAGGGTTAGGGTGCGGGTTAAGGTAAGTGCATAGATGGTTATGTATGTTAGATTTACTGTAGGGTTAGAAGTACGGTTTTATGAAGTGTATGTGTGTGGATTATTTAGTTTGTTTGGGTATAGCTTTTCAAGGTAAGTGTGCGATAGTTACGGACCTTAGGGTTAGGGTGTGGGTTAAGTTAAGTGCATACTTGGTGGTATATGAAAAATTTAGTGTAGGGTTAGAAGTAGGGTTTAGTTTAGGTTTAAAAGTAGGGTTTTGGTTAGTGTATGTATGTGGTTTATTTAGTTTGTATAGGTAGATAGTATGTAGCGGGCAATGGGATGGGACAACTATGACATTTCGAGTTTTTGAATTTCACGGTTTAGGGCGTTCGGTGTATTTGCAGTTCGTGGAATATGTGTCACCGTTTAGATGCTTGGGTAAGTAAATGTTTGAGATTTTGATATAGACCCCATAAATTTTACTATCAAATCTATTTTTATATTGTCTCATATGTGTTGTATACTTCTTCTGTGGAGCTTTTCTCCCCAGGCCTCTGCTGAAAATGGGAGAAACCCCAGTCGGAATTTCTTGGTAAAGAAAGTGACATAAATAAATAAATAAACAAAAAAAATAATTAAAGAGTAGATCACACCACTTGGTTCTCCAGTTTGTTTCTTAGCTGTAGTGACGTCTGTGCAGAGTCTGCATGCCTACCATTTTTCTGTCATCCCCGCCACCATCTTGCTCATGTGTGCTAAGCCTAACAGTAACCCTAACCTTAGTCCTGCCACTAACCCTAACCTTACACATTACGTTATTAAAACCCTTTCTGTAACAGTACACAAGACAAATGGACACAGAGCACAAGTAACAGAAAACATGCACAACACTAACTCTGTCACCTCACCTAACACTTACTCTAACACTAACCCATGAACACCTGCATATTCACAACTGATGTTAGTCTTGTATGCCTTCACAACCACTACGTTTTCATTCAAATATTAATTTTCCTCCTGATTTCTGCTTACTAACACTATATAAAACTAAATTCAATCATATGTAATTCACTCAAATAAGCATTCACTCATTTGTGCATACCCTTTTAAGCTCCAAATTATTACCAAACATTTTAAGAACAATAATTTTATAATCTTCAAAAAAATCAAACAAACACATATGCAGTTTAAATAATTATAACAAATTAGACATAATATAAAAACACTGGTTAAGAATTTATACAAGTTACATGACCATTTAATATTTAGAAAGATCTTAGGCAATTTGTACAGAAATTAAAGCTAAGTTAGTCTAATACAGACAGGAATTGCAATAAGAATGGAGGGTAAAACAGGCTTATGGTACATTTAGAGAGTAAGTCAGGGAACAGAACTTGATAAAAGTAATAAAGTAAATGAAGGACGGAGAGTAAGGAGGTATAAGGAACGAAAAGGTACTTGCTCACATCTAGTAGTTCATCCAGATTTGAGAAAGTACGGAACCTGATTTTATCTAGGAAGCCTTTCAGGGTGGTTTTGAAAAATGGAAGGATGGGTATAGACTGGATGAATACAGGTAAGGAGTTCCAGACCTTAACAACCTTGTGTGAGCATAGACAATGCCTAGCAGATGTGATGGGTTTTTGGTCACCGGATCAGAATGACTGACTAGGAATGTAGTTGTGTAGAATGTTTTTTAGTGCTGGACAGGCAGATAGATGCTGGATAATTTTATAGGTGGCAAGAAGGTGTCTTTATGTTAGTTGATGTGGCAGTTCTAACCAATTTAGGCTTTTCAGTGTACTATAGAGCAGTGGAAGCTGGGTATTTGCTGCAAATTTAACAACTTTGTTATAGCATTGTTCAAGTTTAAATTTTGGGGGGTTAGTAAGAATGGGAGTGCCATAAAGAAGTGTGGAGAGGAGATAAGTAGTGGAAAGTGTATTTTTATTTATTTATTTATTCATTTACATTTGTTTACCGGGAAATGTCCAATTGGGCAGGATTGCCCATTTTCAATGGAGGCCCGGGGAGAAAATTACCAAACAACAGTACATAGAAATTTAAAATAAAAGCATAAAAAACATACAAAACATACAGCATTAATAAACATCATTAAATACAATACAAAAATACAGCGATAAACAAGATAGTAAGTATAGGGAGCATATAGTAAAATTTTAAAGAACTAAAGATAAAAAATCCAACATTTAACTAAGACAACATTTGCAGCAAAATGGAAGTCTTTGTCAGGGCATCAACATTAATTAGGAAACAGAATTAAGACACATGACTAGGGTTTGGCTGATATAGTACATGAAAGTAGCAGAAACAGTAAAGACATACTTAACTGGAATATTATTTGATAAAACAATATTCCAATTGCTGATTGATGGTGAAGGTATATGATGGTGATATAAGTAGAGACACCAGAATATACAGTAATCTGTAAGAGAAAGCATCTAAATTGATGAAATAAGAAAATGAATGCCATCTGCTCAATAGAGTGGTAGAGCAAAAGAGATTAAATAGGAGAATAGGAAGTGAGTTTAAGAGAAATTGTAGATATTATTCAGAGCAAGTACAAATGCAAAACCATGAGTTATTTAAATGTGACTTAAGAATGTGCTTAAAGTCTTAAAGTTTTAGTCATGTCAGTGGGAAGATTTTTGGCTCTGTAAAGCATACCTAGTTTTTGATGAGTTTTTCTTATGCAATGTTGTATATGCAGGTCGATTGTAAGCTCATTGTCCAATATCACCCCGAATAATATGCTATGGGAAGGGACTTCAGTGGTTGTATTATCAAGAGAGAAGACTTTAAATTTTATTTTTGTATGAGACACAGATTTGAGGAAGAAGCAGTAGTTTGACCTTTTTGGGTTGTGCATGAGTTGCAAGTTATGAAGACATGTTTCAGTGGCTGTTAAAGCTTTCGAAGTAAATTTTTGGAGGTATACCATGTTGTCAGATGTGCAAATGGGAGTGGAATCATCTGTGTATTGTATTAGGGTGACCGTTTGTGTAAATGTATTGAGGGTGTTAGTGAAAATGTTGAATTGGAAATGACCAAGTATAGGGCCTTGTGATACACCATTTGTGAATAGGTGAATTGGAGGCAAAGAGAGATCTTCAAGTGCCATTCCTGATTGACACCTATTGGAAAGGTAGCTTTTGAACCACAGGAGGGTGGGCCGAGATAGGCCTAGTGACGACATTTCAAGTAAATGTTTGCTGCTACAAACTGTGTTAAAGGCTTTAGACAAGTCTAGAAATAAGGAAACAACTAGTTTGTCGTTATCTCTAGCTTTGTTGACAGTATTTATATAGATTGGAAGGAAAGCTCTAGTATTGTGGAAAGGGCAGAAGCCATAGTGTGTGCAGATAGGAGTTCTTCCTGCAGGAGTCAGTCTATTAATTGTTTTTGAATACATTTTTCAAATATTTTGGTCAGGGGAGATAAGATTGCTATAGGTCTGAAGTATTAATGTCTGTTGAATTTCCTCCTTTGTACAAAGGGATAATGTGTGACTTTTTCCAGAGAGAGGGGAACATGGGATTCCTGGATCAACTTATTTATAAGGACTGAGAAAAGATAGGCAATGCTACTGGCTGCTATTTTTAGGTACTCACTTGGGAGGTCATCAGCTGAAGAAGACCATGGTTTAAGTTTGTTTAGGAGTAGATTTATATAGGATGTGGTCACAGGTGTGAGGCTGAAACATACATACAAATATACACACGTATATTTATACACACACACACACACACACACACACACACACACACACACACACACACACACACACACACACACACACACACACACAAATATCCATCTGTAACCCCTTTTCCCATTTTAGCATATGGGGCTGGGGTGTCACTTTAATAGTGAGAATCATCTAGAACCAAGGTGGTGGCTGGCCCTGCCATGATAGTTCTTCCACACCACACACACACACACACACACACACACACACACACACACACACACACACACACACACACACACACACACACACACACACACACACACACACACACACACACACACGCACGCACGCACACACACTAGAGTGCCCAATCCAGCTACTGCATGTCTTTGGACTGTGGGAGGAAGCAGCGAGGACATGCAGACTCTGCACAGAAGGCACCCCACCTGAGAAATGAACTGGGAGCCTCTTGCTGTGAGGCAACAGCACTATTCACTATGCCACTCTGCCACATTATACATGTGTGTGTGTGTGTGTGTGTGTGTGTGTGTGTGTGTGTGTGTGTGTGTGTGTGTGTGTGTGTGTGTGTGTGTGTGTGTGTGTGTGTGTGTGTGTAACACAAGGTGGACTGTTGTCTTGCACTGTAATCTTACAGAATAAGTTTTATCATGGAAGGTGACACCATATAAATCATGAACTGAGTTACCTATTTCTCAAGTGCAGATGTTCAAATGATTCATGTATTACATAAATTAGAACCCTGCATGTTCCATTGATCTTTATGTTAGTGTATTTTCAGCCTTTTTATATTAGTGTTTCCCATTCACCTCAAAGGGACATAGTAATTGTACAAGTTGTTTATTGACTACAGGTTTTTATGAATGTGCTGCCTCATGGGTTGTTTTCCGTTATAATTCAGATGCGTTATTTTTAAATAATCTCAATTGACCTTCTGGTGTTGTTTTAGTACTGTAGTGAAGGTTATGCTCAGATATGTTACTTTTATTGTATACTTATATGTGTTTAATTAGTTTGATCTTGGTGGAGAGTTTTACATTTTCCCTTTTATAGGCAATGCTGTTTTCTGAATTGCTAGTTGTGGTTTGAAATTTTTTTGTTGTTTTTATTTGATTTGTTTTGTTTTCATTTTAATAATGCTAAATATTATTTCTGGAAAGTTGGTTTAGGTGGGGGTTATTTTTTAAAAAGCTCTCACTTATATACATCTTCACATCTGTATATGTACATACACGTGCAGGCCTGTCTTTCACTATTTCCCAAATTATACAATGTCTAAAGAAAATAAATCAGGGCTGGTGTATTATCAATGTAGAGTTTTGATCAAAACAATGATTTCAACCCTAGCTCTAATGTAAATACTCATTTAGAGATATATTCATTATATTAATCTGTTACTGTAAGAGCACCACACTTTGGCATTAAAGAAATGAGAGAGATTAACATATTTACAAAGCATAACTGTAAAATAAACAGAAAGCACACACACGCGCATGCACACACACATATGCACAAACAGACACTGTCACTCAAGAAAAATACACAAATTAATTTCACAATTCCTATCAGCTATAAAAAGCCCTACCCATCCTCAGAGTGTATTCTAAGTTATGCTATCCCACACCTCACCCAAAGCAACTAATACTGACATTATATCTACAGTCTGTGTCTCTATTATCCTTTCTCCTCAGTCACTTACTTTCCTTTTCCCTTATTTTGGCACTTATAGCTCCTCTCCTGACACTCTCCTTTATTTTTAATACACTCCCCTTAATTGTTTCCTGGCTCATTCCCTTGCTTTCTCTCTCCCCTGTTCTTTCATCTTGTTTCACATCACATCCTTTCTGTATCTCCCTCTATCCTGCCACAAGCTGTATACTGGCAACTTACAGCATCTCTTCACAAAAATAACCATACATATTCTCATTCAACCTTCCCCAGTCTTCCTCTTAGTCACCTTATCTGCTAATCACCTCTTTCATACTCTACCACATCCAATACATATGATCTGCTGGTACCCGTACCTATTTCATTGGTGTTTGTACTCAGACTTGTCTTTCAGTTTGGTCCTCCTGCACATTGCAGTATAACTATCACTTCCACCAACACGTTACTTAAATACTTTTGTCCTCAAACCTAAGTTTTTATAAGCCTACTCTCACAAATTACTTTCTCTTTTCTGTCCTTCCACTTTCTTTGTTTTGAACTATTGCTGTACTCATGTATTACATTTTATTTGACTTACAAAAATGTGTATCTATTGATATGTACTGTCAGGTGTCTTTTATAAAACACTATTTATGTTTTACCTGGTGTTTTTTTGCATTTTTTTTTTAAATTGCTTAAGGTCATTGCAATTTTTCTTACCTGTTTTTTGTACCTTGTGTAAATGTATTTATACTTTGAATTTTTTCCCCCTGGGCCTCAGCTGAAAATGGGAAATCTATGCCCAGACAGACAATCCCTTTAAAGAAATGCTAATAAATACACCAATAAAAGAATTAAACAATATTAACATCCCATGTCTATTTGGCATTGAGTGCACACTGTCCATCAAACATGCAACCATGGTCCTTTTAATACTTCTATAAGACAATAATTTAATTCTGCAACTTCTTCAGTTTCTTCTTCCAATTTGTCTGGTGATCCCTGCTAAAATAACTTGATAATCTGCACTATTTCGTCTGTTGCATGGATGACAAAAATGCATAACTTAATAATTTAGTATTACAGATTATTATGTGTGCCAAAGTTTTTCAGTAATTTTACAATGATTCCTTATATATTTACCAAAGTGAACATCTAAATACAAATTTATACCATGAATATCACTTTATTATTTCATTTTTCTCTCTTCTCTGTCTCATCTACAATATCTATTACTTAGGCAATGTTTGATTAGATTTCATGTTCAAGTTATTGATACTTTATTAGTTGTTATTGAATTTACCAATGACTGTTCATTTTTTCTCATTTCCATTACATTGTCTTATTTTAGAATCATTAGTGATTTAGAAGGCATCATTTCCTTGCCCAACATATTTTCCAATCAGCTGTGAAACAATAATTTGCATGTATTAAGCTGCTGTCAGGACTTAACATGCTGCTTAGTCCCATGTGCAACTGCATTATAACCCCAGCCAGAGGGAGTCATCCTTTGCAACCTGCTGGAATAGAAAAAATCTGCAGGCACTTTCAGGCAAACACTCTAAATTTCTTGGATTTAATGGCATGTCTTCACAACTGGCATAAATCTCCACAAGTTTTATCATGTATTTCTTCTTATGTGTCTCTGACCCAGCTTTATTTTATTTTTTTTCCACTACTTTACCTCTCAGCTCTCAAAGTGGTCTAAATGCCCTAGTTACCATATATGAATATATGCACGTGTATATACACACACACATGGACAGACAGACAGACACACACACACACACACACACACACACACACACACACACACACACACACACACACACACACACACACACACACACACACACACACACACACACACACACACACACACACACACACACACACACTATAATTTATGTACTGTAAAACAATGTTAAGATTATCTGGAGATACACTGTCCAGTTTCTGTCAAAAATAAGGACAATTAAAAAGATAGTGTCAAAAACATACACTTGTGAAAGACCTTAAGATTCCCATCCTGTTTCCCAAGGTCCTGATTGGTGTTGCCATCTGCAAAAGCACCTAAACACACCTTTTACTAGGAGGAGTTAAAATCTTAGCTTTTGTTCTGGGACTTAGTAAGTAGCCAAAATAATGTCTTACAGTGTCAACTGTTTCCTGCTGCATTACAGTGACTTTTGTCCATATTTGTAGTCAAATATTGTAGCTTATCACTTGACTTTTTTATACCTCTTGCTTGCATAATGTCCATGGTCTTGACATGTGATGATCCTAGCCTATGTGAAAGCAGCAGTGAAACATAATGGATTTTTTTTTCATTGCCAAGACTGTATGTATCAGAAGTAATATTGCCGCTTACGTGCATGCAATGTAACTAATGATTACTTCAAACAGACCTGTGGCAGAAAGGGATAAAATCCAAACTGGCAGGACAGGGTAGGCATGCCTATCATGGGGGTGTGTGGTCAGGGTGGAGTCAGTATTACACTGTTACATTCTCTTGGGGAGGGGGATGGAAATGCATGACTTAAAGGGCAGGCATTGGGCTATCCAAGCCATTGACTGGTGGTAACCTTCAACATGGGTGTATAGAAACATGTATTTACATTGAGAAACAATTATGGGCCTCTAGAGTGATAGGGGTCACATGCCCTTCATCCATAAATGAGGTAGGACAATTATGAATGTTCTCATTGCCACAGTGCCATGGAGGGCATAAAGCATCTCCACAGCATCCTGAATGACAAACCCTCTAGATAGCTTTTACCTCGATCCTTGGTGAAATTCCTGCATAAGTGAGTGAACGGGCCATTCCCAGAGGGAGAAAGTTTTATGGCTGGCAGACACAGAAGCAAATATAATAATATCTATTGCTGCTGCAAAGCAATGTATAATGGCGGCTTACATAGTTAATGCAGATTTGTTGCATTTCAAGGCAAAAGGATTTAACTCATAAAGAAAGCTTGCCCATTTTACACGGTCATAGCTCTTTAAACTACACGACTAACTAATGAGCTGCGTGTTAACCTCCTGTGGAATTGTGTATAATTTTGTCATGTTAAAAGGTTTTGTGGCATTACTAATTAAATACATTACCAACTTTGTAGGCTCTACTGTAGCATTTATACAGGCTCCACTTGGAAAAACATTTTGCTCCTTTGTCATGGATTGCCCTTGGAATCATAAAATTAGTAAAATGTTCAACAAAAAAGAGTGATGTTACTTATCTTTCAAAAACGATCATAGACATAAAACAAATAATCAGTAAGTCCCAGAAGCTATTTTTTTTCTTTTCATATTTTTCAACTCTAGCTATGAAACTCAGCTTGGTCTCAAAGATCAACAGCAGTTATAAGGTATTCTTTAATTACGTCAGAAATTTGAAAGACAAAAGTTGTGATTGTAACATCTTATCAATAAATATAATGATGTGATCATCCAGCCACAGGATATAGAAAATGTGCTCAGAGCAAAACACACTTGCAAATCTCAAAATAAGCAAAGAAAAGAAACTAACAGCCTGTTTACAGGGTCAAAGGGAAGAATCCCTTCTACAGTTCTAAGCATGACAACTGCTTTGCAGGTTAATCAACAACTCAGGTTTTCTAAGACCATAATACTTGCCAGTTTTTTGCAGGTAATCAAAGAAAACCTAATTATACTTATATCAGTCATGTTAAACATAATTTTACCATGTTAACACTCCTGACATATAGCAACAGTATAGATTAGTTACCATTTAGAAAGGGTAGTCACATCAAATCTAAAGAATTTTAGACCTCTTAGTCTGACCAGTATTCCAGCTTAGAGAATGGGCAAACTGTACATCAACAACCCGACTGGAGAACGTACATTCTCCAGCAGGGTATTGATGTACAAGTAATGCCCGCTGACAAATGAGTCCGCCACTTCATGGCAGCATATCAAGCTGCCGTGGAGCTCAGACTGCACAAAAAAAAAATAATAGCCTCCATTATTTTATGCTCACTAAGCAGTGGTTCTGCTGTTTAGTGAGCATAAATGAAAAAGAAAAAAAAGGAGAGAGACTGTTTGTGTATGTGTGTGTGTGTGTGTGTGTGTGTGTGTGTGTGTGTGTGTGTGTGTGTGTGTGTGTGAGAGACAGAGAGAGACAGAAAGAGAGATCGAGAGAGTGAGAGAGAGAGTGATCTCGTGAGACTGAATGCATGTATGAAAGTAGAGGAGCCTGTGTGTGTCAGAGATCGAGAGAGAGAGAGATCTTGTGTGAGTAAATGCATGTATGAAACCAGGGGAAACTCTGTTTGTGAGAGATTGAGAAAGACGGTGAGACCTTTCTTGTGTGAGTGAATGTGTGTATGAAAGTATAGAAGGCTGTGTCTGTGTGTGAAAGCAGAAGAGACTGTGTATGTGTGTATGAGAAAAAATGGGTTCTATGTCAAATTGTTGTTTTCATTGCTTATTATTTTTAAGCACTATATTATTTTTTTTATATATTTAGATGTAAAATACTTCCTCCAACACCATTAACATATATTACAACAAGTCTGAAACATTAGGAGGAGGAACTATTTTACATTAAAAATATATAAAAAAACGAATATAAGCAAGTAAAACACAAGAATTTTACAGAGACCCCATTCTTTAAGTGCAATAATGCCCTCCAGGGTGTGTGTTAATGTGTAATTAATGCCGTTCCAGGGGTGTGCAGGCCATCTACCTGCAGCTTCGGGCCTCATAATACCCCTGGGTTGGTGCTAACTACACATTAACACATGCCATGGAGGGCATTATTGCTTACTTATTCAAAATGCTACATGGAATGTACATCTGTTAGATACAGACTGGTATGGATTGTTAAGTGGAAATTATGTCTACTCAAAAACTTCTTTTGGTCTCTCCTGTATAATATTTTTGACAATCACAACATAATACATACATGACTCACTCAGCTTCACAGCTATATGAATGCTATATAAAACATTTAATGATGTTAGTTCTCAAATCGCCATAAACAACATACATTGATACAGAGCAGCGATCACAGGTGCATGTATATCCCTTGTTGAAACAAACTTTTAAATTGTATTTTTCTGTCTATTCACTGCTATCCCACTTGTCACTGTCTAAATGTATCACCATTTGAATGCCTGCTGTCTTGATGTTTGCATAGTGGTGAATTGTTTAGAAAAGGCTGAATTTGAGTTGAGGGAGTAGGCATCTACTTGATTAACTAAACATGATTTTAAGTAGGTATTTTAAAATTGCTATGCATAAACCACACAGATAGATTTTTACTACTGCTAAAATAAATTTGAAGTTTCCTACAAATAATTTCATTTAATTTTGCATTATGTTTTAGGATATCATATTCTCTACTGAATACAACGGTTACAGAGGATCATGTAACGCTGTACGTGGTAGCAAAATATACTTCTCTGTTTTTACAGAATCAATATGAGCTTAGTTGTGTTGCTGTCATTATGTCAGATATCAATTTTATTGCAATACTCACTGAACTGATCATTTTTGCTTTTGCAACATGCTTGTCAATATTGTCTTTCACACTTAAAATATTTAAAATATTATACACTGTCAAGTGTGAACAAATTTATTCTTAACTAGAAGGCAAGAAATCTATTGCAGTTATTTTCAATTCTTTTTGTCCTGAAACATTCCTCACATGGAAGTAAAGAGAGAAGTTTAATCCAATGATAGCTTGTGCTTTGGAGTTACAAAGTCATGTGCATCTGTTATATATTTCTGTTGTAATATTATGTCTTAGCTGCAAATAATTCACTTCAAAATAAATGCGTCAACATTAGCATTATAGGTAAAAGTAAAACCAAAATCATTATTTTTATTGCCTTTCATAAATTTATGAACATGCTTTAGAATTACATTGATAAATAAATAAATTAATTAATCAATTAATTAATATGATCAGTGCATCAAAAACATTACTCTATGCCCTTCTGTACATATTCATATTGTTATAAGTAACACATTCACAACATTGAATGTGTGCAATATCGACCCACAAAAGATCAACCCTGAAAGACTGAATCACAAAACGTCAACTACAAACAAATATGCAGGCAGTCGCCATGTAACAGGCTGCACATGCACATCTCCTGCTACTTATATATACCAATACTGAAATCACACTACGGAGGGGAATGGACAAAATCCCATTTTCCACTGTATCGCAAGCTCAGTCAACAAGTTACTGGCGTCTGCTCAGCTGGTGCTAAAGCTGGTCGATGTTATGTTATTTCACCCTTTGGGGTTAATCTTTTGAGTGTCAATAGTGGAAGTGTTTGATACAAATAATTCTATTGTTCATTTTCCATCGGGGACAGATAGAGCTTTCATTAATGTTTATTGCTTCAGTTTATAAAAACGAGACAAAGTCACTCTTAATGGTTGAGTTAGAGTTGAGAAGGATTAAAAGACTTAAGTGATGTGGCCTAAGGGGTAACAAGTACATTTCACTTGATTAACTAAATGTGATTTTAGTAGAGGATGAAACTTGGAATAAGATGACTAGTCTTTAATTTCAGCTGAGATGGACTCCCATGGTTTGGGCAAGAGAAAAGAGAATGCTTGATCAGACATATGTAGCTTGATGTGTGGGTTTTGTGTTTTTGGGCCTGAGTGGTTCAGGTTGTATGTTGGGGTATGTCTTACTTGTCTTGAGGTTTAAGGAGGGGCGAAGATGTTCATGTTGGAGAGTGAATAGTTGTCATCCTAGGAGCAGGTTTTCCCTTTGTTAATTGGGAACAGGTTTGCCTTTTTTAGTGATATACAGAACTGTTAATTTCTTGATGAGTGTTTAATAAATCTATATATTTTATTTTCTAGTGTTTGAGTAGTGGTGGAGTTTTTGTAGAGGCTGAATTTGAGTTGAGAGAGTAGGATTCCTTTCCCTTTTGCTCATCTGGAGGAGTGTAAGAGGAAATAGGATATGTTTTGAGCCCAGAAAAGTGGGGGGTTCACTTTTTTATGTGCTTTATCAAATTGCAAGTAGAAGCTGAGTAAAGGTCTAAGCAGAGACCAAGATATAGTAAACTCTCAGTTAAGCAGAACTCAAGCAACCAACACTCTGAAGCAACTGGCAATAGAAAAATGAAGAAATACAGTACAACATGAACTATTCAATTTTCATGTGTTGCACTTTCTGTTTTCCCCCCACAGAAACGTACCTTGCATTTTTAGAGTTTTAGAGTTTTAAAAAGGAAGATAGGAATAAATTCCCTCTCAATACAGTATTTATGGTATGGTATGATATAGTATAGGGTACAGTATTAGTCAGACCTATTTTTAATAGTAACTCTCAAGCAACCACAAACTACAGTTATCCTGCATCTAACAATCCCCATGGGTGCCAGTTAACTGAGAGTTTACTATACTTGAAAGTAGAGACTTAACTCTAATGGATTGTTGCTGTTCTTATTGTAATCATAGATTATTAACATTTTCTTGGATCTGCTGTTTTTTGTTTAGTACCAAGAAGCACAGATTTAATTTTGGATACATTGATTAAGAGGTTTTTAGTAGCAATCCACTCACTGACCAAATAAGCAGGTCGTCACCACCATTCACTTATTTTTTACTTATCAAAGTATTGTCCTACCGCTTGCTTTTATCCTCTAAAATGCACGTATCAAACACCCAACACCAGAGAGGGAACAGCAGAGGGACAAGTCTGCCCCTCTTCTCCACCCACCAGTCTGATCTAGTCTATTCCCCATCACTTAATGAAGAACTTTCACTAAACCCTCCAAAATAAACCTAAGGGTACATTAAACAAATCTGAGCCAATCACTCTGGTGCACTCCATCCTCTCTGAACCAAACTGGGTCTCTGTCATCAAAGTCCCTATGTTCTATTATATGAATACCCATTGTAACCTGTTGCCTTGCCAGCCTACAACTAACAAACTACTGAGTCCATTCTAAAGTCACGAAACTACCAGCATTCTGACAAAATAAATGGGGTACTCTCTCAGACCAAACAATACACATACCTAGATATAACCTCTTCAAAAAAACTAAATCCTGCTCTATATACCAGTTGCCACTTTGGAATTATTCCCAAATCATTACCTGCCAAATGTACCAGCAATACTCAAGGGACCCCCATCTGTGACTGTATAATTGCAAACTCATCCATGAGCTGATTTCACCTGAGGCAATGCAAGCCCAATCCGTCACCAGTAATGCAGCCTGCTTCGCCACCAAATGAATATATGAATGACCCCAAAATGACTTTCTTTTTCTAAAAAAAAAATTAAATCAATAGTAATTCAACCACTTTAACCAATTATCTAATATAAGACAAAAGGCATTTGAAAACCACCAACCTACCCTCTTAATAACCTCAACTGCTCTGCCTTCCCTCACTAAATCATGTGAAAAGAATGAGTGGTAAACCACTCTCCAGGAAAATCAATACCCTGACGAGCCCTCTTCATCATATTTACAAACTGACTACCTGTTATCACCTTACCCCTCTTGACTGGAAAACCAAGTCTTGAGGACTCCCTGCATGTGTCTGCAGTAATGTCCTAGCCTAATCCACTGGACACAACCAATCATTCCATCTTTCACAAAAACTATCTGTGTCCACATCCCTAACTGATCTGTTTTAAATTTTTGTAACCAAATGTGTAGTGCCACAGAAAATGCTGTGACATCCCCCTAAACTAATGTCACTAACAACTCTGACACCTTAAACACCCCATAATACATCCATAAGGACAACGTCACCCATAAGCTATAATCCCCTGAATTGACAGCCACCAAAGCTAGACCGTGCAACAAAAGTTTTAAAACCTGTCTGGTCAACGGCCATTGCTTATCCACAATTACACAAGCCACTCTAACCCATCTCTTCAACATGCTAGCAGCTGTCCAGGACTTAGTGAAATCATGCACCCCTGCCACCCTCGCAAATATACTGATCACAGCCAAATCCACCATTACCGACTGAACTGCCTTACCTTGTACCAAAGCCTGAGCCATGTATTGCAATAACAGCTCTTTTGACCACACACCCTCCTCTTCTCCAGCAGCTGCAAAACAAATTTATCAGAATCATGTAGGGTGCTCTACCATATGCCTTCCTGGTGAATGCTGCCCAAAACTGCTGCACCAGGCTTCTGATTACTTCAGTCCAATCTGCCATACCTTGTCTGGCAACACCCTCAGCTCACCTGCTGCCTCTGGAGCTAACTGCTGAAACCTGGAAAACTGAGAGCAAGACAAACTGTAAGCAACCCTATTCTTAACACTCACTATATGCACACCTATAAAATAAAAATTAATCAGCAAGTTGTGGAAAATCAACTTATGGAATAATAATAATAGCAATTCAGACTTTCCTGTCTTAACCTGCAAAACTCAAATGATTGCAATATTGTCCATATGAAAAATAATCCTCTTTTCCCACAACCACTCCTGCCAAACCACAGAAGCTGCCCAAATTGGCATTAACTCCAAAAAGGCTACATCCTTATGCTACTCATTCTTCCAATCTGACTGATATCGAGTCACAAACTATTCACTGCCAATAAATGCTCCCATCCCAATGCCCCTGCTGTGTCTGTAATCAGTTGCAATTCCCCTTGACCAACCCATTCCATCTGCCAAAAGGATACACCATTGAACTGCTCCAAGAAAGACAATCACAGTGCTAAATCAGCCCATGCCAACTTAGTAATCCTTATCCAATGATGTTTGCTTCTTCCCCCTTTTAACAAAAGCCCACAGACTTACAAAATGTATGACCCAGATGCACTGCCCTACATGCAAAATTCAAAAGCTATAACAGATCCATCACATCCTTAATCAGCACCTTGTCCTTGAACTTCACCCATCCGAACTTTTCCTTCAAACGTGCTGTCTTATCAACCAGTAAAAACAACCCCCGTTCTATATCCACAAGCAAACCCAAGAAATTCAATGTCTTGGCCAGGCCTTCCAACTTCTGCATAGCCAATGGGACACCCAGTTCATCACACATTCCCAAAAACTCTTGCATACCCTCCAATGCTCCTCCAAACTCCTTACCTACTATTAGGATAGGAAATCATCTAGGTAAAGTACTGCCCTCTGAGTCCCCACCTGGTGCTGCCAAACCCAATGGAGTGGCTACTAAACTTCTTGAAAGTGGTGCAGGCTACAGAACATCCCATCAGCATAGCCTTGTCAAAACAAAACTTGTTCCTGACCCCCATGAGTAACTGTCAGTCTTCCTTCTGTGCTGGCAATAATCAAAAAGCAGATCCCAATATCCACCTTTACCAACCATGGATCCTTGAACCTCAAAATAACCCACAAATCAATTCTAACAGTTGTAATATGAAATCAGAAAATTCCTATGAATATAAACCTGAAAGAAACAGGTAATGCTACCTGCTCTTAAACCTATTTCATTGTGTAATACCTGTGCCATCACATTTAGAATGCAAAGGTAAGAATTTATGACACCATTGTTCATAAGTGAAAATAATTCATCAGTATCTTTAATTCTATCTGTCCCTTTGTAAGTATATTAATTACATTAAGTCAATCATTAAGTCATTTGATATGAGTGCATAATTTTCTTTTCTGATTTTTGATGTTAAAACCCACCCTCCAAGCGCAGCACAATGCAAGTTTTTCTTGAATTTCTGTTTCTCATGTACAAACCATTTCATTTAGTCACATTAACTTCAACACAACATATCTATGTCCATTTTTTCTTGTCTGTTCAGGCAATTGCTTTCTTTCTCTTATAGACATCTCTCTTATCTACAAAAATGCATTCTTGTTCCATACATACCTCTCATATCTCACTCCCAAAACCATTAAAAAGCACTTATCCTAAAAGTGAAACTTCTCATATATCATTAGTGACATTTTATTTACCATTTGTGTGTTAACATATGAAATAATTTACCAAAATCTTAGTAAACAGAAACACACACACACACACATTATATATTTATACAGAGAGAGAGAGAGATGACAAATTTAGAGAGTAAGCAATGCAATTAGTTCATTACAGAAATAGAAATGATAAGCACAACTGTATTTGAAGCTTCATATATGAATTCCAAACTGTTGGTGAACATCTCCTATAATTAAAGAAGACAAATATGAATAAAAAAACACACTTTTCTACAACCAGTTTATATATATATATATATATATATATATATATATATATATATATATATATATATATATATATATATATATATATATATATAAAATCGGTAACAGAATGCATAAAGGTAAGAGACCATTTTATTTCCTCATGTTATATCAATTGTTTTTCATGATGAGTAAATCATTATACCTTCCTGACCCAGAGTTTCTATGGCATGAATATTTTTTATCTTGTAAAGTTTGATGGACATCCAAAATGATTTTAGCTCTGCAACTTCCTAAATTATGGTCTCAAAATCTTTGATAAATATTTCATGAGAAAAGATTTGTTTTACAAAATAATTATTTTTCTCAAGGGGAGCAATACACAAAAGCAAACCTTTTTGTTTCATTTCTTTAGGGAACCATAAATACCTTATACAGCAAGACTAGTCATTCCTTTCAGACATATCCAAGTTGTAGGAAAGATTTAAATGCACTCTGATTTGAGGGATGAGAACCTTGGGATATCTGGGGCTTTTAATCATTCAATAGCTATCTCATGAGTGTTTCATGATACTTCTTCAAGCTATAAATTATTTAAAATTCATGAAGTAATCTAAAAAAAGAACACATCAGGAAATGGTTGAAGGTTGTTTAAGTTAAACAGGATTTATTTTTACGGGAAAAGCATGGACAGATATTAAGCATTTAATGTTTATGATAGGATAAATGAATATAAGTATCTATGCAAATTTAGATTGTATATAATTAACAACTTTGTTTCTCCAGCATATTTCATGAATTTATTCAGCCAACTATACAAACCTTAAATCACATTAAAGATCATGTAAGCCCATTGAAAAAGAAGCTAGACTCAATTAGGAGGCATAGTTTGTGGAGGTTGGTTTAGACTGATTACAGGAAACCTTTAGATGGTCTCTTCCACACTGCATGTGCCAGAGCCCAGTTAATCTTAACAAAACAGTGCTGGAATTATAACGTACCTTATTTTTGAATAATTCACTTCACTACAAATTTTACTGAACAGAGTAAGACAGATGCTTGGCAGACAGCTGTATCAGCACAGATGGCAGACAGATGTATGAGGACAGATGTTTAACAGATAAAGGTAAAGAAAGCACATTTTTGAGAACTTCATGAGGAATTCTTCTTTTTCTAGAGGTAGAGCAATGTCATGATTATTTTAAAAAGAGGTGCAGTGGATGAAACTCCCTGTATACGAGAGATGTGTTTCCCAAAAGTAAAAAGTCAACACCTTTGTGCAAATGCTACTTTATACTGTGCAATTCAGGGAAATAGTATTTGTACAGCTGTCCTTTGCAGTCACTCTTTAGATCATAATTAAAAGAAATAGTATGGAAAATGCAAAACTACTGATAGTATTCTATTGGTCTTTCTGCACAAGATAATGTTGTATACCATTTACAGATGATATAGGGTAATTGTAATGCTATGTTCAGGACAGCATTTTAGGACTCTGTTTACTGCAATTTAAATAATTGACAATATAATGTAAGCGAAGATGGCTGAAGATTATGTAGAGGTTTTATGTTTTTTTAGACTCTATATTTAAATATCTTTACAAATGTCTGCAAGGCTGGTTGTTAACAGGCTGCTAACACACTCAGTTGGGGCTTTCATTCTATCTGTCTGTCCACAGCCATAATATGACTATCACATTTCATTTCATGTGCTGCAATGTTGTGGTGCTTTATACTGTATTCCTTTTCAAGACTATACATTCTTGATAAATTATACAGAAACTGGCACACATTTTAAGTGCTAAATATTGCCATGAGCATTAATCCTTAACTGTTTTTACATTTACAGACATTATAATATGAATTTGGAGAAATATAACATAACATAACTTGTAAAATAAGTTGAAAGACATTCCTGTGAACTATGGAAACTCCTTGAAACACACACACACACACACACACACACACACACACACACACACACACACACACACACACACACACACACACACACACACTTGCACGCACACACACACACACACACACACACACACACACACACACACACACACACACACACACACACAGTACTATAAGTCTTCACAAAAGATGATACTTTGATAAAGTACATTTGGAGTTCATGGTTTAACTTGGTCCTTAAATTTCTGGATTGGTGGACAAAACCTTGATATTACATCTCCAGGGTTCAGTGATGGACTCTAACTTAGTGGCTGATGCTTGCAGGATGGCAGTAATTGTACCAATGTAGTGTTCTCTGTGTGGTCTGATAGTTCTCTGGAGAAAGCATCCTCCTTACTCCTACAAGGTTCAGTCCCAAGGTCTAACACTGATCGTACTGTTCTTTATTTGCTTCACTGAATTTTGCTGGTCTTTGTCTGTATTTTGTTTCTCAGGGTTAGTAAAGCACTTGAGCTCCAAGCCATATGGTTCCACAGTGGGGAGTTGCTTTACATTCTGCGAAGTCAGCCCACTCAAGGTGTAAGCTACTGGTCAACACCTCTTTGTGTTTATCTGATTGCCTGGGGGTCTATCTAGTCTTTTATACTGCTGCTATAAAGAGTTACATTTCTGTGAAATAGTGCTCAGTTGCAGAGCTGATTAGCTGGCTGTGGTTGATTCTATAACCATCTGGATATGCCAAGCTGATATAAGTATGCTTTTTTGCACTCAATCTGTTTCAGTGATACTTAACAAAACTGTACTGCATTTTTTTATTTGCTTCATTGAAGTTTGCTGGTCTCTGTCTGCATTTTGTTTGTTTTTCCACCCTCCTACCCAAGTGTTGCTGTAGTATTCTTAAACTTGGTGCCTATGGAATTGCCCTCCCCTGCTGTAAATTTGATTTTGGACACTTGTCCCAGTCCCATCTCATTTGCTCACTCAACTGAGTACAGTTAGATCAATTGGGAAGGACTACCCCCTTGCTTTTTTGATTTTGGACACTCCTCCCAGTCCCATCTCATCAGCTCAGTGTACTGTGTACAGAGAGAGTATTTGGGAAGGCAAACCTCCTTAGTTTCTTAATCTTGAATTATCTTCTGTTTCATCCCTTTCCACTTAAAAAATAAATTATACTTTACTCAGCTGCTTTTACTGTAATTGTATTCTTCCTACTTTATTACCTTATTTTGCTTTGCTGTGTGCTCTTAGGTGTTCAAGTGCTTTTACTCTGCTACATTCATTACTGCTTGTTAGTACCTTGATTAAATGTATCTGTTATTCTAAGCATCTTAATTTTGGTTTTAGCACTTGGTCTTCAGGCCAGTTGCCTTACATTTAAAAAGGATTTTGTGGTCTACACTGTTGTGGACAAACCCTTATCAAAACCCTCTCTCCATAAGTCTGCCCAAGTATTCAGAACACGATGTCTGAACAATTCCCATCAGTTTCTCCTGCCAGCCTGGTTGGCATAGGCATACTGAGAGAGAGTAGCAACTGCCTCATGTTCACTAACAGCCCACTTCTCCTAGCACATAATTCTTTTACTTGGGAGAAATGCATCTACATCAGAAATCTGTAATCCATGCTCTTTCATGGCACAGTCAATACTCCTGACAAAGAGGAGATTGCCATCACAAATATCACACCACTGTGATCACATATCCAAGCACAACACACACCCACCTATGCAGAGGTCCTCAATAAAAACTTATCTAAACAGTAGAGACATCCAAAACACGCTAACAAACATTCCACACAACACCAAACACATCACACACAGCAGACAACACGCCAGTGTCTCACAAACACAGCCCATAAGGCATAACAATAAATGAACACAGCCCACAGGGCATAACAATAAACCAAATATACTAGTCATTGGTGACTCATTTGTGAGACACACTTATGTCCCCCTCACCAGGCTTGACAAGAGAAAATCATGGTCAGTTGTCTGTCAGGTGCCAGAATCTGCCACACCATGCATGCATTTAAGTCTGTCCACAACAGGTACAAGTATGAGTCTATCATTGTCCATGTTAATGTGAATGACTTGAGACATACCTCTCTGGACTATATAAAGAGAGACATGATTGCGCCCTTGGAGTATGTGTCCCAGGAAGGTATGACCCTTGCCCTGAGCAACATCCTACCTTCACCAAGAATGATACCACAATGCCAACAAAAAATAATTGACTTCAACAATTGGCTTAGTTTCTTGTGTCATTCCAAGGAGATCCAGTATCTGTCTTCCTGGGATAACATGTCTGGCAGGCCTCGATGCTTTGCCTGGCCTCCACCTTTCACCCCTGGGATTCTGGATTCTGGCCAAGGCTCTAGCCTCCCCCTTTGTATCTTTTTTAGACAATGTCCCAAAGTCAAATCTTCAATATAAAATTGTATTATTCTGTGTACAGAATCAATAGCTGGGAAGAGCAACAAGAAAAAAAAACAGTCAAAGCCCACTGTTTAAAATTGAATATAAACAAAAAATTATAAAACGTCTTTGACTTAGAGGAAAAAAGTCGAGTTACATCCGTGTTCCTTAAGAAAGCTTTTATTTATTCTTTCAATCAGTTCAGTAGGTGAGTGCTTACAGTATTGCTACAAATTAGTTTTGTCTCTTGTATTTATTCATATTCTCGCACATGCCATAAACATCCAGCTTAACAATCTACTGTCCAACTGATTTGCCGATCCAGGCCTGGAAGCTGATAGGTTGGGGTGGTTTAAGTCAGTGATTGGTGGTGGGCGTGAGAATGCACCAATCAATGTGTTCGTGAAAATGTGAATGGGAAAAAATAAAACCAAATAATGTACCTAAAAAGTTCAATTATTAGTTTCCACTTACTTAGTGATTATAAATCATTCAAGGCTAACTACTGCTTATTAATTCTAGCCCTGCCAGTGTGTGCTAGTTCACCTGTGTCTGAGTCATTGATATGGTCTTAAAAGGCTCGTGCACCAATAAACCAGGCCGAAATTATAAGAATGTTAAAATTTAAATCTTATTTTTTATTAATAAATTTTAATTTTTATTATTATTTAAAAACACAATTAGTATGGCCATTTTTAAAAAAAATAAATGCTATGAATCTGCTATGATGTTGTCAGTGTTTTTGGGGCCAACTGTGGTGTGAAGTAGGCTTTTTACAAAAACATAAAAGGAAAACGCTACTCATTATTGCACTGAGAAAATTTTTTTTGGCACCATATATTTAAATATTAAAAAATAGTATTTTAACCAGGGGTGGAGCAAATGCAAGTCCAGTTATCCAGGAGAGACATTTTTATGAGACTTTTTAAAGGATTTATATAAAGAGTCTGCTCTTATAGGGAATGGAATGGCATTACAAATTTCTAAGACAAGACATGAGACTAGAAAGTCTCCTGCTAAGTTTATTGGTTTGGCCACGTTTAGTAAGTTGTTATCACTTGAACTAGGGTTCTATCTGAACTATACTGAGTAAGAATATGGCAAAACTTGGGCATTTTCAGGGTTATGATTAAATTGTGTCATACTCACTTGAAAGAAAGACAAGCTGTTAGGGAATTCTAACCAGAGGAGCTTTTTTGAGGCTAAGTAATGATGTGACCTGTATGGTAAGTTCACTGCAAATGTTGCTATTTTGGTATTGCGCTGTTCGAGTAGGTTCATTTGGATGGTTTGTAGACTGATAAGTACGGGGGTCCCATACAGAAAGGTTGGAGGTAGGTATGCTTTAGGTATATTTTCTTTACTTCATCTGTAAAACTGGGTTAATTTTGTAGAGGAGATCGAGTGTTTGATGTTTTTTTTTAAATGTTTCCTTTATATGGTGATCAAATGTTTTCATCAGTTAGTACTCATAACAGTTTGGGATATGAAACAGTTTCAATTGTGGTATTATTGGAAGAGCTTATGATGAGACTGGTTTTGGAATGTTTTCGGAGTAAAGAGGAGAAGTTTGTTTTGGGGAGGTGTCAACAGAATTTGAGAATTTAAGAGCAAAGCCTCTACAGAGAGAAGGGATTTCTGTTATTTGCTATGATTTTTCTATCGTTTTAGCTAAACAGATGAGTGTTAAATCATCTGCATACTGTATGACAGAGACACTTCTGGTCAACTTATCTAGGCCCTGAATGAAAATATTAAAGAAGGCTGGTCCTAGGATGGAACCTTATGGAATCCCTATACATATAGGTAGGAAGGAGATGTTCACGGTTCATTTGACTGCTTGGTGTCTGTCAGATAAGTAACTGGAGAACTATGACAGGAATAGATTGTGTAGTGCAAGGGAAAAAAGGCTGTTTAGCAGTTTAGAAGAGGACACCACATCAAAGGCTCAGGTAAAGGAATATTGCTGATACTAGTTTGCTGGTGTTACAGTGCTGGTTAATGTGAGTACAGAAATTGAGGAGTGCAATGTTGTCACTGTGGTGTGGGCAGAACTCATATTGGGTAAGAGAGGGTACATTATTTTCCAGTATTTTAGTAGTTGATGATGGATGCATTTTTCTAGGATTTTGGCTGCAGGGGAGTGGATAACAGTGGGATGATAGTTGGTGAAGTATGGAGAGTGCTCACCTTTGTGAAGTGGCAAAATGTAGAGATTTCTTCCAAAACCTTATATGATAGACCAATTGATTAGAATGCTTACTGTATAGGCTACTGCTTCAGCTGCTATTTTAATTTCAGGAGGAAGGTTATCTGGGGCAAGAGTGGTAGGTTTAAGTTTGAGGAGGAGTTTTTTGATGAAAAGAAATGGTTTGAGAGATATATTTGGTTTTTGAGTAGACTCGTGTATAGGTATATAGGCAACTGTTCTGTTTTTTAAAAATGAGTCAACTGTTAGTATGAAGAAAGTGATGAATTGGCTTGCTATACTTTCTTTGAAGCTGGTTGTTTTCAGAATTGTCTGGCTTGTATGTCCAGGGTAGATGAGTTTGTTTATTAATGACCAGAACATTTTAGGGTTAGTATGACCTGTATTCTGCTAGCTGGTATAGTAAGAGTTTTTATCTGATTTGATCTTATTTTTCTCTTGATTTCTAAGCTGTTTGAAAATCTCAAGATTGGATTTATTTTTGTTTTGTTTCCAGTGACTCCAGGCTTTGTCTTTATTTGTCATTAGTAGCTTTGTTTATTTTGCTAATAAAGGAACTGGACTGTACTTAACTCTTTTATTTTTAACTGGGGCATGTTTTTTAGTAAGTCTAGAAAAGTGCAATTGGTGAAGGATACACTTTCATGTAGTGAAGTTGTTTTAGTTGATGCCAGTTGATTGATTTTAAGGTACTGGAAAAAATATCTTCATCACAGTTGTGTTGTAAGATTGATTGATATGATATGATATGCTTTTGGGGTGGTCAAATAATCCCTTATAATAAAGGTGGGTAAATGGTCACTTATATTGTCTGGGAACCAATGTAAGTAACATTTTGTGAAAAATTTGTGAAGACCCAGTTGACGGGGTTTTATCTGTTACTGTTTTTATTGTATCTTGTTGAGATATCTTTGGTTAAGTAAATCCACCAAGGTTAAAATGCTTGTTGAAGGTTATATATTTTACTCTTATCCAGTCTATACTAAAATCTTCCATTCTGATGGTTCCTTGACAGGTAGGTGAAGAAAGAAGGAGTTTCACAGTCATGTTGATTTACTTCCGGGATATATATATATACTCATATAATAGTTATTCTTTTATGGTTGTTTATTTTCAGAGGAGCAATCAGGATGTCAGCTGTTCCTTTACATGGTGGGTAGTTGGTTGAAATGAAAGGTTGAATTCTTGTTTATATGGCAACCCCACCTGCTTTTTTCTTTATTCTATCTAGTTCAAGGATGTTATAGCTGGGGAACCACTTCTTCATCATCATGAATTTCCTGTTTTAGCCATGTTTTTGTGGCTAGAATTATGTCTGGTAGGTGCTGGGTAATCCAGGCATGCACCTCTGACAGTTTGTTACAGATACTTCTGAAGCCGATATTAAAGAGAAGCTCTTTTTGAATATGCTGGGTGAGGAAGAGATTGTGAAAGCAGGGTTTTACCTTTCTGCTGTTGATTTTTGCTAGAGAACACTTTCTTCTGTTTATCCCAAGACTGAGACCTGATCATAGTAGCACTTAGAAGGTGATCATCTCCTAAGTGCTGTTAAGGTAGGGTTTTATACTGGAGAGGCTCTTCACAAGTTTATAGTTTTCCCTGTTTTGGAGCATTCTATGTACTGCATGATTGCTGTACAGCTTTTTGGCTCTGAAGAAATGCCCTTTTCAGTGCGATGACATGGATACATTTTAATAACTCATAAACTGAATATGCTGTACAGCATTATATTTGTTTAAAGGGACGATGGATGCATGTTCATTATGAATTCATTTGCTTGACCACATGGAGTGTTAGCATGCCTGTGGAAACTTTGATGGACATAGCTTAGTGTAAATACTGGACAAGTAGTGGTTCCTTTCATCCCATAGTGCCCTGAATAAAAGTATAGTCCCACCTCTAATGTCCTTGGAAAGGCATTAGTATGCTGGCAGTATGGACACAACCATAGCACATCTTAACTGTAGCGTTTAGATCATACTCAAATAGACCCTGGGACCGATACAGTCCTTTCAAATCTTAAAAATATACATTGGCCAAATTGTCACTTCAGTTTCTGCATTCTGTCATTCTAATACCCACAAAGTATGCAGCGGCTGATTCCGCACTGAACATGCACATGTTCATTTTGTTATTAATGCATTTTTGATAAATAAAATGTTATCTTAATTTTGTTTAGTAAAAAAGAAAAGACTAAACCCTAAACTAAGGGTTGTAGGCAGGGGGCAAGCCCCCCCTCCACCCGCACCCCCACTCTTTAAATATAACAACTCTGAGACTCTGCTTTAACACATTAGGTGACTTTTTTTTTACTATTCGAAGTTTTCTAACTTTGACCATATGGTATTCGAAGTTAGAAAACTTCATTCAAATAATATAGACCCAGTTTTAATTAGTTGTTCTGATGTTATTCTGGCACCTGTTTGCATTTCTACACATGGAATGAGAATTATGAAACATAGAAATCTAGACATCATTGCAGACTTTACACACACACACACACACACACACACACACACACACACACACACACACACACACACACACTATATATATATATATATATATATATATATATATATATATGTGCCCCCACATTACACACACACACACACACACACACACACACGCACATATGTATATACACATATATACATGTATACACAGATATGTACATATATTCATTGAACAAAAAGAGAATGAAAAAAATACATTCCTTGAAAAGAAATAAACAGGAAGTTTTAATGAATTAGGCAAAATCCTGAAAAAAAAACCACTTTGTGGGAGTCTGCATACATTCCCACCCCTGCTTAATATATATCCAATCGCAAGATTGCGGAACACTGTGGAAAAGGATTATTTCCCCTTTTTCACTGAATGTTGATCTTAGGTAGGAAAACATATACTGTTTGCCATTTTGATTCAATGAGAATGGAGAAAAGAAATCTGATGAAATAGAAATTGACTAAATGAAAGTAATCCTGCACACACACACACACACACACACACACACACACACACACACACACACACACACACACACACACACACACACACACACACACACACACACGTTCATATATGGAGTGATTTACATAAATGATCAATAGTGTTTATGTTCCTATAAACATCATTTAAGGTCATATTACATTGTGCTATACAAGTATCTACCTGACAGTACTAATGTTATAATTGACTATTTTATTTCTAGACTGATTGACTGTTCATTGGCTGGGTGACTGATTGATTGATTTACTGCATATTGTAATTTTTTGTCATTGCTGTGTATATGTCACATTATTTTCTCTTCAAAATTTTTTTTGACTCTACAATAATGGAGTCTACTTAGACTGACCTCTTAAGATTGTTTTCTAGAAATTTCAGTAAGATGACTATTCTGCTGATGGTATTATACTGCACTGAATTTAAAATAATTTCAAGAGTTCGTAATTTCTCCAAATGCCAGTTACAAGAACATTCCTATCAACGTCTCAAGAATAGTACAATACTCAGTGACAGAAATTCACAGATGAACTAAGATTTTTGTAATTATTCCAGATTATAAGTAAAATGTTTTAGATTTCATTGCTATCCCACACTTTCTTGGCCATCAATATTTCATTATTAATATGTCAAGAACTAAAGGAACAGGCAGAAAATGCAACAGTCAGTTAAGTTGTTGTGTCTTTCAGCTTTTCCTGGTTAGGGGTCGCCACAGCGGATACTCCGGTCTGCTAATGATTGTCAGTAGATTTTTACGTGCCGAGTTGCCGGCCCTGACACACAACCTTCAATGAAGGTACGCCCATTCACGCATGTCTCCACACAGAAGACGCTGTAGCTGAGAATCGAACAGGACAATGTCTTACTGTGAGGCGACAACGCTACCACAGCACCACCACCACAGTTATACATTGCTTTTTCAAAATTCGGCCACTTGCAGAGTTGTACTATTTCTTGTCATTCTACATATCCGCAGTTTTCATTACCAACATGTCCACAACAGTTCAATTTGGAGAAGTGAAACTGCAGACATTTATCAGCCATATACCAAATCATAAAAACTGCACTGCAATCATTAGCTTACAATTTTCCTCAATGTTTTAAAGTGTCATTGCCATTGTCTTGAAAGCATATATTTATTAGCCAAACTTCTCTCAGCTAATAGCATGCAACCTGTGTGAAATGACATCAGCTGCATGTTACACCGCCAGCAGTACATCACAGAATTGTGAAAACACTAGCAACTAATAAGTGCTTATTACTAATCTGAAATAAAGGGCCTTATTTCATCACATTGTAATTTCTTAGAATATTAGCCAGATGAACCTTCAGTTTCCAGCATGTCAAGGGTGGTATGAAACAGTCTTATCAGAAATGGTGACATGAAGAAATGACAGTGGTCTTTTTCCTATACCACCCAGACTAAAAAAAATAATTAACAAATTCCCCAAAAGTAGAGATTGTTCAAATGAATTTATAAATGTATCAGTTAAGGGTACCCACCTTCTTTAAGGTGACATCTGAGTTCTTACACCCAGTTGTTCTGCAATCTTGCATAAAAAGCGACTGTCTAGAAGAAAAAATAGATAAAAACAGCATTCTCTCTCATGAGCGTTTGCTAATAGTTATTTCATTTATATCTTTCTATCTATATATGTATGTGTGTGTGTGTGTGTGTGTGTGTGTGTGTGTGTGTGTGTGTGTGTGTATATATATATATATATATATATATATATATATATATATATATATATATATATATAGATGCATACATATACATGTGTACATATTGAGAGAGAGATTTCCAAAATGTGAATCGGTAAAATGTGAATTTCCCCAAGTTCAATGAATGGCAACTTTTATATATAAATGTGTACATGTGTATTAGTAGTCCTTTGATTTTCAAATGATCTCTTCCCTTATTGACCAATGGGTTTTGAGGTGATACTGGAATCCTACCCCAAACCCAAAAATCAGATGCAGAAATATTGCTGTGCTTCTGTGTGGCGGCAATAGACCCAATAGCTGTTTTTTCTTTTGTTTGCTGTTATGTAAATTCTTTTTTTTTTCAGTTTCAAAGGCAGTTAGTTTCATATGCTACTAGCTTATGGGAGGTATGGCAAAAAGGATGGTTGTCAGCCACTGTCTATCAGTTTGTGATCTTGTCTGTTTTCTTGAGTCATATTTTCCATTTGTCTTTGCATCACTTCTTTAGACAACTAAAGAGCCTTCATGACTGAGATTGTAGTATAGAAACTGTTCTGGTATTCAGCAGTCATACCCTGAATTATAACACATTTCCATTGCAGTCCAACTGAGGATTATTGCTATGTGTTTGCAGCACTGTCCCTACCCAGAGCACTGATATGTGTGCAACAGCCTCACCAGTTGATTCAGAGAATGTTCTGGAGGGAACAATAGTTAATGTCCCCTGTTGACATTGCTGAGTCCCCTAGGTTTTGCATTCATATCTTACATTTAGTGAAGATCCATCAGAGTAATTTCTTGAAAGAGCTCTGGCTCAGTGGTTCCTGTGCTGCAGCTTACTGTCTGCATTGCTGTTAAGTAGAAGCAGTGACCAAGAGAGCTGATACACTACTTGCGTAGGTCTTATTCTTTGTTGTGAACCTTGGAAGCTAATGTAAATGTCTTGTACAGACTGACAGACCAATACTACCTCCTCGAATATGAGTAAGAGCCACAGCTAGGGGTGAACATCAACAGTACCTCGTAGAACATGGAACTCACTTATAGTATGTGTCAGAATAGGACAGCCATCTGTCTGCTGGTGAGCAGTGACAGTTGTGTTTGACAAGTTTAACATTATGTGCAAATATGTAAGATTAAGGAGCAATTTGTTATGTGTTGTCTGTCAGTTTCATTTTTAAGGTGATCTCTCTTGAGATATAGAATCAGGGACACTGTTTTATGATTCTCAAAAAAATTTAAATTCCATTTTCATGAGATGAAAAAAAAATCCATTTTCATGAGATGAAATCTGTGAGCTATCGCAGTGATTTTTAAATGTAATTTCCTATCTTTATCATAATCTTGCTGTAATTTGTACTTCATAGGTAGTTATATAGATAGAAAGATAGATAGATAAGTAATATTAAAATAGATTTCATGCACAGAAAAGTTAGTAAAGCAAACTGACAGAATTATAAACAGTGAATATGAGAAGAAATACAAGTTGCAGTACACCACTGCTCTGGCCTAAAATGTCAAATTCCATCTCAGTTTTTGCCAATACTCAGATAGTCCAAGTTTGAAATTTATCAGTATTTTTCCTTGCAACGTAGAAAATCACTGTCCCTGGTTAAAATAGTTGCTATTTGCAACAACCTCATAAGGTTAATAATGATTGTTAATAACAATTACCTAACAGGGGTTCTTGCCTACTTTGTCTGATATTGAAAGGATCTTTCTTCCAAACCATGCTTTCAGTAATCTAGTCATATGTTCATAGGTTCATAGATGTTTACTAGGCTAATGACCACAAGGGCCTTTTTAAGCCTAGCCATGCATCCCAAATCTCTGGCAAGTTCTGATATTCTTGGCATGGGCCTGGGAGATGAACCATTTACAAGGTTACCTGTTTGCATCAGAGACACAGGTACCAAACCAAGGATGAATTTTCGGTTTCCCATCCAGTTGTCCAAGTTGCACTTGAATTGGATTAGAGAGGAACTCTGCTTCACATGGATGGGGTGCCTGTTCCATAGATGGGGTAGTCTCTGTGATACATACCTATCTCTCCAGCAGGTCCTGTTTATATCTCAGGCAAGGTTTAAGTCTTTAGAACGGGTAACTCTGGTACTGTTTGTTTTGTGGATATGCAGGAGGTCCATCAGAGTAGGGTCTAACAATGCCCTATATGCCAGGCATAGATCTCCCCTCAAAAGCCTGTAGGAGACAGAATACAGGGATAGGGCCTTGAGGTGGTCTGCACAGGACATATTACTTATGCCCTGTATTCTTTTAGTGTGGTACCTCTGGGGGTGTTCCAATTGTTGGATATGCCTGGTTAAGTACATACCAAAGGGGGCATTGTACAGTAATAGGTCTGATGAATGCCGAATACAGTGGAACAATGACTTGCTTGGACTTAGATACCATACCTTTGTTTATAACTTGTGCAACATAGAATGATTTCCTCACCACTGTAGACACGTGATGATCAAAGTCTAGATTACTATCTATGTTTGTCCCTCTGTCACTGACTACTGGGTCAACTCTAAGGGGTGCGGTTTCAATATGATAGTTACCAGGGATGGATGACTTCCCAAAAGATACTATTATGCATTTCTTGGCATTTAGTTTTAGTCCATGACTCTGACACCAGTTGTTTGTCTGTGTCAGCCCCTCCTGGAGAACATGGGTGTCAATGTGAGATTCAACGACAGCTCCTAATTTGCAGTCATCTGCAAATTTAGTCAGCCAGAGACAACTGACATTGGCCATGACTTCTGTGAAGTAAATGCCAAAAAGGAGTGGTCCAGGGACTGATCCCTGAGGAACTCCACTTGTGACTGGCCTCTTTGTAGAGGTGGGACTCCCCAATTCTAACTTTCTGGGTCCTGTCTGTGAGCCAGTTGGCTATCCATTGGGTGACATATGGGTTTGTACCTAACCTCGTGAGTTTGTCAACAATGCCTGAGTGGGGAAGTCCACCAGGGTGAGTAGGCATGATCTGCTCTTGGTGAAACCAAACTGGGTTGGGTCCAGTGTCTGGAGTTTTACTATATCGCTGTTGATCATCTCCATGATAATTCTTTCCATGGTTTTACATATATGACTAGTGAGACTTATGGGTGTGTAGTTTACAGGGTCTGTAGATGGCCCACCTTTGTGCAGAGGGATGACTGTTGCCTTTCTCCATTCATGAGGCATGAAGCCTGTTTGGAGGATACAGTTAAATAGTAATTCCAGAGGCCCTGACAGGTCATGTTTCATGCTATTTAGAAGGCATCCTGGGATATTACCTGGGCCCACTGATGCAGTCTTCTTGGTCTTAGAGAGAGCATTAAGGACCTGGTCCCTAGTGATAGTAGGAGGAGTTATATTTGATATTTCCTGATGGAAGGTTGAGGGGGAGAGAGGAGTAGAGTTGCAGCTGAATTTATCAGCCAGGAGGTTTGCTATATCTTCTGGCTCAGTATAGGTGGCTGCACATCAAAATGTAGAAAGACCAGCATACAGTGGCACCAAAAAATACTTTATTAAAAGTATTCTCCATTTATAATGAGCTCTGCACACAATTCTGTATTGCCTTTGAGGTTGCGGACATAGCTAAAGAATGCTTTGTGGTTGTCCTTGGCCTGGTAGGCCAAATTTACCTAAAATGTGGCTTTGGTAGACTTTGTTTGTCCTCTGAGTTGTTTGTTTAGTTTAATGATAGTGCTTTATTCCTGCTGGGTGCTGCTGCACCTCCTAATTTTTGGCATGATTTTCTTCCTTCTGTAATACATCTGACTGATTTTGTGATTCCACCATAGTGGCTTGTTTTTTGAGTTAGTTTTGTACTTCTTCCTGGTGGGTACAGCTGCCTCTATGCAGCTATTAACATGCTTGTACATGGTTTCTGTGAACAGTTCTGCATAGGCAGAGGTGCTCTCAGGGTTTATAGGGGCTTGAAATTTTTCCAGGTTCTCACTTAATAGCAGGAGGTTAGCATTAAAATAGTTCCTGAATATTCCTGTTTTATCTGTGGGTCCAGGTTTTATTTTTATTTCAAAGGACACCATTTTGTGGTCTGACCTTACCAAGAAAGGCATTACAGTAGGGGGTGTGCAGCACTCTTCCATATTAGTGAGGACCAGATCCAGTATGGTTGCACCACTGGTTGGTGTATTGACTATCTGGTCCAGCGAGTTTTTGTTTACAAAATCCAGGAATCTCTGTGCATGTCCGTTTCGTGTTGTATAGAATTCTCAGTTAATAGTGGGGTAATTAAAGTTACCCATGAATATGGTATTGGGTTGGATGGTTAGTGTTTCTAATAAGTTTAAATACATGGTATGGGTTTCCTGGGTCATAGAGGGGGACCTATATCTTGCAAGGAAGTGGTATTGGATTTTACCTATGGTGATTTGAACATAGAGCAGCTCAAGTGAATTGTCCTGTTTGACCAGCCTTGAAGTATATTGTATATTTATTTTGGATGTAAATAGAGACACCTCCACCTTTAGTCCCTGCCGGTGAAGTAGCTGATCTAAATGTGTGGAAGGCATTATAACCCTGCACTGTTGGTGTGCTGTCCGGGGCTTTAAACAATGTCTCAGAGACCGTGCAGGCATCAGCATTCTCTAGGGTAAAGAGAGCTTCCAGGGAGTGGAGTTTTTTTTTTAGGCTCCTAACATTGAGCAGTAATACCTTTAGATTTTCTTGGTTTTGATTTGCTATGCTGGAAGTACTTTCAGTTTGGCATTTCCAAAAAAAGGCACTATGGAGGAAGACAATGCTTTAGCTAATATTTGAAAACCTAGAGGGGAGCGGTGCAGACCATTCCTGGCAAAGCAGCGTGGTCTGTTGACCATCTCCTTCCATGCTGACAAATATTGCACTCCCTTAGAATGACACAGGGAACTAAGCCTACTATTAAAGTCAATCATCTTTTGTTCATTTTGTGGCATCATCCTTGGAGAAGTTAAAATGCTACTCAGTGCTAGGCTCATACCAGCCTGGGACACATATTCTGAGAGCTCCATCATGTCTTTCTTCATATAGTCTAGGGAGGTACGTCTCAGGTCATTTACTCCCACATGGACTATGACTGAGTCATATTGGTAATTGTGATCCAGTGACCTGAGTGCATGTGTAATGTGGTGGATCCTAGCCCCTGATAAGCAACTGACAGTAACTTTCTCCTTACTTAGCCTGGTGAGAGGCACATCAGTGTGTCTGACAATGGAGTCTCCAATGACTAGAATGTTGGATTGTGTAGTGACTTGCCTTATGGGCTTAGAGGTAGAGGCTCCATGAGATATAGCTCTATGTGTTGACGTGGGTGTTATTTTGAAAGAGTGTGTTTGGGGCTGCTGAGGGTATTTCTTATGTGTATTTCATCTAGAAGGTCTTTGTGGTTTAGGAAGGTTAAATGTAAGTGCCTCAGTATATGTGGGTCTATACGTCAGCTTTGAATTGTGCGTGTTGTGTACTTCTGACAACCTTATTGACATTAGGAGTACTTTTATATGAGAGCTTTGCCTCCAGTGACGTAAATACATCTCTCACATACTGTATCAGTTTGTTTGAGAATTAACTGGTTGTCAGTAAACATGAGGCAATTTCTACATTTCCTCAGGATGCCCATATCCACCAAGCTGGTAACGAAGACAGTAGGAAAGTTCATATCCATGGCAACAGACCCTTTTTTATTAATTAGACTGTTGGAGTGAGAATATCAATCACTGTCAGGATTATCCAGTTTGCAACTATGTGGACAGAGCTTGTCACAGCAAACTAGATGTCCTGTGTGCAATTAGATATTGGAAAATTTCAATTGTGCTTTAACAGGAAAAATGTCACTCAAGGTGTCTGAGTTTGTACAGAGCATTGTCAAACACTTGAGGGGAAACTAATATGTAGACCCTGAAAATTTAAGAAAGAATTATTTAGGAAGATATTCTGAAGTTAGAAAGAAATCAAACAATATTTACTGAAAACAAAGAATAAGCTTGTCAAGAATGATGAAAAGAGGGGAGTCGCATGAATGGCTACTGCCTGGCTACTACTAATGCTGGTCTCACTAGAGCTTCACTCTGTTGGGGTACAATATTCCTTTGTTTCTTCTCTCACCAGAAGCAAAATGTTAGCACCAATCCCAAGAAGAAAAGCAGGCCACAGCCTGTTTGGTAATCCACAGTCTTGTCCCAGATGATGCAAGGGTCTGTAGGCTTGTAGCCTTTTTCTGATAGATGCCTTAAATAGTAACCAGACCAATCAGGTACATTAAGCACAGACAATCACTCTCCAGCCAGAAAGAGTCAGGAATCGATGCCCTCTGCTCCTACTCTCACCACTTTCAGAATATAAGCACAAATTCCAAGCTGTCACCTATAAAATAGTTATTAGGCTTTCTGGTGATCAGCAGTCTGCAGGAAATAATGTCCCTCTACTCCTTCTCTCACCAGGAGAAAACCGAAGCACTAATCCTCAAATGACTAGTCAGAAGCAGAATGTGTGCTCTCCAATAACTGGTGGTCTTGCAATAGATGCAAACACCTTCGGGTTTTGGGGAATTTATTAGGGCATCTTGTTTCACCAGTAAATTCTACAAGGTTTCACAGCTTTTATCAGTCATTAAAAGCCAAGTACAGTATCTGATGGTGCTGTCTCACATGCATATTTCTTGGATCTGCAGAGCTTTTATCTTTATCTTATGATCTGAATCTATTATGGTATTGTAACTGGACTTCGTCAGGGATGGGGCAGGCTTTTTAGAAGAATGGCAGTCAGGATTTCTCTGAAGTGGATAGTTAAAATAAGTCCTCTATACCTTCCACAACTTGAAGTATGTCTCTTCTTGAAAATCGTAATGATGACACTATTCTGCAGATCTTCTAAATTTTTGCATTATTCTGAATTCAGAGAATGAGGTGATAGGGCTTCCTTATTTGTTTATTACCATCAGTTATAAGATCTGCCAGTTATATACACTTTTTGTCCTGCAGTTTATTTTTTAGACTTTTTCATACTACATTTTATGTCTTCGGTGAACAGAAAATCAGAAAACAATTTCTGTGGATTGTGTTGAAGATCAGATTTAATTGTAACATCAGCCGCACAAAATCCATAGTAAAGGAATGTCATAGAACTGGAAATATATACATTGACAACTTGCTTTATATGTAGAATATCTATTGCATGTCAAAAGACGTGTATAATATATTCTTTTAATAAATAAGAAAAAAATGTTTACTTGCATGCATCAAATTTGTTCTGCTGCATTGCTCTACAATTTGTGTGCACTAAATGTCATTATTTCCAGTCTAAATGTGCTGTAACTCCACCCTTACCTTTTCTTGAAGGACCTTTATGCTTACTTACATGTTTAGAATACGGTTATGTACTTGGAAGTCCAAAGAAGTATGTGGCATGCTTCTCTAAAACACAACAGCCTTCCCCTTGCACCTGCCTTCTGGAATGTATTCAGAATGCCCTGTATGATATTTCAACCACACAAAACGCTGGGATAATCATACGTTGTCTTATTTTCCACCCTTAGACCTGACTTCTCAGAGTCATTCAGGTAGAACAGGAGCACACAAACAACATTTGGGAGAATATCCTTAGAGGTCTTAAGCCTTCTCCAAAATGTCGCATTCAGTAGGCATGACTTGAAACTCATGCGCAGTAGTCCACATCAGGATGCAATACATAGTGGAAGATTTCCTTAGAGCTGTAGCTTGCAGTTGTTATTTCTGAGCCCCCAGAATTGTACTGAAAGATGTATGTTACATAAACAGCACAGTTTCTAGCATTCAGACACTCAGATCTCTACTGTGCAAGCAGCACATCTGCCTTCAGAAATACAAATAAAAAAAAAATCCTTCACAATCAAGTAACTGCATTCACTTGTTACATTCAACCCCAACTAATGATCTTCAGATCAAGTGATTTGACCTGCTGGCAAAATCATATTCATGCACTGTGATCCTTGACCTAGCTTAAGCATAAATAAATACACGTTTTCCAGTTGCTGATAAAGTAACATATAGTCATTGTTCTTTAACTGACCCAGCTTTAATTGATTCATCCGATATATTGCCAGAAAACCATGAGCTAATTTTGAATCCAAAGACTTGCCACACAAACTACTGTACTGTGCACACATTCCCATAGCTACTGCTCTCATTGTAGTCAATCCCTCTGCTCCTGCTGGTCTGCAAAACAATAAGCATCAGTTTGCCATCCTTAGCAATGCAAGTCCTGCTACTTGTGATCATGTGGCACAAAAAAAAAAAAATCCACATTTCAATCATATTCCAAATGTTACTGACACAAAAAGGTCCATATTTCAGTCTTGTTCTGAGTACTACTGCACTCAGATCCAGTTCAAGCACCAGCACATGGAGGCAAACCAGGAAAATAGTGCTTAGTCTTTAGTGACTGGCATGAGAGCATTCAGAGCATGTGCAGCTGAAGTAGGCCCAGATGTCCTAATACATAATCAATATATAATCACAGTCTGTTTCATAAGTTCCTTCTAGGCGGTTGATTCAGATGACCATTTGTAGCTTAGCCAATGATCCCACCAATTTGCCAAGATATGAACTATTACCAGGCCCAAACCTTGACTTTCTTTTGTCCCCTTTCCATAATGGCTACAAGGGCCAGATTAAGTGTGTACTTATAGCTGCCCAGTCATCCAGGTTGCATTTAAAAACAGTCATAGGGCTACTATGTTTTACTGCTAAGGAGAATCTGTTCCATTAAAGAAATGCTTTCTGATAAAGATATCTATCCCAGCGTGTGGTCCTTTTTACGTTTTGCTGTAGTTGAGGTCTCTTGAGTAGATGCTTAGCATAGTGTTGTTTTTTGTGGATCTCTAGTAGATTACATAGGACCTCATCTTTCAAGGCTCTGTAGGAAAGGCAGAGGTCTCCTCCCAACATTTAGTAGGAAATTGAAAAGAGTGATAGTGCTTTAAGGTGGTTACGGTTACTCAAGGATGGTATGTCCATGACTTTTGATAAGAAAATGCTGCAGTCTCCTGAGCTGAGTCATGTCTAGCCGACTACATATAAAAGGGGGTATTATATTGCATTATTGATCTGATAAAGGAGGAGTTGAAAGGAACAATCACTTCCTTTGATCTAGAAGATATGCCTCTGCTGACAAATCTGGCTTTATAAAATGATTTCCTAATAGCAGTGGTCACATAGTGGTCAAAGTATAGTTAATTGTCAATGAAGTTGTCCAAGACCCTAACGATCAAGTCTGTTTTTAGGGAGGTGTCACCTATGTGATAGAAACAGGAATGCTCGAGTTTCCCAAAGGACACAGTGTTGTATTTTTTAGAAGTTACTTTGAGGCTGTGGTCTAAGCACCACTTGTTAGCATGAGTTAGATATTTCTAGAGAATATTTCAGTCATCTGGATTATTTATGGCAGCTCCCAGCTTGCAGTCATTGGCAAACTTCATCACCCACAGGCCTTTGGTGTCTGTTTTAGTATCAGAGAAGTAGAGGAGTGGTCCAGGATTGACATCTGAGGGACACCACTGGTAACTACTGTTTTAATTTGTGGGAGATAAGAGGGTAAAGTTTGAACTTAATTTGACTGCTAATCTTGGCATTGTCCGGAGGAGATCAGTATGTGATGTTATTTTGTATTAACTCAGAACATTGCTGCTTATTATTTCTGAGGTTGCTGACATAACCGAAGAGGGCTTTATGTTTAGCCTTAGCATGGGTGGTGATTCACAATTCATACTTGTTCTTCGAGGATTTAATTTTGTTTCTAAATTCTTTATCGATTATTTTCAGCTCAACTCTAGCTGATTGGGTGTTAAGTTTGACTTATCAGGCTAGGAGTTTCTTCTTGTTATTGTGCAGTTTGTTGATACTGGGTTTTCACCAAATGGGTTTGTTCTTAATCTTGGTGCGGTATTTATGTCTTATGATGACTAAAGCCTCAGTGATAGCTTGCTAGTGGTTGTAGAATTTATGTGTGAAGAGTGCAACATGTGAAGAAGGGTCATCTAGGTGAGGAGAGTGCTTGAATTTCATCAGGGCATCGCTTAGCTGGGGTAGATTTCACTTGCAGTAGTCCCTGAAGGTAGAGGGATTTGAGGTAACTCGGGACTCACACCTAGAGTTAATGTTATTCATGATGGTCAAACCTAGAATAAATATTATTCAAGATGCTCAGATTTGATAACTGTGGGTTCTGAGGGGGGGAGCAGTTTTATGAAAATCAGTTCTAACTTTTTCAGCCCCTCACTGGGATTTAGATTAGTTGGTCCAAATTGTTTTTATTTATGAAATCCATGGATCTCTGCACATTACACTTAAGATTTCACTATGAAGAACCCTGGGGTAGTCTGCTATGACTGTGGAAATACTGTATAGCATCAGAAAGTCATAAAGGCATAGACAGTATTCACCTGTACAGCTCAGAAATTATTTGTAAACTTTTTCGCACTTATCCAATAATTGGAAATCATTCTTTGTATAACAGAAGAGTTATATTTTAGGACAGGATGTGTAGCTGACTTAAACAATCTTGTGTTCACTGCTGGGTCCCAGGATGAAAACTGTTTTAAGACAAAAGCACATTATTCCTCAATCTAACTCTTTTCTTTAAAGTCAAACATGTTAGAAATGAAAACACCGGTATCTTTCATAACTTTGATTTCATCCCGTATAGTGTTATTAAGGCTTTAAATGCAAATGAATATTGCATTTACTTGTTCTCAGGAGTTAATACTTCTGGACATTAACTCTAACCCAATGTTCCTTAATAATGCACAGAATTTTCTAAATAGATGCTAATTTTAGAAACATAATTTGCTAGGGACACAACAGCACCCAGCAGTTCTGTGTGAGAGGAAGTGAGGAAAATACAAAGTTGAATTAAATGGAGCCTAGGCTGGACAAATAAAGAACGTCTCTTTCCATTCCTACTTAGTTAAATATATGACTGAGCAGTGTAATTGTGTTTGTTCTGTTTCTCAGTCATTCACTAAGGTATGGGCTTATGTTTTGAATTAATAAATTATGCAACTATGCCTATCTGACAACTAGAATGCCTTAACTAAATCCAGGGTGCACACATCTACCCCTGGAAGGACTATATCAACAGTAACCAAGATAAGTTAATAAAAGTCTGTAAGACTTATTAACATTGTCCTTCCTTGAATGATACAATTTTGTACTAGATCTAGCTACAATGGCTACAAGTCTAAAATGTTCAGAATACCAGCAAGGCATCTATCAAAACATTTGTGATGCCCTTGCACTGGCCCAGTAATAAGGAGCCTCAATCCTCACCACTAGCACCAGTGAGGGACGTAAACATTGGGAGGATTACAAGTACACATACAGTAAAGTACAATTTCCCTTAAGAGAACACAGAGATCACAGTCAGTCTGGGGCTAGTTTCTGCCTCTTTCTCCAGATCCCCAATAAGACTCCCCACTGGCACAGCTATAGGGTTAAGATCTCAGCTAAGGGCTCAAGCCAAGACCTCCAGCACCCTCTCTGTCCAGCCAGTGCTTTGTGTCCCTACCCAAGTAACTGACACACACACACTTTGAAATTTGATTTATATACACACACACACACACACACACACACACACACACACACACACACACACACACACACACACCTGGGAAAGGCGGGCACAGGTTTACTATCTATGTCCCCTTCTGCCCAGACTATAAGGTAGTTATCACTGCCACCAACCCCTACTTATCAGTTACTATAAGGCCCTTACAAAGGGTGACCTATCCTACTGTGTAATGTTATTATCCAAATGGTAAGTGTGACCAAGACCAATGCTATTTAGAAGTGGTCTGTACAGTGTCACCAAATACATATGCAGGTACTCTAAGAGATTAAATATGTCTCACAAATATCAGCACAAAGATAGGTTTAAAGATATTTAATAATAAATAATAAAATAACAAGACAATACTCAATCGACACAGTAACTACAGAGTTCAGAATCACAGGAAATATTTTAAAACAGCATTGAAGGACAGTCTCAAATAAATACAGAAAACATCTAAACTAATTTTTACTATATTCCTATCTATATCTAAGAGAAATCATTGTATCCTAGTTACTTACTATTAGCAAGGCAAATGCAGATGAGCGGATGTTCTTGCTAGGTTCAGGACAAGATACAAAATGCCTTGTCTCCCTCTCTGAGAGAGTTCTTAAATTAATATCACATATTACTGCTGGGTTAGCCTGGATGACATCACTCTTTATTACTTGCCTTCAGTTCCCAGGCTAACAGAAGCTTATCAAAATTTAACATTTCTATGTGAAAAATACGTATTTCTCAGATGTTTGCTCAGAACTGGAAGTCGTAAAACAATTAAACACTTTTACATTTGAAACCTAGTAATTATTTCTGTTTCAAGACAATAGAAAAATCTCTAGGTCTAGACATTGTTTCTGCTTACTGAGAGATAACATAATTGTAAAACACTTTACTTTTCAACTTATTTTCATGAAGTTTTGCAAGTTAACTCTGTATGCTCCAGCTTCTACTATTAAAACATACATTTGCACAGGTATATAGTTTACATACATTTTGGTTCTTTTCCAGTAGGGTACATTGTGGTCACACTCTTGAAGCTGAGTATATAACATACAGTTCAACACACACTTCTGCACCAGTAGTTTAATATACATATAACATATAGTTCTCTTACATTTGTAAGACAAGCATATGAATCATTTTCACAAATGACACATGACTATCCACAAAATTGCAGATAGCTGGGATGGCAGTGTCACATTTACCACAGAATACAAGACTTTCTGGCTGGTAACTATTTGCCAGTTCTTATCCACCTTCTTTATATACAGGTACTATATTGGCTAATGAGGAGTCTCTGGATACCCTTCCCTTTAGTGACAAAGAGTTAAACCTGTAGAAGAGGTACAGCAATGAATATGAACAAAATCTTTAGGTTCCCCTACCAAATCACTGCCATCTAATAGTGTGCTAGCTTGGACACTTGATCATTTTTGAGAAAGTAAATACTTAAAAAGAAACATTTCCTAATGTTATAATTGCTAAATTAAAGTTTTTCATATTTAATTTTAGCAGTGACAATCACCCATTTCAAGTTCCATTGAGGTTATTTTAAATTTCCTTTTGCTAAGGTGAATATTTTACTTCTTTTAAATGCCTGTATTTATATTTTCTTATTATCTTATGTAACTGGGAACAACTGGTGTCCCACTTGGGTGGGGGGGGGGGGGGGTTATTGAACTGTTTCTTCCTTTGTGGGTTTTTTTTTGTATGCTTTCCCTGTATTATCTCTGTGCCTCATGTAAGGTGCTGAGTCTAACAATTTAATGACCAGGTATTATACAATTCCAGTGAGCTGATATTTCCTGATATTTTTTATTTTCTCTGCTGTTTAGTGATACTTAATTTTTTATAATTGCGTCTGTGTACAAAGGGTTGGAAAGAGAGAAAACTGGAGATTTTAAATTGAATATCAACATGATAATTAGTTCCAGACAAATAGTCTTGCAGAAAGGCTAGGTGCATTTATCAGTACCAGTGCAAAAAAATGGCATTCCTGGATGAGAATGAAATAAATTGTGTGACAGTTTTAAGATTTTCAAAATCCAAAATAGTGAGAATTACACATCATGTTATTCCAATCAATATCTTGACAGTCAAAGTGTCTTAGTAAAAATGTATTTGTTTGCATCTAACATACCAGATGAAGGTAACAGTTAATTTAGCTATTGATCTGCATTCATACCTGTTCACCAATAACAATCAACTAATCTGATAAGAGGAAAGTTGGTTTTGTGCAAATATCAATGACAATTATTTCCTGATCTTGATTCATATGACTCAGGGAATCCTAAATGGATTTATGAACAAACATTATTGTACACCCTCCATTAGTTGATGAACCGATACATTCAAATGTAAATAAATAAGTGAATGCCTACAGAATTCCAGGATTTAGCTATAGTCATAACTTTAAGCTAACTTTGAAATACCAGGCTTTTTAACTCATACCTTTTGTTATTTAAGCTTCTGTCATAGGTTCATAGGTTCATAGGAAAGTACTCAGCCAGCTGTCATTTGTAAGCAATTTTAAACCTAGACAGTTTCACTTTTTATGATCGAATTAACCTATCTCACTTTATTAGAGATTGACCTTACTCATCCCATGATGGATAAATATATATTACCCCTACTGATAATAAATGGGATCATATCATAGATAGTTTGACTGGACCCATGCATGGAATAAAGCATTTAGGAGATGCCTCTGTCTATTTGCAGTACATGAGCTGTCTTGGGGAAATGTTCTGTTTTCCATCCATAGATCAAAGTTGCGCTTGAATACAGACAGGGATGATCTTTGTTTTACATGGATAAAGAGTCTGTTCCAGAGCAGTTGTATCCTCTGTTGAGATGTACTTATCTCTCCAAACTGTTCTGTTGATGTTTAAGAAGGGATTTCAATCCCTAGACTGACTATGTCTGATGCCATTTGACTTGCTGATGTGCACTAAATCCATTATAATTGGGTTGGAAGATGCCTTGTATGCCTGAAACAGTTCACTTCTTAGCTGTCTGTAGGATATCTTGTATAGTGACAGGGCTGTGGGATGGTCCAAGAAAGACATATTGTTTAGGTTTGTATTCCTTTATTAAGGTACCTCTGTGGGTGTTCCACGTGTTGCATGTTTCTGGACAGATACATGCCAAAGGGGGCTTTATACTTAATGATTGCCCTAATGTGAGTTGAGTAAAAGGGGACAATGACATCCTTAAATCAAGCCACAATTGCTTTGTTTATAAGCTGTATAATTTAGAAGGATGTTCTTATGACAATGGACCTGTTGGTCAAAAAATAGGACATTGTCCACATAAGTCCCCAAGTCCCTAACAATTGTGTCAACTCTTAGAGGCAGATTGTCAATATGGTAGATCCCTGGGGTAGATGACTTCCCAAAGGGCACGATAATGCATTTTTTGGCATTTAGTTTCAGCACGATTTTGACTCCAGATCTTTATTATGGACAAACCTTCCTGCAGGATGGTTAATTTATTTGGGGATTCAACAACTTCTCCTAACTTGAAGTCATCTGCAAACTTAGATAGCCAATACCCAATGGTATTGACTTTTACTTCAGAAAAGTAGATGCCAAGCAGGAGAGGTTCCAGCACTGAACTTAGGGGACTCCACTGTTGACTGGTCTCTTTGTGGAGGTAACGTCCCCTCTTTTGATTTCCTGCATCCTATCTGTGGGCAATTTGTCAATCCAGCAAGTGACACAGGGATTTTTTCTCAGTTTATTGAGATTTTCTACTATGCTTGGTGACCTTTTCAAAAAATCTACCAGGCTGAGTAAGCATGACCTGCCCTTGATGAATCCAGACTGAGACGGGGCCAGTGTTTGGTGATTCCCTATGTCCTGACTGATTTGTTCCATGATAAGTCTTTCGATGACTTTACATATGAGGCTGGTTGGACTTATGAGCCTGTAATTGTCTCGGTCTGTGGAAGGTCCTCCCTTATGTGAGGGGAATAACTGTAGCTGTTCTCCATTGGCTTAGCACAAAACCTGTATGTAAGCTGAGATTGAACAATGCTGTTGGGGATTTGGCTAATCATGCTTCATGCTATTTAAGATGTATCCAGGCATATTCTCAGGACCCATTGATGCAGTATTTTTAGCTTTTTAGAGCACTGTTAGTACTTGGTCTTGTGTGATAGCTGGAGGCAATCCAGTTTCAGGCATATCTTTAGGAGGACACAGAAGGGAGACAGGGGAAAAGTTAGAGTTAAATTTATTAGCCAGAAGGTTCACTATATCTTCAGCCTCAGTGTAGGTAACATCATTGACAATCAGCTCAGTCCAAAGCTGTATTATGCTTTTGAGGTTACAAACATAACTAAAAAAGTCCTTGTTATTGTCTTTGGCTTGAGTAGCTATTTCAGCCTCAGACTTGGCTTTGGTGGATTTTATTAAACTCCTAAGTTGTTTATTTATTTTAGGACAATGGCTTTAACATTCTGGGAACTTCTCTTCTTATGTTTGGTGAAACTTCTTTTCCTGTTATTGCAGAGATTGTTGATATTATGGCTCTGTTATGTGGGTTTGTTTCTGGGGTTTGTCCTGCTCCTGTTTCTACAGGGTACAGCTGCATCCATGCAGCTGTTTACATGCTGGTATAGTGTGGTGGTACATGTTTCACCTTATTCAGAGGAGTTAACCAGGTTGATGCAGATTTGAAGCTTGTCAGTGTATCATTTAGGAGTAGGTAGTTTATCTTAATGAATTTTCTAAAGGTACCTTGGGTGGAAGGGATCTCTGGTTTCACTTTTGTTTCAAAAGAATCTGCTTTAAGGGGTGGGGTGGGGTGTCTGACTATCATACTATCAGCTGGAGAGATATTTCATTTCTCCCCTACTCCATCTCCCCCCATATGCATAGTTGTGAAGATGGTTAGGCAATGGGATTGTGCTGACCTATCATCTCCACCTCTGCAGCAGCTCAGTCAAAGTCCTAACCCTAATCCTGGCTTAGACTACGGCCCCTCTCAAACATCCCTGGACTCCACTAGGGATTATTATGTCGATGCAGATGCATTTTTTTTAATTAATTTGATCCTGGTTTGGATGCTGTTGATTCAGTCTTATGACAGCAGCATCTTCTTACAAGTTCATAGGTTCATAGGTAAATACTTGGCTAACTGCCATTGTGGGTCATTTTAAACCAAGCTAATTTTCCTTTTTGTGCTCAAATTAACCTATCACATTTGGTTAGAGATTGGCTTTAGCCATCCCATAGTCGATAATTATATATTACTCCAATGAGAATATCTGGGATCATATCATAAATAATCTGAGGGGACCCATGCATGGCCTAAATCATTTAGGAGCTGCCTCTGTCCACTAGTAGTACAGGGGGCAGTACTGGGGTAAATTTTCTGTTTCACATCCATAGATCCAAGTTGCACTTGAATATGGACAGGGAGGCATGGGCGCCGGAACCATAGAGCGAGAGGGGAGGGGCCCCCCACTTTTTTGCACCTCTTGCGACCTCTCATCCGTCCCGATGACATCACATGCCGCATGCCTATTTGAATACTGGGAGGTACAGGATAGGATTAATCTCTTACGGGTGTGTTCGGGCAGTTTATTCTTTTCCCGGTGGATTTCTTTATTTAACTGCAGAGCCAAACCACGGATTTATGAACTGCCATTTCTGCAGCGAATGTACTGTCTTCAGCATTATATAGATTTAGAGGTGTGTGTGTGTGTATGTGTGTGTGTGTGTGTGTGTGTGTGTGTGTGTGTGTGTGTGTGTGTGTGTGTGTGTGTGTGTGTGTGTGTGTGTGTGTGTATGTGTGTGTGTGTGTGTGTGTGTGTGTGTGTGTGTGTGTGTGTGTGTGTGTGTGTGTTTCAGCGTTATATAGATATAGAGGTGTGTGTGTGTGTGTGTGTGTGTGTGTGTGTGTGTGTGTGTGTGTGTTTCAGCGTTATATAGATATAGAGAGGTGTGTGTGTGTGTGTGTGTGTGTGTGTGTGTGTGTGTGTGTGTGTGTGTGTGTGTGTGTCACTTTCATAGGAATTTCATATTCCTCTGTAAAACAGTTATTTTAGATATTCGTGCCTTCGTTGAAGGTTGGGCGTCGAGCTGGCAACTCGGCACCATGAAAATCTACTGCCAATCATTAGCAGACCGGAGTTCCACTGTGGCGACCCCTAACCGGGAAAAGCCAAAAGACAATAAAAACATTCATTGTTAGAAGAGGGGAGACTATGAAATGTATAAGATAGTTTCCACCTAAAAATGGTCAGATTTCATCAATGCTCTACCCAAGTAAAAATAAATAAATAGTGGGGTAGACAACTAATTTTAGGATTATGTTTCAGTCTGTGCTATCTACTTAAAGAATATCTGTGCAAATCAGAGCAACACTAATGATTATTGATGAAACAGATAATTGGTGGAAGGAAGATAAGAATACACAAGGGAAATGGCTATATGTTGAAAGTAGTTAGAGCAACGTAACAGGAGCAAGAGAAAGGAGCGTTAAATTAATGAGAAAAGAAAAAAGAAGAAAGAACCATCAAAGACAGAAAACTGTTACAAAGAATATTTGTTTGGAAACAGAAAATTATAAGGTTGGGATATGATTTAAATTATTACAAAGAAAGGAAACGGGAATGTTTTAGAGAGAGAGAGTACACCTCAATAAGAGACAGTCTCTGGATCATTTTATTGATTATTAGACTTGATTAGGGAAGGAAATGTAGAGACATTGTTTGGAACTATAACCTCATTTAGATCTCATTTTAGAGTACATGGTTAAGAACACCCTCTCCTCTAAATGAAAATACATTATCAGGACAGATGAAAAGGGAAGCACATTTCTTCCCTTGACAAACTTTCAGTGAAACAGTATAAACAAGACAGGAAAAAGAAAGCTAGAGATGAGAAAAAGAAGGGGGGGGGATAAGGAGTGAATATGTTGGAAGATTAGGGTAAATGAAGGGAAAAGATCACAGACTTCATCACAAATTTTATCATATTAGATTTTAAAATATCTGAAAACTTAATTGAGCACATATAAACATATCAAAGTAACTGATTAACAATAGAGAAAGAAAATGTGAAATATTATTTTCCAGAGGTACTGAAACAATTAAACAGCAAGAAAATGGATATTAAGAAGGAAAAAAAGGAGGATTGCAAGAAAATGAAATAAGTGACTAGAGAAAATAAAGAGAAAGAATTATGATGAAAAATGACGTGATAGAAGAAAAGTTAAGTGAGGAAAAAGGAAGTAGGAGGAAAGATAAGAAAGAAAAATAATGAAAGAAAAATCAGAAATAGAACAGAAGGTTTGAGGGACCAAGTGGCTATTTCAAAATGGAAAAGGATGTAAAAAGAGAGAGTGGAATGAAAACTGGCACATTAAAGGGTTAATTACAGATGTAAAGTGATGCAGATAGTGGGACGTTGAAGGTCCCTAGCCACCATCACTTGTGAATTTATGCCTCACAATTTTGTTCTGTTACTCATTAAATATCTAGTTTTCAGGAGCAGTAAAGCAAAACCTTTTATGCAAGCAATTTTCTAAGTTTATAAGATCAGTATTTAAAACGTGTCTCTATTTTTGGGGCTGTGGGGCTGTATTCCCCCATTACTGGCTTTGTTCTGTATTTTTTGTGCTAAGAGGTTGAGAGTTATGGTGGTTAGTGAGAACTGAATTCACTAAATGATAGCCATTTAAGCTTGTCTTCCTGTCTTTCAGGAAACTGCTGATTTACCTTAGTGGTATGTTGCTCTGACTGTAGTGCACAGGGTTCTGTGGCCAAAGCCTGGCAGTGAAATGTACAGTGGTAACACAACATTTTATGCAAGCAACTTTCCAAAATTATACAAGCAATGTTTATAATGTGTCCCTGGTGTTTGGCCTTTTGCCCCCCCCCCCCCCAATTGAAAATAAGTGCAAGAAGCTGTGCAACATGCCTATGGCTTACACTACTGTGATTCTGTATTTGTATATATTGTGTATAGAAGTAGACTGTTATCATGGAAATGTTCTGAATAGGGCAGTTTGTCATTATTGGTTCTGCATGCATTTTGCTTCATTGCCTACTGGAAAAATGTTCAAACAATACATTTAAAATGAGCTCTAACTTAAGTCTAACAAGTGTGCTGTATTATACAAGGAATATAATTTAATAAAGTCAGGAAGGTGTATCAAAGAACACATGTATGTTTCTTGTTTTGTGCGCAAGGGGCCTCTGATTTGAAAACAGCCCAAAGGTAATCTTTATCCACCACTGGCCAAATGCATTTTCTTTGTATGTGGTGTGGGTTTTAATGCTGTTTCAATGAATGTGAGTTTCAAGGGCAGAAAAGTTTTAATGCCAAGTCTATTTTCATTGTGAGACAGTATTGCTTTGTTTAGCAGATATCTGTTAGTGTTTGTGCATTGTGCTATAAAATGCAAAAAAAAAATAAAATCCAAATAATCATTGTAGAAGTAAAGCAGTATGCACACATTACTGTTTATGGTAAATCGGGTGAAATAGCCAGGTAATGGGACATTGGAATGGCTGCAGGGGGACTCTGATGCTATATTTTGGTTCTGTTCTTCAGTTTGCATTTGAAAGTTGGTATCCCACAATTCCATCGGAGTGGGCGGGTTGTGTAATTATGTACGCAAATTTTACGTTAATCAGCGTACAGATTTGTACTTATTTTTCATGGGCCTGAAAGTTGTGGAGAGATGGATATATACCACAGAGGCTACCACTGTGCAGAACAAACTATCCATAAAAATAAAACAAAGCTCATTCATCCATATTCAAATGCAACTTGGATTTAAGAATGGGCAATAGAAAATGTACTCCAGGATTGCCCCTCATGCCACTAATGAGTAGAGTCAGTTCCTAAATGCTGCATCCCTTATCTGGGCCCCCTCAAATTATCTATGGAATGATCAGTTATTCTCAGCCATGGGAAAGGTAAGACCAATCAGAAAATGTTATTCAAGAATCAAGCACCAAAAGGGAATTGGCTAAGCTTAAAAATGTCCTCCAAGTGAACCTATGTTGTGGTAGTAAATAGTTATAAAAATTGCCCTTTTTAGATCACTCAGTGCCCCTTTCACCCTCCATCCCCGGCTTCCAGCGCCTATGCAGGGATGAACTTTGTTTTATATGGATGGGGAGTCTATTACAGAGCACCAGTATCCACTGGAAAATATACCTGTCCCTTGCATACATTCTGTTGATGTTGCAAAATTAACTTTCTGTATAACTATAACAAGGTAAATGATTCATTTCTGTCAGAACAGTAAAGATTACTATGTGAAAAAAAAAATACTCTCATAACAGAGCACTACTGAGCAGGATAAACATGTGGTCCTATTAAATTGTCCTTTGCTTCAAAAAAAAAAAAAAAACAGCATTAAAGTTAATCTTTTCTCATTTTTTTCTTTTTAGCTCTGTGTGTCAAACTATTCCCCAGGATATATTCAGTTCTTTTCATTTAGAAATGATCAGATTCATTTGGTATCGCAAGACTATTAGGAATGCCTATGCGTAGCTGACAGTTTTAAAAGCATCTGCCTGTTTTAAACTTTTGGATTTTGTTGGTATTATCTGCTAATGAGAAGTGTTAAAGCATTTCAAGAGTTAGATGTAACATTTCAGAATTTAGTTTGGAATATGACTTTTAATAGGGTTTAGTATAATAGTTTATAGCAGTGCATTGTAACCTTTTAAGATTACCTTATTTATATCATAGTCATTATTAAATTTACACCCCCATATTATTTATAAATTTGATACATGTTTTTTCAGACTTTAATTAAGAATTCTAGAACTAGATCTTGAATTATTTCATTAGAATTGTAGAAACAGGCCTTGTATTATCTTTACAACAGATGGTCTCTAATAATTCTAGTTCACGAGACTGTTAAAGATCATTTTCTATCATTAAACATTTGTTTTCTCAGATTTTATGTTACCAAATTTTGCTTCTTTCAGTGAAGTGTATGCAGTCTAAATTTCCCTTGGTTTACTTGCCATGGTAAATTGCACTTACACATCATGGTCATGGATTAGGATAAATTAATATGAGCTTTTTCATCAGAATAACAGTGTCTTATTCTTTTGCAGGAATTAATTTTAGCTGTTTGCTTTTCTTCTGCAGCATGAAATAATTATAGTTCCTTGCTAAAAAAGGACAAACTTTGGAAAAATGAAGGGTCTCCTCGAGAAATATATACCTATTGTCAAATTATATTATTATCAGTTTATGATAGTACTTGGTACTTATTTATAGGACTCTAGCCAAACTGGTTTCATATTTCACAGGACTTTCTGCTGTTTGCAATACTTACAATATAAGTATGATGTTTTACACAATTTTTCTTTCTGCTCTTTTTTTTTAGGAAACTATAGATGCATATCAATTATAAGATACAACTCATTAACTTAATGACCACAATATGATCATAATAACAAGCAATATTCTACCATTTAAAATTGTTTTGGCAAAGAAAGAGAATAATCTTTAGTGATGTTTCTGGTTGTGAAATTCCTTATTTTAACTCGGAGAGGTTTCCAAGGTTGTCATAGCCAGGGGTGGTAGTGGGGTAAGCTTTCACTGTCTATAAAATGTTCCCATTGCATGCATTTCATAGCCTCTGACAACCCAAATCCAGCTCCTGACCTTCATGTGTGGCTTAATTTCTAAGCGTGGCAAAACTATTTGTAATGACAGGAGAAGGGGTGAAGGTGGGTGACTGGCACCTTAAAACTTGTTGCTTCTAGCAGGTGATGCTCATCAGCCTGGGAAGGTACCCCACCTCCTAGAATGTAGCCTCTAATTTAAAACATTGGCTACCTTGTGGCAATACCAAGTCATAGTGAAGACTTTGGGAGTAAACCCTGTGGAAAAATTTGGAGATGGAGCCCCTAAGGCAGTTGGAGGTTGTACTCAACCTCACTCTGGCAGCTTCTGCGATGATACTAATATTAAGTTGTACTGACCGTGCCTTTCACTTTGGATTACATAAGTGGCATGGAGAGGGGGAACCTGCTGCTAGGCATCAACTCTTTCCTCAAAATTCACTTGCCCAGGCCTGCACCTTGGAGTGGACACTCCAGCTTAGCTTTATGAGTAGTGACACAACATGGAAAGCAGCAGTTACCAGTAATAAGTCAATTCACTCAATTAGTGTAAAGTGAGGTGCCAGGAGCTGCTTGCAATCATGGGAGAGATACTTTGATGTCATTGGGAAGCTACTGCCCACCTTAAGCTGGGCAGTACCTTAAGTTGGGCAGCCCCTAGCCAAATACGTGCTGCCTCGTCCTGGTCCACTTGCTGCACTGGGTGTATGTGACTTAAGATCATTAACCATTCACCTGGAAAAATAAAAAAGCAATAAAATAAAACAGTATTTAGGCTAGGCACCTGGAATGTAAAGACAATGACTCCAGAGCTTATGGAAGATCTACAGAACATCAGTGATGCTCAAAAGAGAGCAGTCATTAAAAAGAACTTAGCAGATTGCAGATAGATATTGAGGCTGTCCAGGAAACAAGGCTGCCATTCATTGGATGTCTCAGGGAGAAGGACTTTACTTAATTACTTTTTTCTGGTATGGGAAGCTTGCAGAAGAGACAGGGGAACATGATGTTGGTTTCACAATCAGAAACAACTTAATCAGCTCAGTAATACCACCAAATATAGAAAATGATAGACTGCTGAAAATTCAGTTACAAACACCAGTGGCCATGGTCAACATCTTCAGTTTCTACATTCTGACTTTAACTTCAAGCACTTAATGAGGCCTTGCCCTATCTGTATGGCACTGAAATCAGCAAGAGATGGGAAAAACTATGGAATGCTATCTGTAACACTACAATATCTATCTTTGGGAAGAAGACATTCAAGTGTGCTGATTGGTTTGAAGCCCACACTGAAGTGCTGTCACCCTGATTGAGAAGAAGAGACATGCACTGGTTTCATAGAGGTCCTTACCCAATCCGGAGAACTTGCAGATACTCTGGTGTGCTCAGAGTCAGGTGCAACAAGTTGCTTGGTGGTGCCAGTGATGACTGGCTCCAAATTTGCTTCAAAATTCAGCAGGCTGTGGACACTGGTAATATGCAAGGAATGTACAATTAGGTGAAGTAAGCCATCACCCATCAAGAAGGAAGATTGCTCCACTTAAGTCAGCTATAGGCTAGGTCTTGAAAGATAGAACCAAGCAGATGGAACACTGGGTGGAACACTACTTGCAGCTGTATGCCAGCGAGACCATAGTTACTAAGATGGCCCTGAATGCCATTGAGCCTCTGCCGACTGTGACTGAATTCAATGCTGAGTCCACCTTGGAGGAACTCAATGCACTAAAAGCACTCTCTTCTGAAAAAGCCTCCAGGAGAGATGTTATTCCTTCAGAAATCCTTAAATGGTATCCTAATCTCACAGCTGCATGCAATATTTTTCCAATGCTGGAGAGAAGATAGTGTACTGCAAGATATGAGGGATGTTAACATAGTTACTATCTATAAGAATGAGGGGGACAAAAGTGACGGTAACAATTATCACAGCATCTCCTTTCTCTGTACTGTGGGGAAGCTGTTTGTATGTGTTGTCCTGCAGAAGCTCCACATTCTTGCAGAGAGAGTTTACCCTGAGCCTCAGTGTGGTTTCAGAGCTAAACAGTCTACTATAAACATGGATTTCTCTGTTAGGCAACTACAAGAAAAATGTTTGGAGCAAAACAAACCTCTGTATATAGTCTTTACTGATCTGACCAAGGATTGCAACTTTGTCAGTAGGAAAGGTCTGTTTGTTATTCTGACAAAGATCATCTGTCCTCCAATCCTGCTTATCATTATCAGGGCCTTCCATGAAGACATGAAGAGGATTATCATGTACGATGGATCCACATCCGAACCTTTCAAGATTCTCAGTAGAGTAAAACAGGGGTGTGCACTAGCTCCAACATTGTTTGGTATCTTCTTTTCAGTTCTGTTTAAATTTGCTTTCAGAACAACTACAGAGGGTATCTTTTTCTGAACCTGAATGGATAGCAACCTCTTCAAACTTTCCGGTCTTAGATCGAAGACCAGGGTTCTTAGGAAGCCTCTGCGGGAGTTCCTGTTATCTGATGATGCAGCTATTGTGGCTCCCACTCAGCAAGAACTTCAATCGCTCTTGACTCGCTTTGTGGACGGATGTATGGAATTTGGCCTCATGATCAGTTTAAAGAAGACCCAGGTGATGGACCAAAATGTGGGCAATGTGCCATCAATCAGGGTGAGCAACTGTGAGCTGTAGATTGTCCATGAATTTGTGCACCTAGGCTCTACAGTTTCTGGCAACTTGTCACTTGATAGCGAGATCAGCAAGCGCATTGGAAAAGCCGCCAAAATGTTTTCCAGGTTGACAAAGAGAATCTGGCTAATAATAAGCTCACCATGCACACCAAGGTGCAGGTTTACGCGGCCTGTGTTTTGAACACTTTACTCTATGCCAGGAAACATGGGCTCTGCACTCACAACAAGAGCAGAGACTGAATGTATTCCATGTGCGCTTCCTTAGGCACATAACTGGTATCTCATGGCAGGACAAGATCCCCAACAGCACAGTGTTTGAGAGAACTGGCACCATCCCATATTCACCTTCTTGAAACAGAGACTTATGCACTGGTTGGGTCATGTCTCAAACATGATGGATGGCCAAACCCAGAAAGACCTCTTTTTTGGAGAGCTGGAGTCTGGAAAGAGGCTGAAAGGGCGACTCAAACTGAATTTCAATTACAAATGCAAGCATGACTTCAGTCTCTCTCTATCAATGTGAACACCTGGTATTCTCTTACCTTAGGCAATATTGTCTGGAAACAGGAAGTGAAGCAAGCTATCACTATGTATGAAACCATCTTGGCAAGGAGAGTAGAGGATAAAAAAGCCTCAGGTAGATCTGTGTCCGTGATACCAGACTGACATCTACCTCCTGATGCTCAGAATGTGGAAAGGACTGCCACTCCTGGATTGGATTGCGCAGCCACAGAAGATACTACTCAAATCAGTCCAATAGAGGTGCAAACCCATGATCCTTTGGGGGCAAAGGATGCCTACTATTTTTAAATTTAAGTTTTCATTAACAATTTCTCGTTTGTGATGGCCAAACACTTGATGGCTTTTAAGTTGTGATACATTTAAAAAGCTTTTGTAAGTCAGGACTCTGCATAGAAACTTCTGCACATTTTGGGGAGATTTAGGATCTCAGGGTGCTCTTTTATGAAATATGTATTATAGTTCTTAGTGAATGCTTTATTTTATCTAGATATATCACAAGAAGTTGTGCATCAGAGGCCTCATATTTTGAGGATGAGTTTTGTTACTTAGTACATATTATATATATTTAAGGATATTTATCTGAAGAAATAATGACAGACTATCAATAATTGACAAACTCTCCAATATTAAAATGTGTGAAAATACTGTACTTTCATTCTTTTTTGAAGATGTTAAGTAAATAGGGCAACATAAATTTCAAAAGAGACTTTAAGTGGTGTTCATGAATGTTGTATGCAACTGTGGAGGATGGTACATGAAAAGAACACCTAACACAAGTTTACACAATTTGTAAACCCTCCATAGTATATAAGAATGTGTGTGTATACACAAGTGCATATTTGATGGAAGTATGTATGACAATGAAAATGTGCAGCAATGCCTGTGACTGGCAGACATGTAATCACTGAATACTTTGTGAAACTGTAGCTGAAGTTTGTGTGGCTACATGTGCAGACTAACCATATTTAAAACATGATTGAAGTAACTGATCCTCCCATTAAATATAAAATAGAGAGCCTACAGAGAGCCTAGATATTTTGAAAACTACCTATCAAAAATCATTACTTTGCCAACAGGTATATGGGGCAGAGCAATCAAGTGTGAAAAACATGATTACATACTGCACATAAGTCAATATCATACAGCTCTTGCCGGTGAAAGCTAGGCATCACTAGATCCACACATTAATACGCTATGCCAGTGTACCCTTCTCATAGTATGCCAGTGTACCCTTCCAACAGCATGCCAATGTATCCTTCCCACTGTATGTCAGTGTACCCTTCCCACAGTATGCCAGTGTACCCTTCTCACAGTATGCCAGTGTACCCTTCCCACAGTATGCAAGTGTACTGTTCCTCCTCAGTCATGACAACAAAGGCTGAAACTGTTGGGAAATGCTCATTCCCATGACTATGGAGCAGAGAGCACTATGAACTGACTGGTGCACCATGCTCTCTGCCTGTACAGCACGACTTGCGTACGTACACATAATTCACCATCATCTGTGACAACAGGACAAGTACCCCCCCATCCCCTCATCCTGACATTATCTCCCTGGACCTCTTACCAGTGTAATGGGAAAAGTCAAAAGAAAAGATTTGCCTACTCATTGTCTAAACATTTAACTTCAAAGCTTCTTTTCTGGGTATAATTAATACCTCATGCAGTGAAATCAATGTTACAATATTCCCAGATAAATAAATTTAACTGAGGAATTGTTTTACTAGTGCATGTCACTTGAGAGCACATCTGTTGGAAGAAAATACTAAGCACTACTGATGTTACTATAAACTATAGAATGTGATTCATTTTAATCTTAGAAACGATGTAGTGAATCAACTATTTAAAGTGCAAAGGCTGCTCTCTGCTATATCAACAGGTTTACTGCATGTGCATGTGGTCTGACATTATCACAGTTCACTTTTATGAATCATGTTGACGTCCAGACAATGTACAAACACTGGCCCTTTCTATACATTCTTTAGGATTATCCTGGTTTCCTGGTTTGCATAGTCAAGATATTCACTCTGGCTTGTAGCAATCTATAAAAATACTTCAGAAATAAATTGCTGTCAGAAAATCAGCCTACTTCTTTTCAGGGATACTTCTAGAAACTTTATTGTAAAATGAAACTCTGTGAGACATGGCCTCTTCAAAGTGGATGAATTAGTAAACACAGATTTTATTAAGTGTGAAAAACAAGTTCAAGTCTTTCAGATATACTGCAATGTAGGAGAGTTTAAGGAAATCACAGTACAACCACAACTGATTACTTAAATTTAAAACGATTTTTTTAAAGATTTAAAAAGAAGCATATCTCAGCCTCTGATTCCACTCTTGCTTAAAAAATGAATATATCTATAGGATAGTAACATACAATTACTTCTTATGGTGAGAAGATGGCTGCTACTGTCTTTAGTTGAGGTATACATGACACAAGTCTTTCTACTGAAAAAAGTATCCTTACAGGTTGATTTGAAAGTCTAATGTTGACCACGACAGGTGATGACGCTGCACGATGGGTCTTTTCCAGAAATGGGGGCTAGTTTACCAAATGGGAAGCATTCCAAGTGCACTCGTCGGCCAGATGATAACGCTGAGCCTCTTTCTTTTTTGCAGTTTGGAAAGAGTCAGTGAATTTTGACTGTCTTTTTTTACACAATAAACTTTCTTTACCTGAACCAAATCACCTTCAGCAAAGCATTATGTTTGGCATACACATATGTGCATATGATTTCATCTATTTTTAATTCCTTCTCTTGCAATTTAAGACTTGCACTAAGAGTTCCAAGTGTTTCTTGTGCAATTAATTTTGACCTTAGGTTCATTTGGAACATTAGTTGGAAAGTGGAGATTCCAAAGGTTGCATGAGGAATAAGCTTTGTAATATCATAGCCACTCAAGAGTGAATAGTTTCCAATGTTTTCTCTCTCTTTGCCATACTTATTTGAGGTAGTCTATAGAAGTGTGAAGATGTTTAACATCTACTTTAGTAACTTAAATAGAAAGAAAATGAGTTCCTATGTCAGTTATGATAATCTGTGGATTTCCTTTCTTATCAAAGACAGGCTTTAGGAAACTTATAACATTATTTACATCTGGTGATTTGAGTTAGTAATGATTACTGTGCTAACAAACTTTCAGTCAGTAGACTAGGTTCATATGGACCAGTGATGTCCATGACTGTTATGTCAATAACCATCTGAGTATGGTACTAGACTTAGTGCTATGGATACTACTTTGGCTAACTTGCCATTAATTTGGTCTATTATCTGCAGTGACAGCAGGCTGTTTTAAAGTATCCATTTTTGGTTACCATTACAGATGTTACAGTCTCTGTTTGGTTTCAAAGCACCCTAATACATTTCAGAAACTAGACTAGCTGTCTGCGAGACAAAGAGACTGGTACCAACTGTCACTGATTTTTATCTTTGTACATAACAGTCTCTGAATAGTAAATTCACACCTGCAAATTATTCTTTTGACAGCTTAACACAATTGTTTTATGAAGGGGTCAAGTCCCTACTATACCCTTCACCTAGCTGGGAAGGCACACCCCCAAGCTTACATACACTAATTTCCATGGTTACGTAGCATTGAGGAAAAGAGTATTTTCAAAACAATAGTGAACAGTGGGTTAAGGCAACCACTGCTTCCCTCTTAACTGAGTTATGTAGTTTATTTTCAATCTCTGATGTGTTGGGAAAGACAGGAGAGACCCAATAAACAACAGTGTAATTAAAATAGAGTAATCTTGCAGGCCAGTATGTTTATCTAAGGCCGGCATGTCCCATACCTTTGGTTGCTATGAGTGTTAGGTCTGGTGACTAGTTCTCAGTATAAAGCTTCTCTCTCACAAGTATGTTCTTCATCTCTCAATGGATCAAATATATGCAAGAATCTATTTTTCAACAGCAGAGGTTTTCCATAGTCATCTACTGTTTCCTCAGTGTTGTTTAGGAAGAGTTTGGTCAGAAAAACTCAATGCAACATTCTCAAGCATCTGCTGACACAGTAGTAGCCAGTGTAGGACAAAACAGAGCCAAAGGCAAGCCCTCTATAAGGAGAGTATTGACTTCCTGAAAAATGCACTGTGCCTTCTCAGTCCATCTGAAAGTGGTAATTTATCTAAACACACTTCGCAGGGGTCTCTACATTTGTAGTATAATTGAGTGCAAAGTCTGCATATAAAGTGCCAGAACCTAAAAATAATGTCATGTCTACTGTGTCTGAAGAATGTCTGATGAATGATTTCATTATTAGTGCCATTGGACAGCAAACCATTTCTAAAGATGACTAAGTCAAAGATAAGCCCCTCTTGATATACCTATTCTTGTCTTTTTTATACTCAAACCAGTAGCCTGTAGTTTTGTAAGTACTGGCATTAAAGAGTGTCATAATTAGCAGTGAAGTGCCCCTATATTATGATATCATTCCAGTAAAAGGCCTTCAAGAACAGTAGTATCAGTTCCTGAGAATCTGATGGTGGACATGCCAGTCTGTAACACATTTGCTTCCACTTAAGTAAGCCATAATAGGTTATTAATGTAGTTAAAGTACTGACTTCATGTAATGGAAAGTAATAATAAGCATTTGCAAAGTAAATAGAGGAAAACATTGTGACAAACCTCACCAAAGAGAAAAGTTCCTCATTGTGTGGAAGAGGGTAACCGCCAAGAGCAATAGCCTTACTAAGGTCCTAAATCCACACACATTGGGGGGTACAAGGTTTATTTTAGATTACCAGATTTGGTGACACTTAGGGTGATACTACTGCTTTCTCAGCAATACCAGCATCCGGCCAAGTGATTGAATTCTGCAGACATGGCATTTCTCAATGAAAAATGGGGAGAACAACAAAGTCCATGTTGAACCCGGTAATACATTATGACATACTTTGCAGAGCAAAGGAATGCTCAGAAATATATGCCACTAGAGCAAGCTGGATTTCTAGATTAAATTATTTTATTCCCAGACTGAGTGCTGTCTTAAGATCCACAACAAGTAAGGAGCCTCAGAATTTACTATGTAAAACACAGATGGCACTGAATGTTTCAAGTTGCTAATAACAGCTATAATATTTTTGTATCTTTGAGTGTCTTTTTCAATTAACATGGTTGGAAATTATGTACACTTTCTGCAAACAATCAACTAAAAATAGTATGTAGTGACCTATTAACTTGAAAAGAAGCATACTATGTGTTACAACATGTAGCTAAAATGAAAATAAAATATGTAATACCAGGCTGATGCATTCAAATTTCTCTTTCCAGCTCCTTGTATGATAATGAAAGTACCCACATCTTCGTTATTAGAGTTCGGTATTGTAATGACCTGAGCAACACATCATCAAAGGAACAATTAATTAAAAACTAAAGCTATATGGAAGAAGTGGGAACCCAAAGGGGGAAACAAGAATTAACAACGTTTCACAACAAACATGGCTGTACGAGTACTGCATTTAAAGTAACAGCAACATCTCAGTGATGGAAAGTCAAAACCTGAACGAGAAACAAAAAGTGTCACCACTAAAGGCAGTACAGAACTGCATGCATTTTCCTATCCCTCTATGCAAAGTGCTAGCCCCCTCTAAAAAAAATATAACCATGCATCCGCCTAAAAAGAATGAACTACTGCAGCGAGATGAATGACATTATCACAAATGACAACTGCAGTTATAAAATAGTACTATTTAATAATAAATGATACTTCAAAGAATTAACATTCTGTATATTTAAAAAAACACATTTGTGGCAGTTACATGAATGTGTCAACAGGTGTCAGCCTACAAGTAAGTACGACAGTTCTGCTGAAAACAGACTTTCAGTAAAGATATACTAAAAGAAAGTCTCATCATGCAATGACATCATTTTACAACGTAAAACACATGATTTAAAACATTTATTTTTAAATAATATCACTGTATAAAAATAGTATATTATGTTTGAGTTGTGGACAATGCAAAATTTCTCATAGATGTTTTTATTGTTTGGTAATTTGGGCTTCATTTTCTTGTAAACTCTGCATTACCCACACCTGAAATTGATACATTGTTGAAGAAGGCAACAAAAAGAAAATAATGTCAGCTGCAATTTCTTTCAAAACAATTGAGCCCTTATAACACTATTTCCCTGTACAGACTTGGGGACATACACTATAGTAATTATTTAGTTAAAAATTCTGTCAAGATTGTATTAGGAAGGCACACGGTGTATTAAGGCTTTACAAAATTGTTACACCAGTCTAAACAAGAAGCAACACACACACACACACACACACACACACACACACACACACACACACACACACACACACACACACACACACACACAGACTTCTAAGAGCAAATATTATAGAACAAGTGTAAAATAGCAGTGCAACAACCAGCTTTCCCTTAAAAAAGATTTAAAAAAATGATATGACAGGTCTGACTATAGCTATTTGTTCTCTATAAAGCTGTTTATATTCACTTTGCTGTGGTGAAGCTATGTGTTATGACAGTGTAGCCACAGAAGCAGAGAAGTGTCAGGATGTCAAGATAAAAGCCTCTATATATTTTGAATACAAAACACATATTGTGAAAAACTTTGAGAAGAGCTTGAAATAAGTACTGGAATATTTAGACGTGTTCTACAAGGTTGAAGATGTTTGCCAAAACTCTGGATCTTCAGACATAAACAATGAGATAAAACAAAATCATTCAAAGCTGTACATCAGTGAATTTAAGAACATACAAAGATAATTAGACCTTTCTTAAAATTATTGAAGCTTACTAGAATATTGCAGAATTCTAGAAACATCAACATTCAAACCAAAAATGAAAAATACTAAAATGGTTACATCTGCTATAGTGTATGTTAACATACCCTTCAAAATGTGCACCAGTATTGACAAGAAGACAAGAGTAACATGCATAACAGTTCAGTTGCAGAACTGCAGAAGAGCGTTGCCACACAGTACCAGTTGTTTAACCAGTGGAAAACAAAATCACCAATGTAAAGTAAATTCAGCAGCAAAAAATATATTTATAAACAAACAAAAAGAGTTAATCAAGAAGAAAATAAAGGCAGCTCAGTAAAATAAAATACAAACAGTAAAAGTCCAGTTATTCTTGTGTGTAATTTTTATTTATTTTTTATTTATTTTATTTTACATTTGTTGACCGGGCTAGTCCAGCTGGATATATGTGCATTTTTAGTAGAGGCACGTGGAGAAAAGCTCCAAAAACACAGTACAAAGTATAAGGCATATGAAATCAAATCAGTGTCTGTTCATTGACTCTGTTAGAGTAGGTTATAGTAACTGAGAATGCATACTCTAGTTTAGATCAAAGCAAGTTAAAAAAACAAAGAACATCTCATACTGTTCCATCCAATATCACAGAACCACTGCCAAATATGGTAGTCTTCCAGACAAAAAAGTACGACTAAAATGGAAACATATGCATTTAAGGGAAATGGATTTAAATTATGACACTGTTAAAAAACTAGCATTTGTCAAAACTCTACATCATTTAACAATGTACAGATCATGTCACACCAGCTGCAGAAAACAAATGCAAATGTCTTGGCTATTGTTTCTTTGCATGGACTTTGCTGAGAATTGTGCTCAGACTAAAATTGTAACTATTGAGCAATTTATAAATGGTAATGATACAATTTTGGCAGTCACAACAGTAAGAAACATGGTTAAAATGAAAAGATATGTGCAGATAGCATGATTTGAATCTAGCTTTCATAATTTTTAAAATGTTGAGATTTATAAGAAGTAGCCCTTACTGGTTCACTAAATGTTTTACTATCTTTACTGCAAAAAGTCCTGTGATGATAGTTAACAATACTGGCTACAGTGTAAGCAGACAATGCTCATTTAAAAAACAAACAAACAAAAAACATATTTTTAACTTGTTTTTCAAAGTTATGGAGTGTAAGTGAATGATAGTAACAAAGATATGCATATAGCTGTTTCCAAGGAAAGTCTGTGTACTAAATATTTTTTTTTACTAAATGGCATATTTAGAAAAGTTGACATATTGTAGAATGTACAGAATTTTATAAAGTGAACAGCACAGCTAATATGCTTATAATTTGTAGAGTAATCAACATTCATCTGCACATCAAAACTTGAAGAAACTGAGTTCTCAAATAACTTTTGGTTGAAAGTCAAGCCAACCACCAGTGTGATGTGCCTGGCATAAAATATTCGCAAGTATGCAAAGGTTCAGTCCAGCAGAAAGTGAAATGTACTAAACTAAAAGTTTTAAGAATGACTTTCCACTGCTGCTGCTCAGAAGACCATTACAGGAATGTCTGATCACTGATTATTATGAAATTGGTGAAGGATAAACTCGACCTCACAACCAGGAAGTGGGAATGAGCTTGAGAACATCAGCGACAGTAAGTAGGACTGGTTTTCTAGTGCTCTGATTGGCATGATGCCTAAGTGAAATTGCTGACAATTTTTCAGTTCCTGTTTCACAATTTTCAATGTACAAATTTTTGGATGACATTCAGCAACCCAATAGTTGAGATTTCAGATGTAAATAAAGTGATATCTTAGTATAACGTTTTGTTAAAAATTACAAACATCTAAATTGTTTCCAACCAGGTTTGTGTAGTTATCCTACATTCCTTTAGGTATGCTATCTAGTATAAGGGTAGTCAATATAGAAATGAAGATATGATGTGATGCCTAGGTACAATAACAACTCTGAAGTGATGCTATTAGTGCTTAACAGTTCATAAACCACACATCAACATGTCTTATTCAGCGTGTAATTTGTATCCCCGGCAATTAAAAATAAATAAATAAATACATACATAAGTAAATAACATGTGAATGTCATTTCATTTATTCTTTAGAAAAAATAATGGCCATTTTCCAGAGCACAAAGTGGAGACAACAAATGAGAAACAAAGCAACTTGTAAGTAGGAAAAATAGGGAAGAAAAACATTTGAGTCTAATGTAGAGGGTTATAAGAAAAACATTTGAGTCTAACGTAGAGGGTTATAAGAAAAACATTTGAGTCTAATGTAGAGGGTTATAAGAAAAACATTTGGGTCTAACATGGAGGATTATAATCACAGGTCAACAACATACCTCTCAACTGAACAGATTTCTGCAGAATGTCCAGATTTTTGGCTCATAATTTTAGTCTGTTCCCCATAAAATTTGTGTTTTTCTGGTAAATCACTGGAATGATTTGAGGATTTTATTCACTAAATAATGACATAATTTCAGTTTCAGACATCAAATCCTTCAGAAAATGCATGTTAAAACAAACCTGGTTACTCTAGCAACTTTCTCTAAGTTTATAAGAGCAATATTTAAAATATGTCCCTGTTTTTGAGCCTTTGTCCCCCCATTTTGTTGGGCTTTGTAAAGATTTATTGTCTCAATCCTTCCGAGCTCCACGCTCTAGGAACCTAAACCTTGTCACCACAATAAACAGAACATGCTGGAGGGATAGATTCCTGTCCCAGAGACTTTCCCTACTCTGGAACAGACTGCCTATCTATATCAAACAAAGCTCCTCATTAGCACTCTTCAAGAAAAATCTTGATGATTGGATGGGAGATAGGAAATTCACCCCGGGGATCACTTCAGTGGCTCTGCTTGACAGGGGCACAGGAAAATAATTTTCTTGGGTGGCAAAAGCCAGGGCACCATTTGGCTAGGCTTATATAGGCCCTAGGGCCAATAACCTTGCACCTATCTATGGACCTGTGAACCTATAACTCTGTGTGATTATGTGTTCAAGATATGGGTGCCAAGAAATTCACCTCAAGAGTGATGCTAAAGAGGTGAATCTTGACATCCATGTCAACAACACATAATTTAAACTCAAGAGGTGAATATCGGCATACAGGTCGAGAAGAGCTCCAATCATAATTCATTGTAGTACATGGAGATTTATATGTTCCATGTACTACTAGCTACAAAGGCACTGAATTAAAAAAAAAAAAAAAAAAAGGCCAGGTTTGTGTCAGCTTCGGAAGCTTATAATGCAGTTGGGAACTGCTGTACTTCTTTATGTATTCCCGGTATATTATGTTTTTAGTGAATGTAGAGAGCAGATACAAAGTGAGTTGAAATTCACATATTTCATTTTCTGCTGCTGTTAGTTATGCTGAGATATCTGTTAAATAAAACCCTGGTTTAGTGCTACTATAACACCAGATGCGATGTTAAGAGCACAGGGGAGGTGCTTAAGCATTGTTAAGCATTTTAAGCATTGTTAAGGTCTGGTCTTACAGTATAGTAGCAATGCACCAGGATGACATTTAACTAATATTTGAGCATAATAACAGCACTCTGTGCACTACATAATTTATAAAATTTCACATTAAACATTCAGGAATCAACTAAGTGCAGTAAAACATTTGAATTCAGTGTATATTCTCATGAACAACAACTTACTGCATCTTGTTCAGTAGCTGTTGGAGAGTTGTCTGCCAGGTAAAAGTATACTATTTATATATAACTATATCTGAAGCTGCTTTATACCCCAGCTCTTAATTAAAGTATTAACATATTTTGCCTTACCAAGTTCCTACCCTAGTTTCCCTTTCCTGAATTTCTAAGCACTAATCACAAGATATGTAATCTGTCTGACAAACCCACCAATACACCTCTTCAAATACTCAGTCATCATCTCCTAATGCATAATTATCTTTTATACTGTATTGTTGCCTCTGTTTCTTATGAATCTAAATAATTAGCAAATGAATGTGTAATTGTTAATATGTATCATTTAATGTTTGTTCATTAATATTACTGAATGTCTGTTTAAAAATTAACCCATTTGGATAAACCCAGTAAACAAAAGCCAAATAAATAAAAAAAATAAATAAATAAAAACATCTGCCCGCAATGTAGCAATAAACACTGAGCTAAATGCAATATAGAATTTGGTTAATGCTTTATTTATGTAGCCATAAAGTCATAAAAAGTTTATAATTGATATTAAGTAGGCAATTGTTCAAAAGGATTAACTTTTTTTTGGGGGGGGGGTTTCCATGATGGAGGGAATACCTGACTATAAAAGTCATTATTAAATACATTTTCAGAAGTAAATGTTGCTTTATTTTCTAAGACACATCTTCATTTCGTCAGAAACTTCCTCTGGAGCTTTACATCATTTGGACATATGAATTATTGATTTGAGTTTCTGCAAAGTAAGGGGACTCCAACAGGGTCTACTTTAGGTCAGCGAACGATCAGATGATCAAACGCTGTTAGGTCGAGCACAAAGTGTTGAACCGGCAAAATACCGAATGGGCGGAACAGCAAATTTTTTCCCAGAGAAAGAAATCGATGAACCGGCTGTCTGGCTTGTGCCGTTTCCTCCACTGTAGTATGATCTCAGAGTTGATATATTTAAGTAGGGGGGATGTGGGGGGTGAAGCGCTCCACTTTATTTAGTGTTTAGTGTTTTTGTTTTTTTTTCTGGGGGAACAGTGATTTTTTTTCCCCTGGGAAAAAAATTGCTGTTCTGGTTGTTTGTTATTTTGTGTGTTTAAGATTTAGGGGTCGATATAGCAATGTTCGATCATCTGATCATTCGTTGTTATAATATAGACCCCATCCAAGATTAAGAGCTACGTTTTTGTTAACAAGTATTCCGTATTAGATAATGATTAATTAATAGCTGTGAAAGTACTTTAAGACTACATGGAAAGAGATGTTCAGATGTTGACTAGGTCTTCTTCTACAAAAGTATGTCATGTTTGATGCATCTGATTAGTATTCAGTATGAGTGAGGAAACAGTATAATGCTGATAGCTTAAGGATTTCTAGAGTGATCTGTATTTTATGGCTGATCAGATATATTCTGCACTTGAGTTCTACTATAAAACCCTAATATATGTGTGACGAAGGGAGGCACTGCCAGCACAACTAGCTGGAATTTTGTAAATAATTATATGTCATTTGTGAATATCAAACTGATTTATACAAGATGCTTATGTTACAAATGAATTAGAACTGTATGTCATGTGTATATCAGATGTTTGTGTTGAAAAGGTATTTGTAAACTGCTTGTCTTTGAAATGTATCCACAGTGTGCCTTTCTGGAGAGAACAGAAATGTACATGCACCGGTGTAACTGTTTAAATGTATATGTTTTAACAGAGGAAACTGGAGGGTTAACCTCAGTCCAGCAAACTTTGAAAAAATATCTGAAATCAAATCACTTTATAGGCTAGGCCATAAAAAATGTTATCTCACAGGTTTCAATACAGCCAGAGTCTGTACTAGGAAGCCTTCTGTATTGTCTCTGGGGTGAACTAATTACTACTCTGGAAGTGTGGAGGTATGCAATTGTTTTATGACTTCCAACACCTGCCAAAGATCTGAGCAAAAGCCAGAGCATGATGCTACTTATGAATGCATTACTGTGAATAATGTGAATAATGTGAAAGATATTATAGCACATGTTAATGATGTTATATCAGAATTACAAACAAATTACATTTTAACAGATGAAATTTTGAATTTCATCAATGTAGAGCATCCAATAGTACCCATTTTTAGAGCACTACCAAAAATACATAAGGATCAACAAGACCCACCCCTTAGACCAATAGTTTCTGGCAGGGGTTGGGTCACTGAGTATTGTTCTATATGGGTAGAACATCAGTTGAAATCTATTGTTTCCACCATTCCTAGAATTTTGAAGTATAGTGCACACTTTCTAACTGCCTTGTATGAGTTTTTATCAGGTAAAAATGTTGTTACCCCTCCAATGTTGGTTACTCTAGACATAAAAAAATTATTTATGGTTTGTCCCAATGGTTATGGAATGCAGGCAGTGAAACAGCTTTTAAGGCTTAATGCACTTTGGATAAGAAAAGAATGACACAGGTAGTATGCTTACTGCAATTATTACTTGAAAACAATATCGTTTTGTCTGAACAGCAACATTACTGGCAGAGATGGGGGGTTGCCATGGGCACCCCCTGTGCCAATTCATACGTGAACCTGGTGCTTGCCCAGTGGGAGGATGATTTTTTGTTTAATATCTTCCTGTTATGGGAAAGCAGTGTTGAAGCTTTGAACAATTTTATATCTTATTTACAATCCACTACTAACTTTTTGCGTTTTACTATGCAGTACTCCTATAATGAAATTGATTTTCTGGATATTGTGTTACAAAGGGATGAATTGAAGCATTTTAACACCAAGATTTTTAGAAAACCATGCCGGAGGAATGGCCTACTAGCTAAGGATACTATGTACCCCAACTATGTTTTTCGTAATGTTATCAAAGGACAGGCTGTCAGAGCCTCATGGCTTTGTACAAATGAGAATGATTTAAATTAGGAATTAGAAGCTTTGACTGCCAGATTTGTTAAGAGGGGGTACTGCACTAAGGAAGTGGAAAAGCATGTTTCTAATGCTGTACTGAGCAGAGATACAGTGGCATCACCATGGTTCTCTAAGAAAGGTATTGAATATAGGACAAGTAACTCAGTGAAGCAGGCTCAGCCTAGACGTAAACTAAATTTGTATATCAGGTATAGTAAGGATATAAAAGGGGTTTGGGATGTAGTACGGGGTATCTGGAAGATTTTACAAATGGATGATACTTTAAAAGAAGTAGTGGGAGCAGCACCAAATTTTGTTTTTAAGAAGAACAGGAATCTTATACAAATCCTGTGTGACAAGAACTATGATAAGAAAAAAGTACTTGAACAGCAAGCAGGTAACATGGGTATGTATCCCTGTCAGCACTGTAAAACATGCCCTTTAATATCTAGAGTTCAAGAATTTGTACATCCTATTGACAATAGGGTATTTAAACCTAAATTGTTGCAAATTGCAATTCAATGAATGGTGTGTACCTGGTTAGGTGCCTGTGCTGCACATCATTTTATGTCAGGAAGACCAACTGTAAACTTAAGGATAGGATCCTGAAACATATATCAGCCATATGTTTAAACAATACACATAATGCTCTCTTTCAACGTATTAAAGAACACCCAGGACACCACTTTACTTTCATGGTTGTACAACTGGTTAAAGTGAATGCCAACGGTGGCGATATTGTCAATCAGACTGAATACTGAGGTACAATGGATTGTCTAGGTGCTGACAGAAGTCCAGGACTCAATAGAGTGGTACCTTTAAAACCTGTTCTTAGGAGGTGTAGACCTGTGACTTAGATGATTAGATGTTGCTCATTGGTTTATTGATTTTTAAATACTTTTAAAAAGGGTTTTGTTTGTTTTCTTGTATATGTCTGGTGAAGGGTGTATCCTGAAAGCACTTACATTTTGCATTAAAATTTCTATGTTTTTACTACAGCCCAGTGGCCCATGAAGTCTTTTTCGCTGTTCTTTTGTAAGGTTTTGCTTACATGGACCTTTAGTGCCTCTAGTTATAATTTTTCTTTCTTCATTCTGATAAAAGGGTGGGGTGGCAATTCAGTCAGTCAACACAGATGATGTGTAGGTCATGGTTAGTTATCAAGACAATCTAGGCTATACTGCAGCGGTGGGAGTTTACTTAAAAGAGACATATGTCATCCTATGTTCACTGTGTACTCCTTCATATTAGGTCCCCAAAATTGATTAAACTCTTACTGTGAATTTAACTGTGTGGACAGAGAGGTAAATTAATTTAAAAGGTGATAGTTAATGCTTAATAATGGGTTGGAGAAGATAATTTTAGAATGGGAGTTTAATTCTTAAACTGTCCGGCAGATACAGACTTCTTTAAAAAGTTAAGATAAATGGCACTTACCAAATTATTCTGACATGCTTTTATGTGGAATCTGCCCATACTATTCTATGCACATATTTTCCATAACGAGAAGGCATACATTAAATTTTTATTCAAGTTCCCTGACATGTAGGTTTCAGTGTGAAGATGGGTTTCTTCTGATCCTTTCAAACTATGTGCTGTCATGTCAGTTTGGGAACATCTAGTGCACTGATCCATAGCTTCTGGCACCTAAACCAAATGTTATTAAAATGCATGGGAACAGAAAAGCTGATACTAGAACCTTTGGGAAAACTGAAAAAAAATCAGTAGGTTGGGGTCCTAACCTCTTCTGAGATGCAAGCAAGTGACATTTCACATTTGTTTGTACATAGATTCAAGAGATTCAAGGGTCCTGTTGTAATGAAGAGGTGGGAGGGGGTGTTAAAGTACCTGCAAGAAGCTTAGAGGTCCTGAATCTTAAATAGCAGATTGGAAGCAGAAGCGGATGTTATGGTTGCCATCCTAGCTGTGAGATCTAGACCTTATTGCACAAAAACACAGAGATACAAACTGGAGAAGTTTCTTTGGATTTGCCAGGAGCTTTCACCAAAGGCAGTTCACACCCGCTACTACAGGCTTAGATAGAGCATGATGTGCCACAGCATGGATAAAATAGAGCACCGAGTCACAAGATCCATGCTGCATGCTAGGGTTGGCATCTTGGAAGTTTTTACTGCTTAATAAGAAGGCATATTCTAGGCAGCAGCAGATTACACACAACAAGAAATATCACAGTTCTTAAACCATTTCTCTTTAAACAATCTATTTCAGGATGACGGAAAACATGTTTTTCCTCAGTACTGCTGAAAGAGACCCAAATGAGAGTCAAATATTTAAAAAAAATCAAATCTCAAGATATGGACAGGTGTCTAGTGGAGGTGCATAAACATATGGACAAAAGTGATGTGAGACTTCCTGGAGGCCTGCAAAGGAGCATGGGAAGACCAAAGATGTTCAGTTAACTGGTACTATGTGGCAACAGTGTTGCTACTTAAACTAAATAAACCTCAGTTAAAGATGTCTTCCTACAGGCCTCTGTGTAGGCTACAGGATTTTCATGTGGCCTAGATGCTGGGGCTTCAGAACATATGCCTACAATTATTCATCATGATCAAGGTTCTTCCTCAAAGGCAGGCCCATATCTGACAATTTCATGAGAACTTTGTTGTGAATGGTTCACCTGAATGATAGAAGGGAATCTCCATTTTATGTTTAGCCTAGATGCAAAAATGTGATAATCTCTGTCATTTGGAATTATTGATTCACTATTTTATGGTAATAACACATCCTACAACCACTGCTGAATATATTGGAGTGTCTTTACAAAGACCATCCATGGTAGTTAAAATATGGGGAATATATATCAGGGATGCTACATACCTAATAAAAGAGAATACTGGAAGCTGTTAGTATTAATCACAGAGTAAAGGATGTTGGGAATAAAAATGTCCCATTTTCCCATATTACTGTATTTGATTTATTCTTTGGTTCTCCTCATCAAATCCTTTGGAAGTTACAAAGCACACTTTTGGAATCCATATGGGAATCAAAGAGGGATAGGCAAGAATCAGAAATGCATTGGAGGCCATGTTCTCTTGGAAGCTTAGGAATTCCATATTTGGAAACCCATTATATCAGTATTTTTTTTTAGTTTATTACTACACCATTACATAATTCATAAGTTTTTTCTAGGATATTGATACATGATGTATGAGGATCATAAGAAGCCTTACTTCACACTCCATGATAGTTTTTATCCCTTATATTTTACATAGAAATAACCTAAACGCCAGCAGAACAATGATATGTTGGGACATGAAACAGAGCCACACATGGGTGGATTTGAGCCCACAGGTCCCTCAGTCACAATTCACCAAACAGAACACTAGCCAAGTATGCCACCGAAGCTCTTATTGTATTATTTATCATTTTGTTTGAAACAAATATATCACATATCACGCATATCAGCTGCTGTGGAACAGACTTCCAATCCATATAAAGCAAAGTTCTCTCCTGTCCATTTTCAGGTGTAACTTAGATCTATGGATGGGAAACAGAACATTTACCCCAGGGTTGCTCCTTGTCCTTCTAATGGACAGAGGCAGCTCCTACATGCTTTATCCAATGTATGGGTCCCTCAAATTATCTAATGTATAATCTCAATTATTCTCATTAGGGGTAATATATAATTTTTTACCTTAGGATGGGTAAGGCCAATCTATAACAAAATAGGATAGATTATTTTGGGTACAAAAAGTGAAATTGGCTAGACTTAAAATGACCTTCAAGGGCAGCTAACCTAGTACTTACCTATGAACCTAACTGCTGATAAATAACAAATCTTGTGGCATTCGTCAGTATAGTAGATACCCAAGAAACAGGTTGATCTGTATAAAACATTCAATTGCTGGTTCACGGGGTGGGATTCCCAAAGAAACAGTGTCCTATCCAGTATACATCATATGTTTATTTATTTATCCTTTGTTGACCAGGTTAGTTCTACTAGACTACCAGCCTCTTTTCAGGGGAGACCCAAGGTGGTATTTATACTGCTGTATATAAAAGTTATACAGTTCTTAGTTGTATGGCTACCGATGGCTAGAGTGCTACTTCATGCCTTCTCTCTACCCATGCTCATACTGGAAACTGTTTTGGTTATAAGTACTTCATTAGCTGGGGCTTGTGAACATAGTAAGCATCCTGGCTCCCAATTCTTTGGTATAGAGTAGTTGAAGCCTTTTGAAGACCCGAGAGCCAAATTCAACATCCGCAAAGAGCCTTTTAGAATGTATCAGAAATTAGCAAACATATATGCATTGGTCACAAATCCATTATGTTAGAATTGTGTATGTCTATGTGGGGGGAGCAGGGATTGGAGCACATATTTTTTTAATGTTGACCCAGTACTGGACAGACTGAGGGATTGTAATATAAGCCAAATGAGGACGCACTTTCTATCCGCCAAAAGACTTAGAATTTTGCAGAGTTCTGTTGTAATGGAGGTGTCCAAATATGCCATTTACACGGTATGACTAATGTTAACAGTAGGTCAAAAGTGTATTACCTGCTCAAGAAAATTAAATTATTTTCCCCATTAGTAGAACAGTGGTACCCTTTAATATACAGCACAAGATTCAGTTTTAGCAAATTACTGAGCTTAGACTTTCTACCTCAATATTATTTAGATAACAATACAGATACAGGCTGTCCCTTGCGTCAGATGAATATGGTTACTCATAAGGAGGATCTAGGGAGGAACTGCACTGACTTTTATTCCTTAACAACCATACAGCTGCTTGAATGTGTTACTAAGACATTGATTAAAGGAGTGGGCCACAGTTATCACAACATGGATCTTTAGCTTCAAAGCTATTTCTGAGAAAGCTCTGTAAATGTTGTTATTACTGAGTGTGTATGTCATCATAAGTGCATACAGTATTATATTACTGTTTTCTGGCCTTAGCTTTTTTTCAGTTTGGTATTATTCCCTTCTCACTGTTTGACTTCAGTTACTTTGGTTTATGGGAAAGCATACTAAAGCATGATGATAACACATGAATGAAACACTTCATTTGAGCTCCTAGATAAGGATTTCTTGTGCTGGGAAGAAGCCAGATGATGTCTGCATTGCATAAAGTTTATCAGTCATTATTGGAGACCACTACATTTAATGACGCTCAGTAGTCAATGGAACTCAATAATGTTATGGACTTTAACTAAGGAAATTAAAATGAACATGGAAATAACTTCATGGAACTAAAGTAGCAGGTGGAATCCATCTGTTCTTAATACGATTTATTGGGGCTTGCATTTTCGTCTTCACTCTTGTGACCTTTCATTGACCTTTCTTATCCTGTTGACGTTTTAATCAGGTTTCCTCCTAAAAATAGGTCATGTGTAGTGAGACTAATCTGGACAGCATAAACAGACACACAAACAAACAATAAAAATCAATACATAAACAAAAAAATTAAATCTCCTAGTGGGTTCATAATAGAATACTGAACTTCACTATTTTGTAACTAAAAACATCATAAATTAAATGTCAAAGTGTTGCAACCCAAAGTACCACATACAGAAATGTCATACAAGCTTAAAGGTTTCACAGTGGCCTCTGTCACTCCTACACTTTCAATAAGGGTGCTCTATCCTTGCATCTTTGATCTGTAAATATACCACTTTCAAAGCTGTACAAAGTCAGAAAAAAGAAAAAAAAAATATAAAAAGAATGAAACTCACCTTCCGTTTTATTCACTGACTTTTGAGGCAGCACTAATAGCAATTACTGACAGTTCTGCAGGTGACACAAAGAAGTATCAACATTCTAAAGTCTTTATTTAGCGACACATGAAACTACGTGTTGACTTACCAGAACATGACAAAGTATAGTGTATACTTCCTGACATCCATTACAAAGTACACATGGAGGGAAGTTACACAATTGTAGAAAGCTGAAGGTTAATTCAGTAAAGGGGTTGCCACAAAAGAGGTGGGTGTGTGAAGTGGTATTATTTCAATCTTTATTCATAAGATGTAGTGATTTCAAAAATGTATTATAGTAGTATCAATGGTACACTTTTTCTTGGTCCCTTTACTTGCCCAGATGTGGTTGTACTGTTGAAGGAGAAGAGAGTAGAAATTCATGGCTGGCCCAGCAGAGGCCATCACAGATAGGGTGGGAACAGAGGTAAAGCCGTGCTTAAAACTGGTAACATCATATACACTCTCTTGCATATTAGGGCTTTTCCCTAGGCCCTATCCCCTTTGTGCTGACTCTGCCATGGGGGGGGGGGTCTTGGTTAGGTAATGAGGACTGGCCAGCTGAAGATGTGTTATACCTGGGCCCTTGGGCAGCCATGCTTCCTTGTTCTTCCCACATGCCCATTTCAATGATCATTCTAAAAGTTGCCATCCCTCAGGGCTTGAATGAAGATCTAGTCATGACAGCACAATTCCTACCCCTAGGGTAGGGAGAGGATAGTTATCCCCATCATCCCTGCCAGATTTCCAGGACACCAGAAAATTAATCAAACTCATATCACCAGGGTCATAGCCAGGATTTCATCCCAATATACTGTTAAATCCTCCTGGATGTAGGGTAAGAAGCTTTGCTTCCAAGAAACAAAATACATATTTTCCATTTTTTTTAAATGTTTTAAAGCAAATGTGATGAAAATGACACTTGCTAAGTATTTCTTCTATGAGTACATAGTGATGTGTAATATGGCCTCCTATCAGCAGACGGAAGGTGTATGTTTTTGAATGTGTCTTGGTCGAACTGACAAAACCGAAACTGCAAAATATCGAAGCGGCATGTAAGTGAATTCTTTCCCTGGGAAAGAATTTGCTTGGCCGCTTCAGTACTTTTTCGTTTTTGGCACTGTAGTGTGGTCTCAGAGTTTGTATATATAAGTAGGGGGCTGTGGGGGGCACAGCTCCCCACATTGGGGGGTGTGGAGGGCGAAGCCCCCCACTTGAGCTCATGTTTTAATGTGCTTTCTTTTTTTTTTTTTGTTGGAACAGCGATATTTTTTTTCATTGGTTTTGTAAGCTTTCACTTACATGGGGTTGATTAATCACCGTTTGCTTACCTAAGCGTTTGGTGATCTAATATAGACCCAATAACACGATGTACAGAAAATGTTGTACAGGTGGCAGTGCAGTGTGTGTTAACAATATATGCACTATATATAGCCCACAGTATATCATGTGTTATAATTCAGGGAAAGGAGCAGTCTGAAGTAATATTTAATGAAGACAGTTACTTTAAGTTAAAAGAGTACCTGTTGGCTTTTCTTTGTTATAGAATGGGTTTACAGTCAAAAGGTCGATGTTGACATGTCCAACAGCCACCTCCTTGACCATGGTAGGAGCGACAGTTGGATTGTCAACATTCTAAATGGACGTACACAGGGCAGGGATTCACAGCATTTCTATGAATGGGGTTTAGAAACTATGGTCGACAGAATTTGTCGAATTTGTTGCCTCGCCCATACAACCTACTTAATATGTATGAGTCTGCATTATTTGTCGAGGAAATCACTGTTCACATTAGTGATTTTCGTGCTTTTGATAATAAACCTATAGAATGACATGTTAAATGTAGGTTTCTTTAGTGATAATAATTAGTGCCTTTAATACTGCACCCAGGTTTCTCATGTATTACAAATTAATGATTGATAAATAATTCTGCCATTAGACTTTGTGGCATTGACACACGAGTCTTGGCAACATATTGGCCAAAGTAATGCACAGTTTCCTTGTGAGGGGAAAAGCTAATGATGATAAGTCTGGATTATGATGACATAATTTCAAAAGAGTTTATCAGGCCAATTGTTCTGTTTATGAGAACACAGAAATATTTAAAAAATGTAAATAATTCAAAATAGTTTAAATAACTCCACTTGTAAGAGTTTTTCTGCTTTGAGACCTAATGTATTAACATTTTTTGTTTTGTCAACCTTAATAAAGGCCAGTATTCTTTGCATTGTGATGACACCAGTTAGAATACTTATTGTTAAAACATAAACACAATTATATGCAGACAATAGACCTTGTCCCAAGCAGACTGAAAGACAATTTACTTATCTTTGCATGTTAAAAGTGTAATGATTACCAATCTTGGGTGATGATTTGTGCTCGTGGGCATTAAGACTAAAGAATGGTTAGTTCATTCATTTGGAAAAGAGACTTTCTTTGGAGTTAATCATACATAGAATTAGAGTTGAAAGAATTTTGCCAGACTGGTTTCCTCTGTATCTTCAGGTAACCCAAGTATTTTCATATTTTTCACTTGTACTCTTTTTGTCGATAATCACCTTTTAGTGGTGATACTTAGATTTCTTATATAAAAACTACAGTTGACTATCATGTCCCTGTTACCTACCATCAGTTTAATGAGCACAGCCTCCCTCTAGAATTTTCTGTTACTACAAATAAAATAAAATAAAATAAAAAAAATTGTTTTTCTTTTCTACCAATTAGGAACTATGCTATTTTTATACAATTGTTAACTGTGTATGTCCACTGGATAGAAAAGTCCCTTTTAGAGGAGACACAGGAGCACTTTCTGAGAAAGCGACTTGCTCAGAGTCACACAGTCAGCAAATGGAGGTGGAATGAGTGAAACCTTGTGCTACAGGAAATAACTCAGTAACAACCGAGATCCCTAATCCTCTGCATTCGCTGCCAGACTTGTTGGACCAACCATTTTGATTAGTCCTGTGCCACAACCAGTATTTATTTGACATTATATGCTTATGGTCTTTCTTTTTTTTTTTGCTTTCTGGTGAGCTTTGAGTAAGAGCATGATTGATGTCTTTTTTCTCTCAGCCATTTTGTGGTAAGCTTTTTTTTTTCCTTTAGAATGAGCGAAATATTGAAAAAGCAATGTTATTCATTGAAATAACAAACCTTATTCAAGTATCAATAAAAAATTCTGCTTCTTCTGTCTTTTTAGTAAAATTGGATACAGACCTGCTGTGGAGTGAAGCTACTCAATTGGTACCTGTATAATGATATTCTGATGTATCTTTAATAGTAAATATTGAATGAAGTTCAGTTTTCAAACAACATAAAGGGTCCCCTTAGATTTGATTGATAGTACTAAACTGTTTTAGGAAGTTAGAAAAGCTAGGATATTGCTGTGGAGGACTTTATGTGAGACAAATATACAATATTACTATTAGTAACCAGTAAAAACATTTTAAACTGTCTTGCAGGATAAATGACTTGGGACATACTGGGACTTACTGCTTCTTATATACTGAGTCTGTATGTAGTGATGCTGCTACAAGTACTGCCAATCTGATTGATTAATTTGCAAAAAAAGCTTTTGTGATTTGTCAAAAAGAGTCAGTTCTGTATATAACAGTGATTAAGTAAACGAACATCATATGATTCTTGGCAATACAATGATAAGTATCTCAAAAACTGAGATTGGGAATTAATAGGGACAGGCATATGTCACCTCTGAAGTTATTTTTGAGTCTGATGAAACATTGTGTCATATATGATGGAAACCTCTAGTAATTAGAAGTGCTGACACAAAGAAAATATGAATGCAAACTATGCTTTACATAAATTCCTTTTCTACTTTTATTATTTTGCAATTATATTGCAATATAATGGAAGAAACATGGCAGAGATAAAAATAAAAATAAAGTATAATATAAGTACTTTAATGGAGTAAACACTTTCGCACTCAATGCTGGTGCTTCTTCAGACTGACTTACATAAAACATAAACAGATATATAATCCAGACAATTAGCAATCAATTAAATTAAACAATTCAATCTAGTCACAGAACTCTTAAAGCAGTACCATATAAAAATGCTATACTTAATCAAAATTTTCCTTTGCAATTCCCATTTTTCTCCCAAGTAGCACTCGACTGAGAACAATCTTGGCAAAGGCTGAAATGTGTCTTTCCTTAACAGTTCTTAGAGATAAATAGTAATAGCATGGATTGTTGGGAAGACACCTCCCTACATGGAGGTTTATGGATAATCTGCTTCTTAAATAAAATGTGAATTGTGTTCCTTTTGGTAAATGACGTACATTTGTTTCCATACTAAATGGCATTTGTAAAAATAATATTCAATAAGATTTATGGGAATTAAAAGCATCACACTGTTATTCTTAGATTTTCAATATTCTGTAATTTCCATGGAAAAAGACTGCAAATAATGGAAAATGGGTAACACAGCAAATTAAATATATTTATGTATTTTCTGATTTGTCTGTTTCAGCAACTACACATGCGAACTGACTCAATATTGTTCTTCCTTTAGCTATGACCTGGCTGAATATATAATTAATCTGATACAGGAAACATGGCAAATATTACTTATCTAGCAGACACGGAGCACATATACAGCATTAATAGTACAGTGGTCACAGCTGATATAGAGTATTTATACATCTGTACACTAGAGAAATACATGTACAGACAATTGCATTAATAAAAAGAGTTTAAATAATTGCAAAAAAAGTATACTGAGACATATGAACCATCAATGATAGAAGGCTTCTGGTACTCAACTAGGCAGCTGCATTTTGCCTTTAATGCAGTAAGCATTTGGCATTAGTTGATAAGACTTGAAAGTCTGTAAGAGCAAATGTACTCTTTGTTTGGAAAAGAAGAGTGTGCTTTGTGTGTGTGTGTGTGTGTGTGTGTGTGTGTGTGTGTGAGCATGCATGTATACACACACACACATGCTATACAGTAATATATCTTGGCTAGATGTCCTCATTTCCTCTTGCCTTCTTCCAGTCAGCCTCTCCTAAATCTTCACCAAGTCATTTTTAAACCATATTATTTGTTCTAGCTGAGTAATTCTGCTATGGGAGCAACTCTCGCTTCGGCTCTATTGTCATTATTTCTTCATCTGTCCCACTGTGTGGATTTTGCCACCCATCTTAGGCAATTCATCTTCATCACCTCCAGCTTCCTCAATGTTTTTTTCATTGTCCAGGTTTCCATGTCATTCTCATGTTCTGATCATGTGACTGTTTAGTACAGTGCTTTTTAGAATGTTTGACATTATTGTGTCACACCCTTCCCCTGATACTCTGTGCCACTTGGCTGCAGCATCTCTGATTCTAGTTTTGACCTTCTCATTGAGACATCACTTCTCCACAACCACCTCTCCCCGATACTTGAAGCTGTTAACCTGTTCCACTCTTTTCTCTTCCTTTTTGTCTCAGTTTTTAGCTCTGTCTGATTTTCCCATTGTTTGCTATGGCAAACGTCTTATCTGTATTCAATTTCATCCCATTCCCTATTGTTGACTAAAGCTCCTGTTCAGAGTCTGTGTGTAATGCCACATTGTTTGCATAGAACAGCTTTGTTGATCTGTCTCATCCAACTTGTTTGTTAACGTAGTCCATCACCAGTATTATGGGCAGTGGGCTCAGAGCTGAACCCTAATGATGGGCAATGATCTCAGAGCTGAACCCTAATGATGGATAGTGAGTTTTGAGCTGAACCCTAATGCAAGCCGACTCCCAATGGGAACCCTTCTGAGAGTCTGGACGTTGTTCATACTTGTGAGCTTGTATACAGCCAACACTAATTCTTTCCATGTTACAGGACTTTCATCCATCTCAAATCAGCTTTCTTGGACCCTTGACATATGCTTTCTCTAAGTCTAGGAAGATGGACTCTTTCCTTATTAACAACTTGTCCATCATCTGTCTCACTGCAAACATTGGTTCACGTGTGCTGTATCCTAATCTGAATATGAACTGCTTATCTCCCATCTTACTTTCTACTTTTCTGCATATTCATTTATCAGTCAATCTCTTTAGCAGCTTCATGCAGTGTGATGGGAGTTTGATAGCGCTGTATTGCCAACAGATGTGAATGTCCCCTTTGTTTTTGTACACTGGTGCTGGAATGCTTATTCCCCAGTCATCTGAGATGCTCCTTTTTCTCTATAGCACTCTGAGAACCTTCAGCATCCATTTTTTTTCCCAGCTCACCCAACATCTTGATCATTTCTGCAGCAAACTCATCTTTTACTTCTTCTAGGGAGGATTCTTCTTCCTCTTTCATTGTAAGCTTTGTATTGGGAAGTAAAGCTTTTGTGGGGTTTTCTTCATTCAGAAGCTGCTGGAAGTAATACTTCCATCTGCCTTTGATGTCCTGTGGACTGGTGAGCATCCTTTATTAATGGAATGACGATCATCTTATTTATAATTCTGTATTTGCCTTGCAACCTAATAGAGTTTCTTTGTGTGTCTGTTGAGTTACTTTCCAGAAGCTGGTAAATTGCTTCTGATGCTTTGTTCTTTGTTATTGCACCTACTTCCTCAGCCTCTTTGTTAGTCAATCAATATTTCTTCTTTGCATGGTTTATCTTTTCTATCTTCCACTTTTTGTGCACTCATTCTTTCTTTTGATAACTTCCTGGATTTCTACATTACACTGCCTGCTTTTCTTATGTACTTCATTTCCATGTGTAGCCCAACTGAATATTGGCTGTACAGTCTTCACACATTCAGTTTCGAGATGCTGACATTTGTCTTCAACTCCATCAATTTTCCTCTTCTTCCTGAGGTGCTGGAGCCCTGAGTATATCCTTGAACTCTTGTGCTTTCACTTCCGGGTCTTTCGCCTACCTCTGTTGAACCTTCTGTGATCACTTCTTGAAGCTGAATGTGGCCACCAATAGTTTATGCTATGGGCTGACCATTTCACTGAGGATGGCTTTGCAATCTCTGCTTCTGGCTCAGTGCCCTTTCCTTACCAGGTAGACATCTAACAGAGTTACATTTTAACCACTCTTATATGTGATCCTGTGACTCTATGTCTTAATGAACCATGTATTTGACCACCAAAACGCCATTTCCAGATACAACTCTAGAATGGCCTCTCCATCTTGAATGCTATTGTTGCAGGCATGTGGACCAAGACAGTCCTCTTATATTGTGCTGTCTGTCCTGATATGTGTCATGGTAAAAAAAAACAGTACTAAAATCATTGTTGTTTAAGTAGTCCCTAAATGCTAATAAATCAGAACAGAGGCATTGCAAAACGAACCTATCATATAGGTAGAATTACCACATAACCAAAAAGTAGTGTATTATGGAAAAAGTAGTTTATATTGCTATGTGCAGTATGTGTCCTAGTTTTGTATATTGGAGAAAAACTAATTTTTTTATGGAAAGAATTTACAAACATAATTATGATATATATAGAGGAAATATTAATAATAAATTAATCTTAATATTAATAATAAATATTAACAATGTTCTTTATAAGCATTCTGTAGATTGTCTAATCTTTATGAATGTTAAGTTTGGTATAGTTAATCAAGTTCTGCAAGAGCTAAAATGAGGTTATTGGGAAAACAGAATTGAGTACAGGGAATTATTATGGCAGTTAGGATTGAATGCTACTACCCTCCAGGGCTGAATGATTCCAGTTCACTTAAACCTGCGTTAAAAATGAGGGCTGAGAAGTTATGATTATAACAGATTTTTTTTTATTAGTTTCTGATAAGTTCATAGACCTCACAAATTGGTGGTGTAATGAAGTCTCTAAAGCGGGTTCAGGCGCCTAGGCAGCGAGACATTTCCCTGTGGTACATTTGACTGGGGACACATGGCTGACATGACATTCAGCTGCAGGGAAATATGGTTGTTTGCAAATTCCCTGCGGGCAAAGAAAAGCATACACTGCCATGTTCACAGCTTTAATAACCAAATGCACAGGGGAAAAACAATGTCCATGGTCCCCAAGGGAACATGAGACAGCAGGCAATATGGTAGGCATCAGCAGCAGGTTGGCCAAAGGGCATGTCAGTGACAGTAAAAATGCACTGCACAATGGGCAGTGCCTTTATAATTGGAGTGTGTGGACACTACTCCCTTCACAGTGCCTAGGGAACATTACCTAAAACGCATACTGGAGCATAAATGTAACTACAGTAGCCTGCAAGATTTCCTCCATGCTGTAGCACACTTCTACTTGTTGTAGTTATATAAGTATTTACTGTACATGGAGCACGACACTCATTACTTCTTCTGCTGCCATGCATTTGGCGATTTGCAAATAGCCATATTTCTCTGCAGCTGAATGTCACTTCAGCCATGTGTCCCCAGTCAAATGTACCAGAGGGAAATGTCTCACTGCCTAAGTGCCTGAACCCCTCTAAAGCAGATTGGTTTCATATGATATTGGATTGTAAAACAGTAACTTCTTTTTGGGTTGAATTTAGACATTTTTCCCAAGCTTTGTGGACAACTAATTGTATCATTTCTTACTCCTTGATCTTACTTAATGCTTCATTTCCAGATTAGGGTGCAGGTGCCTCTCCTTTGGTCCATTTTAGGTATAGCAAGAAAAATAGTCACAAAGAATTGGTAATGTAAAACTACTCTTTCTTTCATTGAATTCATTAATTTAGGAAAAAATGTAAAAAGGAATTGTCAACTGCCAAAATGAAAACTTCGAATATTGCTCACCAGGTTAGATTATGGTCAAAATTAAGTGATTTACATGATACATTTTAATGATTTAGGTTTCTATGTCTGATTTTGTTGTGGACATCTGTAAATAGTTATGTTTTTATACTATTTATCTTTAAATAATTTTGTACAATCTTTATTTTAAAATTAATAAAAAAGTTGTTTAAAAAATACCTCACAAAATTAAAGTCTGCTACAACTGCCCTTGAAAATCTACCTGGCAAATATCTAAAACTAGCAGCTTAGGCTATTGCATATCCAGTTTCAGTTCTGATAAATGGACCATATCTGAATATAAAGTTCTCCCACTATGGATAAAAACATTAATTATTGCACTGCACCATGGTGGAATCAATGTATATCTTTCAAACAATAGGCCAGATGCCATTTTAACTCCCCTATCAAAAGTATTAGCAAAAAGGTTTTCATACACAACTTCTCAACTATCTAATAAATAACAAGCTTCTTTATTCAACCAAACACAGCTTCTGTCCTCATCACAGCACAACTACTGCTTTGCTGAATTGTGTTAACATCTACAGAAATACTGGAAGCCCAGTGTTCACCATTTTTTTAGACTTATGAAAAGATTTTGATACTGTCTCCCACCAGAAACTCTCACATAAATTCTCATCACTGGAAGGGGTCCACAGCTACCTCTCAAACTGAGCACAAGCAATGAAATGGAAAACGATTTCTCTACCATGTTGCCTAACACCAGTATTAACAGTTTCTGCCCTACCTAGTCCTTTCTCTCATCTCTGTTTCTTTGAATTTCTATTATCTATTTGACAAACCTACTAATACACCTCCTCAAATGCTCAATAATCAACATCTACTAATGTAGAGTTTATTTTCAGATATGGATACATTTATCAGAACTGAAACTGGATATGCATCTTTTATACAGTAATGGTTGTCTTTATTTCATATGAATGCAATTTAATTAGCAAATGGATGTGTAATCGTTAATGTATATTATTTAATGTCTGTTCATGTATATTAATGAATGTCTGTTTAAAAATGTTTGTAATATACTGAAGTTTTTCTCCCCAGGCCACCTCTAAAAAGGGGTTTCTGATCAAACCTAGTTGGACAAACCTGGTAAACAAAATGAAAATAAATAAATAAAATAAAAATAATGTCATAAAGAAACTTTAACAAAACTTACAGAAGCAGACATTTAAATCTGGTTACATTGTTTAAGTATAACAGAATCTGTAGTAGCTACCCCAGTCTGTTGAGTAACTCATGGTTGCATTCAAGATGTTTGAGCAGTATTTTGTTGAGCACTATAATGTCAGTCACATTTCTTCTGGTACCGATCCAACCTACTGCCTTTATGGGAAGTAATGTTTTTGACCTACCCACTCTGTCAGGACCAATGGTAGTACCTTTTTAGATGACTCTGTTGATTGTGGAGCAACAAATGCTGATATAACTATGCTTATATAAATGCATGCATATATTTATCTATATATCCATATATGTATGTATATATGTATGTGTGTGTGTGTGTGTGTGTGTGTGTATATATATATATATATATATATATATATATATATATATATATATCTATGACTGAAAAGCCATCTCATCGAAATATTCTTCATAACATAAATACCATGAATAGCTTTTTTGCAGGGTGCAAACACCCCAACCGCATCCTCTTCTAGTTGCATATTGTAACTCCATGGTCTTGTACATGTTGGGAAAAGAAAAAATCTCCACAAATAATGAATTAGTGTTTACACACAACCTCAATCATTTACCAATTTTAGGGTAGAAAGTGAAGGAGGGCATTACCAATCCACATAAAGTCTTCTATATATAACAATGAATGGTCCTGGAATTCCAAAAAGCCAAGAACACAAAATGGGAACCACTATTTGATCATTGAATTACCTCCACTCCAGCAGTGCCAGAAGTAAATCTAATAGCTGAACATGATATAGTACACACACAACTTTCAGAGGAAAATGAGCACCAAAAGATGTTTAGCACATGTGGGTATTAAAACAATCCTTTTTCACGTACTTTCATCCCAAAAACTGCCCTCTGGACTTTATCAGAACAAAAAATAAATAAATTATGCAACTTCAAGAAGAAGGATAAATCCAAAGCGAGAAAGCCGAATCAGGATGCAAGTTGGTACTTTATTGTGAACAAACAGTGATTAAAAACAAGCACTTTATACGTTTTGAAACAACTCCTTGGGGAACAACAATTAGTAATCTGTTTTCTTACCCCACTTGCTTTTTGCAAGTTATTTATATTTGTACATACACACATACCTACTGTATATATATACAATACATATACTTTCATGTACCTTTTACTATACATTTTTTGAATTCATTCCTGAGTTTTTTTTTATGAATTCTGCATTTGAATGTGTGTTTTAAATACCAGAATATTATTTGAATTAATATGTTTTTTAGACTTGCTAGCTATTTTTATTTTTATTTGTATCAATCTTTGAAGAACTGTTTAAAAATATATATTTTTTCATATATATTTTTGTGACAGCACTATGATGTTTCTGATTTTAATTGTTAGAATGCAATATTGACTTTAATGCACTTGGTTTGTAATTAAATATGCTAATTAGTTAATTAGGACCTACTGGAGTATATTTAAACCCTCTGTTGCATTTTTCATTTTAACTTGATAAAGCTCGGTAACAACCGAGCGAAAGCGCTTGTTTTTAATCACTGTTTGTTCACAATAAAGTATCAACTTGCATCCTGGTTCGGCTTTCTCACTTTGGATTTATCCTTCTTCTTGGTTTTGCTTGTTTTTCTTTGGGTTCTAAATTATGCAACTCACAAAACTTTTATACCAATGGTCCAAATCACGAGAAATAATGAACCCAATCAAAATATAATAAATATACTCTTCTAAAACTATTAGTTATAAATGACAAACATTTCAAGACAAGCAAGTTAGAAAAACAATTATCATACAGATTATAAAAATATTAAAAATGTTAAAAATATTAAAATATATGTAAAACCTAAAACTTATAAATCCACAAATCCTTGAATATAAATTAAGAACTTGAAAATGAATTCTGAAAAATAGGAAATCAATCAAGTCATATTCTATATTTCACAGGCAAAAATATCTATTACTATGCATAGACATCAAGACAAAATGGCAGACAATATATAAAATTCATAGTATGTATAAAACTTTTACAGATAAAAGTATTATTGACAACTGTTTATTAAAATGTCTGTAGTTTAAAATAGTATTCAACACCTTGAATTATTCATTTAAAATGTCAACTCCTACTCAAAAGTGCACAAAAAACCTATATAATTGAAAATTACAACAAAAACTTGAAAAGAACACCTCTAAGCACAGAGACAGAGTCCAAGCAGGTTTATGTTTTTAGCGTAGTTAAACTTTAACAGTTGTATTCATCAAAAAGACTTCTTCAGAAACATAATTCAGCTCAAAAAATGCTTCCCACTGAAATAATTAATACAATTAAAACACAGTCCAATCAACTCCTTGATACAGATAAAATACAATGTTCCTAAAATTAACCATTTGAACTCCTTTTAAAATTTAATTGATATAAAATACACTCCATGTAAAATATTTATACATTATTCCGTGTATAACATAGACAACTAAACCAAACCAAGTTCATTCAGATATATGTACTGTAAAAATGTTTTATTTTATTTTATTTTTACCTCCTTATATTTGGCCTTTTATCCTTTAAAAAACATTTGATATTAACAGTATCATTTAAACCAGGGGAAATGTATGAGGGTAATTGAAGCTGCCATTCTGCTTCCCTTCTCTCAACAAAATTCTTATAACTACCTCCCCAGGGATCCCGACTCACTACTTCTATAATGGTAAAAGTGAACCTTTCCAATTTGCACATACCTCAGTGTGTTTGTACAATGCATTGTCATCATTTTTAATTTTTATGGCATAACAATGTTCACTAATTCTTTTCCTAAGATTTCTTGAGGTCATTCCCACATAGAATGTGGTAATGCTGAACACAATGCAATATATACTACACCCATGGTACCACAATCACATCTTTCAGGAACTATTATTGTGTATTCTAAATGTGTAACACAAACAAAAGGACCCTCGTGGATAAACCTACAAGTATTACAACCTAAACATCTATACATACCCCTCGTATTTTGTGTATTATTACAGATCTTATGTTCAACTTGATTTTCCAACATTTGTTTAATACAATTATAATTTCTATACACAAAATTAAGAGCTGTACCCAGTACTTTCACCACCTTTCCATTACCTGAAATAACTTTCCAGTTATCCTTTATAACATTCATTATAGTACAATTATCCAAACTCATGTCCACACAAAATCTTGGGAAATCCTGATTCCCTACTTTTTTACTGATATTTGCTCCATTAGTAGTTCTGTGCTTCTTGTTTATGAATCCCTTAACCAAAATAGGTGGAAACTCATTGTCCCACTTCAAAATTATTTCTTGTTTGGACTTAAGCAAAATATCAGGCGGATACCCCCTCTCCTGGAATAATGTAGAAATAAATTCCAGTTCAGCCTGAAATTCTTCGTCATCCACTGTCATGCGAGAAGCTCTAATAAAGTGTCCTCATGGGATATTATTTTTCATGAAATTTGGATGACTACTCTTATAGTGGACTTAACTGTTGCAAAATATTTTTTTCTATGTATATGACTGGTAAAAATACTTCTTTTGTTGTCCCATCTAAGATCTTAGATCTGACTTTGAAAATTACAACAAAATCCATAGGATCAAAGTTTGTTTGCCCTTAGTTTTAAAACTGGGGTTATAGATACTTAATCATTAATTCCAGGAAATTCTGTAGCATTTAACTTTTGATGCCAATATAGTTCTCTATACTCGATTTTTGTCTCCCATGCACCTCCTTTGGGGTCCTATGGAATCACAAGGATACCAAACAAAAACTTTTTAAATTTATCACATTTTATAGAATGCTTGTATAAATCACTGCTTGAATTACATTTTTGGGTATCATAACATTGCTTATATATTCTGTTTTTCAGCCATCCTTCTATCTTTCTGACATAAAAAGCTGGGCAGGTTGTGCATCTTGTGTTATAAACTACCTCAATACTATTACAATTACCATATGAAAGGATGATTTTGTGCCTATACATATTGTCCTAAACAAACTCATCACTCCTCATGATGAATTCACATTGTCTGCACCTACCACATTACTTGGTACCCCTCTTGGTATCCCCACAATAAAATGAGATGCTTATGACCATTATATATCTCTATTTTTTTTAAATTAGCAGTGGTTTTAAATACAAAATTAGGTGTATCACCTAAGAACTTAAAAAGGATGTCATTGCCTCTAAAAATCAACCAACTTTTTGCAATTACATTTTTATCCTGTCCATATTTATTAATGTCCTCTATTCCATCTAAAATAGTTTACCAACATACCTCTGCTATTCCAGTGTTATAATTGAAGCAGTTAAACCTTGTCCTAAAAGCAGTACATATTTAACCCCCCGTCCGTCACATATTCGTCAACTTATTTTCTTCACCAAGGATTGTGGGTAACATCTATCAAACACATGTTCTCCAATTTCTGTATTTTAGTTAAAAGTCCGTCCTTATTGGATGTCATCCTTGCTACTCTGAATAATTGACCTTTCACTAAGTTATGTTTAAAATTAAATAGATGAAAGCTCTCAAGATGCAAATATGCAATAGATAAGGTGGGCTTTCTATAAATACATGATTAAAAACCTTCAAAACCTTTGTAAATTGAGGCATCCAAATAGTTCATAGTTTCTGAATTAAAATAATAAGCACATTTTAAAAAAGAGGTTGATTTGTTGATGTAATCAAGAAACTGATAGAATTGTTGAGGTGAACCTTAACAAATAATAAAAAGATCACCCAGAAACCTCAAATAAATCTTACAAAATGAAAAAAGTTTGAAGGAAATATGTATTTCAGTTCCCATGGCCACATAACTAAATTAGCATAACAAGGGGCACAAGATGCACTAATGGCAACTCCTGTAATCTGTTTATACATCTCCCATAAAAATAAATATAATTATTTGACAAAACTATCTATATTAAATTAATCTCAAAGAAAATCTCAGTTTGTTTCAAAAAGTCACAGTTAATAAGCACTTCATTAAACAATTCCAGTCATTCTTTCATAGGAATACAAGCAAATAAGTCAACAATATCAGTGGTTAAAAAATAAAAATTGCCAGGTGTATTCCTTTACTGGCCTTTACCTCTTGGCACCTTTTTAAAATAGTCTTGGTTTCTGCCTCTAGTATGCCAAACCTTCAACAGAGCTAGTCCTAATAAGTGGCACTGTTAGTTCTGAAATGCCATTTCTTGAAACAGCTTTGTCACCTTCACCAAGAGTCATTGACATCAGAACAGCTCACACAGGCAATTTGAATGTATCAGTATTAATTAATTTATACCAGGAAAATTTCAACCATCTTCAATGGCAGAACCTATCATTTAACCTATGGTTTAACAAACCGTTTATTATATGTATATACAACTATCTCACAGTTACCATAGCAACCACAATAAATCCTGTCAGGAGAAGCATGTAAACAAAATCTTAGAGATGTGAGGCCTTGCCTTCCCCTGCCCTCTAAACTAGATTTCTTCCCATATAAAATGTCTTTCCATATGTTCTGTGCTGGGATCTCTCCTGACTGGCATCTACTTTTCTGAAATAAAAGCCAATACCAAAGGGGTCTGGCTGACTAAGTTTCAGATAACTGCAAACTAGGCACAGTCAATGAATCTCCAAATGAAATCAAAAGGTGCGCAAAGGCATAGGATAATGCTAAACCACCAACACCAGTTAAAATATAAAAAGCTAGTCTATTCAATAACAAAAGTCACAAAAAAAGCTGGCTGTCTAAGTTTGCAGATGACTACAAGATAGGAGCAGTCATTTAATCCCCAAATGACTTAGCTATCCTGCAGGAAGGTTTCCCAAATAAATAGCTGGTACCAAAATCAGTGACTGAAACTAAATGCTAAAAAATGCATTATTGTATCCTTTGGGAAGTTATATATCCCATGGAAATACCACAGAAACAATATTCCCCTAACAGCTGACCCAATTGCTCAGGATTTGTGAAGTTATGTGGGTAGTGACCTAACGTTTGACCAACATGTGTCCATTGTTGTAAGAAAGCCCCTCTATATTGCAAAGCTTATAAACAAAGGAATTTTGTTTAGACCTAGGGATGTCCTTTTCTTCCTTTACATAGTTCTCATTAGGCCAATCATTGAATGCAATGCCCCATTTGCCATGTATCTGTCTAGACACATGCAACAACTAGAATGTCCACAACGATAACTTACTAAAAGGATATAAGGCCTAAACAACAGGTCCTGTATGGTCTTACTCAAAGTCCTGTCACAAAACTCAGCATCCTACAGACTGATAAGGGGTGACCTGTGTATGGCATACAAGGCATCCTCTGTATTGATGGATTTACTGTACATCAAGTAAATCAAATGGTATCAGAAATATTTGGTCAAGGGATTTAAACTTTTTCTGCAACATCAACAAACTGTTTTGGAGGAAGAGGTATATCTTGCAGATGATACCACTGCTCTGGAACTGACTCCCCATCCAGCCTGTCCATATTCAAAGAAAACTTGGATCTATGGATGGGTGCCCCCTGTACCACTAATCGACAGATGCAGCTCCTAAATGCTTTATCCCTTACATGGGTCCCCTCATGTTATCTATGTTATTACCATGGTTATTCTCATTATGGGTAATATATATAATATATTGACCATGGGATGGGTAAGACCAATCTCTAACCAAATGGGATAGGTTAATTCACATACAAAAAGGGAAATTATCAAGGCTTAAAATGGCCCACAAGAGCAGCTAGCCTAGTTTTTACCAATAAACCTATGAACCTATGATACACCTGTCAAGTCATTTGATAGCAAAATACCGCACAATAGTGTCTTCTTCCTCCATTACTCTTTGTGCATAGCCTAAATAAACAGCTCCAAATTCAAAGCTAATACAGGAGACTTTTTTTATATATCATTTAAAGCTCCTCTATTATTTTTTTTTATGTTCATAAACCATACCGGGGCAATACTAGGTGCTGTGCTACATTAATTGATTAGACTGAGCTGGACATCTGCTCTTGTCAGGTCTGTCAGGTTTGAAGCCATGTCTACTTTGTGGCATTGCAATGATTGTTTTCTTCTCTGATTTATGAAAGGAGTTTGATTACATCCTCACAGAGTCAAAAAGAGCCAGCGTCATATGATAATGGGCCTTATCAGACCAGCAGAATATCAACACAATGTTCTCTTTCTGTTTCTCCTTAATGTACCTACCCTGTATTGCCCCTCTTTCCTTTCTTTACTTCCTTGATTGGTTTATCCAGACATGCTTTCAAGGTGCAGACAGACAGGTAATTAACATTACATCACTCTGATATCTTGTCATTTCCCTTCCCTTAGTAACTGTCTAATGTCCCCTTTCCTTCCCTTGTTACGTGCCATTATCTCTCCTGTTTCCAGTTCAAGTGCTTACAAAGAAAATAACCAAAGATTCACTGACATCTATGGAAGCAAAGAAAGGATGGAGGTAATGAAAATGTGAGCTTGCTTCTCATGGTGTGTCTTTCAATGAACAGCTTCTTGATATGTAGTTGAGAATACTGCAGTTAAAATGAAGAAAAATAAATGATTTTGGACTTGCTCAGTAAAACCAGTTAAGCAGGAATTATACCTAGGATATTTATGTACCTCAAACGTGTAGCATGCATAGATTAAAAGGAATGGTTTATAGAAGACCATTCATGTTCCCTCTCTCTATCAAACTCTTGGAGAAGCAATTTGTTCTACAACTTAAGTGCAACTCCATACTGCATAAGTACTTGCAGAAGCTTACTATGCTCTCCTATGCTACCTGCAATTCCCACCCCCCTCCTTATCAGACCTTATTCTGAACACATCTCCTCCCCTTCATCATTCCTATCCTTTTTTCTTCTTACTAGCCTCAGCAATCCCTGCTACCACCTCATTATCCAATAGCAGTCACACAAACCATTTACAATCGTATGTCATATTCCCTCCACACTTATTATTCTCTACCTCCGCACTTAATTTACTCTTCTCTATGTTCTAACTTTACAGTCTATGCTTTCATTCTCCCTTTCTCCTTGTACAATATTCACTTCTTCCTCCTCAACACGTCCTTCTGCAACATTACCCTTCCTTTCATAATATTGACAGAAAGCATAATACCCACAAACCTTTTACTGTACACATCACCCACTTAACCATTCTCCTAATACTTCCTTTAATTCCCAATTTCACCGTATCACACTGCAATATTTTATACTTTTCTCTAACTGGCTGTACTCTATTAAAATCTTAACCTTCGTCATCTGCATAATAAGGGACCACAATGCCTGGAGTCTCCAGCAAGCCATCTATACTCTCATATATTATTCCCCTCATCTTCCGTCCTTCTTCTTTAACATCTTTTCCTTTTCCTTCAGCTATAATCTCCCCTTAACTACTCTATAGTCTTATCTACCTACCATGTTATCCTTTTACATCTTCACATCTCTGCTATTCATTTTATGTCACCTTACTACTTACCATGGTACTCTTATAGCTTATTCTCACTCACACACTACCAGACATACCACCTGTGCTCAGGTTAGAGACCTACAAGCATGCTTTTTTCAATACTCACCAGACATTGCAGTCATTGCCAAAACATTGCTAAAACCCCATATAAATGTTTCTTAAATTCTATCCTCCGGCTACAATATAATTCAATTTGACAGACTACACAAAAAAGAGGGAGACATTGTAATTGTATATAGTAATTGCTTAAGTTTCTCACCCTTACAAACTAACACACCAACTTTCCAAAATGCAGAACTTCTTATCTCTCTTCTTAATGTCAATAAACATAAGAAGCTTTGTATAGTTGCCCTCTACATACCAGCAGGTAATAATACTAGCTTATTAGAAGAAATTCTTTGCTGGATAACTGCAGATATTACTACTGAAAACATTATCTTAGGCAACATTAACATTGACTGATTATTTATGACATCCAGCACCCCAACTGCTTAACTTGTATGGGTTCAGACAACTGATTGCTTCCCCTACTTGACTCAAGAAAGCTAAGCATAAAAATTCTATCCTTGACTGAATACTTGTCTATGTTATCTCAGCGGTACTACATAATTCCCTTAGTGACCATCACCCTATAGTCACCAACAGAGAAATTACACACAAGGTAAAAAACATCAATACAGAACTAACCAAAATGTTTCTAATTTTCATCCTGATACACTCAATGATCTACTAAACTCTATTAACTGGTCTCCACTCAAATTTCTACTCCTAAACAAAGCTGTCAATAAATTCAACAGTATATTCATGAATACTTTAAATACCCTTGCCCATGCCAGAATTAAAAGAGAAAAAAATTCAAAAATTCTCTGGCTTTCTCTTTTTACAAGAATTCTCATGCAAAAACATGACAAAGCTTAGACAAAATGGCACAAAGATAACCCTCAAACTTTATATTTATAAAAGGAGTTACACAACCTCACCAAGAAGCAAATTCACCTAGACCAAAAATATTACCCTGACTAACAAGGTAATCATATAAAAATCTGAAGAAAATCTTGAGTTCACTTAAGAAAAATTTTCAACCTGGCTCACTTTCTTCTCCAAACCACTATCTGGACTTCTCTCTCTCAGAAACAGCTACCAGATTTAACACTTTTTTCATCAACATCGTAGCCTCTATTGCCTCCAACTCTCCCCAACCATTTAATCTACCTCAAAACTCTACAAGCCTTGACATCCATTCCTTCAGTCTCCAACATCATGTTAAACAGTTACTATAGAAATATAAACCTTGCTCTCATCCTGCTGATCATGTCCTTGTTGAGTACCTTAAGCTTTCTGCAGACTCTATAGGATACCTAGTATGAATTTTTATTAACAGATCTATTTCAGGCTCCTGTATCCCTGCCCTGTGGAAGCAATGCTTCATTATTCTACTCCATAAAGGAGGTAACTCCTGAAATGTCTAACTTTAGGCCTATTGCCATCTTGCCCCCCCCCCTTTCTAAGATCCTGGAAAAATATACTCATAAGCAACTCCTTTTGTACCTCTTGCAAAATTATCTCCTAACCCCAACACAACATGGTTTCTGACAAGGACATAGCACCACTACAGCTCACCTCATCTTTTCTAATACCATTAATATGGCTAGATACCAAGGAAAGTTTATCTCTTCTGCTTTTCCAGATGTCTCAAACGCCTTTGACACAGTGTCACATGAGAAACATCTAAATCAAATGTCCTCTCTGGGTCTTTCCAAACTCTTCTAGAATTCTCTAACTACCTGTCTTCTAGAATTCTCTAACATACCTGTCAGAACAAGTACATAAGCACTTTTGTCTGTAGCTATTAGACTTCTTCAGATAACCGAAAGGAAGTGATACACTGCTGTTTAAAAACGTTTGAAATCATGTGGCACTTTTGCGCCAAAAATTTTAAAGCAACAATGTAACTAAAATGCAATAAAAGCATTAGTATTTTATAACACTACCAAGCAATAAAAACATTTTGAGAATATTGCACATAAATGCATAATAATATATTAAAAAATATATTAAAACTTGCTTCTAACATTAGTAAGCTTTTAATTTCAGTAAGCAAGTGATGGATAGAGTCTCATTAAGTCTAGCGGGGTTATGTACATTAAGACGTAATTGCCATAACATCTCTTGCTGATCTAACACCACAAATTTAAAACAATGCTCTGGGCATTCACTTAAATGTTTAAACAGGGCATTATTGTCAATTATTTGTTCTGATAGCATACAAATGTTTGTAAATTCTTTCTATCAACATATGTTCAGTCTTTCCTATGTAGAACACTGAACAGTCCTGACATACAGCCACATCAACAATCCCTTTAGACAGACAGTTGTGTCTACCATTAATATACCATGTTTCATTTTTTTACATGGTCCACACTCAAGATGTCTTTACAAAACTTGCATGATCCACATTTAAACATACTTTTCTTCATACCATCCTTGTTTCTTTTAAACGATTATTTAAACATATTTTTATACTAATGCCCTTCCTATAGATGACCAATGACCCTTTAGAAAAGTTTCTGCTTAAGTCTGTGTTGTCATATACTAATGTTCAATTTTTATTCAACACCAACCAGATGAATTCAGAGTCCGATGAAAAAGTGGTAATAAAACTACAGGTATACAGAATTTCCTTTCCGGTTGCCTTAGTGACATTATTGTCAGAAAACACAGTTACATGCTGTTTCTGTCCTCTACAATCCAACAAAATAGAATGGCAAAAATTAGACCTCCTCTTACAAATTACCTCATTTATAGAGTAGTTAATAAAGGTCTCAGGGTAACCCCTCTTCAAGAACATAGTTTTAAGTGTCTCACATTCTTCAACAAAGTCATAAAAAGTGTAACCATATGTACTGGTCTGACAAACTGGCCCTTAATGACAACTTTTTTTTTTGGGGTGGGAAAGGTGGATTTTCAAAAGATCTTAGCTGTTATATTTTTTGTCTTATCCTTCAATAAATTTACATCCAGATATGAAATAGTGTCATCTCCTACTTCATATGTGAATTGTAGGAAATCTGTGGTGTGATTAATGAATTCTGCAAACTCGTAAATCTTATCCACACCATCTTTCCAAACAATAACTATATCATCCAGGTACTTCATATAGAGGTACCAGGAATCATTGAAGACACTGCTAAAAATGTATTTTTTTTCTCCCATTCTACCATCACCATGTTTGCATAAAGGGACCCACAGGCTAAACCCATGGCTACACCCTTCTGCTGCAGGAAAAACTGGTTCTCAAACACTATAAAACTATTATACAAGACTATGTCCAAAATTCTGAGTGTATAGGTTAATTCTGTCTTGAGATAGTTTAGTAAAATTGTGTAAGAACTCAGTAAACCATGTTAGCCCTATGTCATGTGGAATAACTGTATAGAAGTCCCTGCCATCTATCATCAGAAATAAACATAGATTCATCAAAAGTAAAGTTGTTACATTTTTACAAAAAGTGCCAAGAATACATAAGTAGTCAATATTCTGCACATACTTCTTTAAATGATGGCCTAAACATTTTGCCAAAGAAGAGGTAATAGAACACCTAGCATCTACAATGGGTGTCATAGGTGGGTGTCTCTTATATTGCTAGTATCATAGGGTTTTTGATGACCAAAAAATTGAGTTCATTAACATCAATTTGTCCCTGTGTTAGCATATTGTATAAAGCTGAGTGTATCTTATTATAGGCAATATTAAACTCATTCTTTGACACTTGGGTGTAAGTGTTGTCAAATAACACCCCATACATTTTTTCCACATACTGTATATTGTCCATTAGGACTACCCTACCTCCCTTTGTCCAGCTTCATTATGCAGATGTTAGCCAACTTCAATTCATTTATTATATTCAACTCATTCACAGTGATGTTGGAGAAACCTGGCCCACCTTTTATAATACTAATCCCTTTTTGGCATTTTACATACATTGTTGCTTTAACATTTTTGGCACAAAAGTGTCATGTGATTTCAAATTTTTAAATAGCAGTGTATCATTTCCTTTCTATTATCCAAAGAAGTCTAATAGTTACAGACAAAAGTGCTTATATACTTGTTCTAAATAAGTGTGGTGTGGTTTGCAGTGATAACGGAGCATTTGTGCTATATATATATATATATATATATATATATATATATATATATATATATATATATATATACCGCCTCTTAGAAATCTTACCTTATTGAGTATGGAGATGACTCATCTCTCATCTGCTCATCTGACAGTGCACTACAACTACAACTATAATCTATGACTCACAATACCTTCAACTCAGTTGAACTGTGTCTACATCAAAACAAATTTCTATTTAATCCCAACAATATTAAACCACTACTGCTTTGTCCAAAGTGGCATGCCAATACTAAAAGTAACCTTTGCATTACCTCTAAAGAATACAGCTATTGAAGTACTTATTCATACCAAATTGCTTGGAGTCACCATAGATGACAACTTAACATTTGATCTTCATGTAAAAAAAAAACTCTATAAAAATAACACATCAGAAGCTAGGTCTAATATGCAGAGAAAACAAATTCCTTACCTAGGTAGCAGTTATCTTTTACTCTCGCTTCTCTATGGCTCATGTATTTTGACTAACATCCAGATCTCTCTTAAATTAGAACTGGACCAATGCTATAATAAGTTAGCTATGTCTGCAGCTAACCTGCTGCATAAAACTCAACATTGCTCTGCATTACATGTTGTCAATTGTTTAGAACTTCCACATCCGATAGCCCATGGCCAACTTCTTCTAACCCATGGAATACTATGTAACCCCTCTACCTGCCCATCCAAGTCCCAAATCTTTCTCTTAAGACAAAAACCTGCTTGAAATCTATGAACCAAAAAAATATATGGGAAAAAGTTTATACTCACACTGTATATCAAAACTCTGGAACTCTATCCCAAATTCAATCATAACTGTACCTAGCATTGGGGCATGGCTAGGATGCTGACAGGCTAGCAGCAGATTTATCCTCCTCTGCTATTTTAGTTTATTTCTAACAGGAAATTATATTTCTAAGTTATCCAATTTCATTTTAACTAAATCCTACTATTTTGAGTTGTCCTGAAGGATAATATCAAAAAATGTTATTTTATAGATTATTATTTTCCTGTCAAACTTTTGTCTAGAAAAAATTCATAATCCAGAATGAGTCATCTTGATAAAGGAACTTCAGTCTGTTCTTATAAACATACAAGAACTTTCTTTAAACTTGGACAAAATAGACAACAAATTAAATAATTTTAAAGAAAAATGTTCAAAACAAATGGAACAAATACAAGAATCTCTAAATCAGCAGAAAATACAAATATCCAGAATAGAGGATGCCTTAAATGACATGGAAGGGAGGTTATCTGAAGATGGAAACAACATTTAATTGTTACTGAAACAAAATACTCTACTCCTGAACAAAATAGATGATCTAGAAACAATATCCATATCTTTGGTTTGTCTGAAAAAAATTGAAGTGGGACATATGACAACCTTTTTAACATCCTGGCTCCAGAAAACTCTTGATTTACCTGAAGCTATGCCATAAGGCATTGAGTGAGCACATAGGTTCTTGGTTACTTCCTCCACTAAAAATAACCCACCACCAAGATCTAGTATTGTGAGATTTTTTTTTCATCTCAGGACAAATAATTAATCCTCAAAATAGCCTGGACAAAATCTCCTATCAAGCTAGAGGATAAAATAATAAGGTTTGACAACAACTAGTCTCCTGCTGTGATGTCAACGAGGAAATGCTTTCTACCTTTAATAAAAAAACTTTTGAAAAGGCAGATTAAAGTCCATTTGGTTTTTCCAGCCAGATTAAAAATATTTCTTCCTGATGAAATTAAAACCTTAGATGAGTTAGACAATGCCATGACATTCTTGAAATCAAAAAATATAATAGATCAAATAGAAGATATACACTGGAACAACAGCTCCTTGAAAAAAAAAAACTGAAAGAAATAGTTGGAAAATTAATGAAATGAAAAGAAAGTAAAAGAAAAGTGACACTTTATCTAAACTCTAATATTAGTTAAATATTAGTTAAATTAGTATACGGTCAGATTTTCATAATAATAACTTCATATGTTTTTCCTTTAACATACTTATAATCAAAAAGGAAGCTTGGATGCATTCTTCACTAAGGTAATTATTTTTCATTTTATTTTTTTTCTTTTGCTGATTCCATATCTAAAATTAATAACATATTTCTATATAAATTTAGTATACATATTCTACCTAAATTGAGAAATAAATAATAATTATTTTATCATTATTGTATCTTTAATACTTGCTTTGCTTTGATGTTAGTTTTGCATGCAGGTTTCCTATAGCTATATTCTTATAAAGTTCTTATTTTAATTAATTTAGACACTGATTCATACAGGAATTCATTTTTTTTAAATTGGTCCACTTTCTTTAGTTTAATTTATAAAGTCACATATTGTAGCTTTCTTAGAAGTGCCATTCTGTTGATTAATGTTGTTGTTTAGCTACAGTACTTATTTTTAATGTAATGGACCTGTTAAATAGATGCAGACTTGTCTAATGGTGTTTTTGCTTGTATTTATATGTCTGGTTTCTTTGTATAGTACCTGTGCTGTGGGATCTTGCGGTTAAATTGTCTTTCTCTTGATCATTTTAAGATCTGCAATTGTGGTTCTGGGGGTTTCCTATAGTGTTTATTCTTGGTCATTTTTATGCATTTCTATTATTTTTTGGTTTGGTGGTTTTGTGTGGCTTGGCTGTAGTTGTTTCAGTGCGTTGCTGGTGTTGAGTATGGTGTGTTGTCTTGGCTGTGGGGAGTGTGGAAAATGGATGTGCTTACTAAGTTGTTGCACATGAACAAGCGTACTGGTTTACTTTAACAGCAGTTTTTGTTTAATGGCTATATGTCATTTTTAGTGCTAAGAGCTTGAGCATTTACTTTGATGGCTGTTGAAGTTTCTTAGCTTTTTTTTTTTGGCTTGATTTTTCCAACTAGGTCTTGGGCTTCTTAGTGTAGCAGACTGAACTTTTAAGTTCCACATCAGAGCTCTGCAATCATCACTAGATCGGTGTGGTGTTTATGTTTGATGTTGTGGTCACAAGATAGAATCACCTGTTAAAATTAAAGGCATAGTTGTGGCTATTATAGTACATAAAAACTCTGAACTAAGACTAATTTTTCACAGTGGACATGGACTGTGGTTTGGACACATGTATACGTGAATTGTTTTTTTACAACGGGAATGAGAGTGCTGTACATTTTGGGCTAGTTTTCTTGGGATTGGGTCTTGGATTGAATGGGTATATTATTCATGACCCAATGCCGTATGTGAGAGATGCTGTTTCCACTTATAAGCTTGCATATATGGTCTGACTCACAACTCATGGTAAACATTCCCTTTTGTAAAATGAACAATAAGTATAATTTTTAGAGGACATGTGATAATAAAAAATACGCAGTCATGAGAATATATATCAGAAGGGTCACTTAGTGACTTCAGCTACTGAAACACAAACAACAAACAAATAGCACAGGTTATGGTGAAGATTAATTGTTCAGCTAGTAAATAAAATGAGAGTGGAGCTGAATTTAATTAAGTTAGGTTGCTTCCTCTTCATAAGTCCTATAATTTCATAATTTTTTCATGGATAAACAATAAACATTTTATATCTTTTTATTTCAGTTTTTGCTATTCCAAAATGTGAACTAATGTATTATTTCTAGTAGCTTTAACATTTGTATTAAAAAGTCACACTGATTAATTCACAGTGCATGACAATTTAATTGAAGTCAATTTGTTAAATGTTCCAACAAGAAAACATATCTTATTATGGTGGACGTAAGAACACAATAATAGAGATTTATACAGCTGAAGATAAAATCTCACAATAGTGCATAAACAATGTTGTAGACAGCAAAAACAAAATGTGTATATTCTGTAAATTATAATAATAAAATAAAACTCATACAGAGTATCCTTCTAACATTAAATATTAGATTTAGAGATATTAGAAGTTTTTTATGGATACAAGTATAATTCCAAATTAATTAATTTAGAAAAAAGTAATAAGAGGGGAATAGAATACAAGAAAAGTGAACAAGAAGTTAGAGGGGAGGGTATTGAATTGAAAAAGAAAAGCAAATACAAAAGAAGGATGCAATGCACTAAATACTGTAAAAGGATTTAAGGGAGTTACAGACTATGTAATACTGGAGATATTAAAATATTTGAATTGTGACAGCTGTAGTTTGTTAAGGTGTGACTAAATATTTGAAGGGAGATTGTAAAGGTTTGGGACAGGTGACAAGATTCTGCTAGACCAACACATGGGGACAGTAAAATAAGAGTATTATCTGCAGTCACAGACTATATATGAATCTTTATCTTCATGGTAGCAAAACAAATCACATAAATGGTACTGTCAAGGTGCTGAGAATACTTTCATTTATACATATATTTAGGAACCTTCCCTTTACATGTATAGTTCCTACATAAAATACAGATTTAACATAGTCTGTTATTCATGAAACTTTTAAATTCTTAAATGAGGCTGCAAATACATGACAGATTAATATAAAATCCATACACATTCATTAATAAGCATATACACATACACACACACACATATGAGAATATATATATATATATATATATATATATATATATATATATATATATATATATATATATATATATATATATATATATATATATATATATATATATATATATATATATATATATATATATATATATATATATATATATATTTAAAGAGAGAGAGAGACAGATTTGCACATTTAGCAGTTTGCTAATAAAGAGAAAATATTTATTCTCAATATAATCTAGCACATTATTCAAAAGATTGGTATTTTGGTGTTAGAAAAGGATTAATAATAGGAATGTATTTTGCTTAATCAAGGAATATATCTGTGGCATGCAACTGAAACTAACTTTCAGTACATGCTGTGATAGAGATGAGGATATAAATGAGGACTGTTGTTTTCAATCAATTAGATACAAATGAGTTGCATAATTTTAAAAGTCAAAGTGTTGAAAGTTACTATTTGCTTATTATTAAATGTTATATATTATATTATTCAAGCTTGTCTATTTCTCAGTACACAAGTGAATTACCTCAGGTATTACATATTTATAAAAAATAATGGTTTATTGAGTTTTTTAGAGTGTGACACTTATATTAATAACATGTCATTTTCTTCTAAAATAGCAGAGGGGCATTGGAACTACTCATGTTGGTAGGTGGAATAGTTTGGATAGATTCACTATTCAAGCTAGGAGTGTTAGTCTCCATGAGGGGAATGAAAGTTAAAAGAACTCTATATTTCATTTTTTATATAGCATTTTGTTTTTTTAATGGTGTTTACTACCATTTTCATTATACACATACCTAACAATATTAAGTATGGTAAAATATTGACAATAAGCAGTACAAGAATTATGTTAGTGGTTCATTGTTAATATTACATTTGGGAACGTCATTAATTTCTTTTTTGTTATAGTTATTATATAATATATTTAAAGCACATTTACAATAATATCAACAGATTAAATAACGGTTGCAAGAGAAGTAGTTTAAATAAGTTTCTAGAGTTGTTTACTTCCCAGATTATTTTCAGGCAAGAAACTCATTTGTTACAAGAAATTATAAGTATACTTAATGCTAAATATTATACTGTATTAAATAGTTCTCAGTATACTCAGAAAAAAGAGGGGTAGCTATCTTATGGAGAAACTCGTTACCTACACTCAATATATTAAATACATATAGTGATGATAAAGATATGTTTTGTTCAATAACAATGGAAATTAAAAGGGAACTATATACTCTTATTAATGTGTACTGGATATCTGTTATATGTGTTAAAACAGTTAAACACCAATTAGATCAGATTATACAATTCTCAAATGGTACCATTATTCTGGCAGGAGATTTTAATTTTATTTTAAAAGATGAAGGCTACCAGCTTATATAACTAATTTAAAGGATTTTAAAGAATTATTTAATAAAGAAATTCAAACCTTTATTCAATTTAATTATAGAGATGATATATCTGAAATGTATGTATTCAATTTAATTATAGAGATGATATATCTGAAATTTATGCATAGGACACTCTAAAAACATATCTAAATCGTAAAATTATGAATTGCTATTCTCTGAAGAGAAATCAATTAAATAAGGTATTGATAGAGTTGCAAGAAAAAAATGATAAGCTACAGCTGGACAACCCTAAAGGACATGACAACCTGTCAAAATAAATTAATAAATTACAAAGTAAATACTAAATTATAAAACTATGATACATTTGGAAACGGTTAAATTAACTAATTATTTTATAAATACAAAGTCCATGCATAAATTAGCCTGAAAAACAAGAAAAAACGTATTAAATCTAATCACAATAAAGAATTGTATTCTTCTGATGGTAAGAAAAAGGTTACTGAAATAGAGGATATCTTAAGAGTATTTAGAACTCACTTCAATAAAATTAACCAATTTAATCCAACAATGGATTCACAAGAAGTAATTAAAATGTATATTAAAAATATATTAGAAATAAGTTAACTGAAGCCCAAATTAAATTAATTGATAGACCCATATTGTATCTGAACTTAAAAATCAAATTAATAGGTTCATTAAAAAAACTTATTAAATCTAATCACAATAAAGAATTGTATTCTTCTGATGGTAAGAAAAAGGCTACTGAAACAGAGGATATCTTAAGAGTATTTAGAACTCACTTCAATAAAATTAACTAATTTAATCCAACAATGGATTCACAAGAAGTAATTAAAATGTATATTAAAATATATTAGAAATAAGTTAACTGAAGCCCAAATTAAATTAATTGATAGACCCATATTAGTATCTGAACTTAAAAATCAAATTAATAGGTTCATAGGAGTGTACTAGGCTAATGGCCATGGAGCCTTTACAAACCTAGCTCATAGGATTAACCTGGCATTGTGCCATCTGACCTTAGTTCCCAGTGCCTCTGTCGAGTAGAGCCACTGGAGTGATCCCCTGGGTGAATGTTCTATTTCCCATCCACTCATCAAGATTTCTATTGAAGGTGACCAGTGAGGTGCTCTGTTTGACATGTATAGGAAGTCTAATCCATAGCATGGACAGTCTCTGGGTTATGAACCTGTCCCTCCAGCATGTTCTGTTGATTGTGGTAATGAGGATGTGGTGTGGAGGGATTAGGATTTCTTTGGTGTAGCATTTCTAACACAGCTGGGTCAGACATGGTTTTCTAAGTCATGCAGAGATCGTCTCTAAGTAGGCGATATGAGACAGAGAATAGTTGGAGTTTTTTGAGCCTGTCCATATAGGACAAGTGTTTAAGGTCTAGGATCCTCTTTGTGAGGTACTTTTCTGGCCTCTCCGGTTGTTGCAGGTGTCTAGTGAGGTACATGCGAAATGGGACATTGTACTTGATGTTTGGCCTAATGAAGGAAGAGTAGAGGGAGACAATGACCTCTTTCTTCCTGGATGCAAAACCCTTAGTAATGGGATGTGCCACATAGAAGGATTTTCTGACCACAGTGGCAATGTGGTGGTCAAAAGAGAGGTTGTTGTCAACCTGTGTTCTCAGATCTCTTATAACACCTTCAGTGTTCAGTGGACTACCATCGATGTGGTAATTCATGGGAACTGGGTTTTTCCCAAAGGGGATGGTGATATATTTTTTGGCACTGAGCCTAAGGCCATGGTTCTGACACCAGTCGTTGGTCTCAGTGAGGCCTTTCTTTAGGATTTCAACATCACTTGGGGAGTTAATAAAAGCTCCCAACTTGCAATCGTCAGTGAACTTTGTCAGCCAGAGTCCCTTTGCATTGGCCTGGACTTCAGAGAAGTAGATATCAAACAGGAGAGGACCCAGGACCAAACCCTGTGGGACTCGACTCTTGACTAGTTGGCAGTCTGACTTGGAGTCAGCTGCTTTCACACTGTGGGTTCTATCTGGGAGCCAATTTGCAACCCACCTAGTGATACATAGGTTGATGCCTAGCTTAGTGAGTTTTTCTATGATTCCTGAGTGGGGAATGGTATCAAAGGCCTTGGCCAGATCAAGGTAGGCTGTATGAACCACCTTACTTTCATCCACAGTTCTGGTGACTGACTCAAAGAAGTTGACCATGTTGAGCAGGCATAATCTACCCTTCACAAAACCAAACTGTGTGGGACCTAGAGTTTGGAGATTCCCCATATCTTTGTTTATTAGGTCCATGATGATGCATTCCATAGCTTTGCATATCAGACTTGTCAGGCTAATGGGACAATAGTTCCCAGGGTCTGTTATAGCTCCTCCTTTATGGAGAGGGATGACTGTAGCAGTGCGCCATTCAGTAGGGACAAAGCCTGAGGTGAGGCTGTGACTGAACAGGGCACACAGATGAGGTGCCAGTTCACTCTGTAGTTCATGTAGAATACAGCCAGGGATATTGTCGGGCCCCATATAAGCTGTATTCTTGGCCTTGGACGGTGCTGTTTTTACCTGTGCAGCAGTAATGCTGGGTGCCTGGCAATCTATTGGTATTGTGATTGGTCCCTTGGAGGTCAAGAGGGGTAAAGCTGGCACTGAATCTTTTGGCCAGTATATTGGCAATATCTGTTGGCTCTGTATAGGAGGTACCATTGTGTAGTAGCTCAAAGCAAATCTAGGTATTGCCATGGAGATTGTTTACATAACTATAGAATGCCTTGTGGTGCAATTCAGTTTTCATAGCTAGCTTTAGAGAATTTGATGAGGGAACTCAACTTTTTGTTGAGGCTGATAAGGGAGTTTTTCTAGTCTTGGGACATCACCTTATTCCACATCAGTTTCCTCCTTCTGTTGTAGAGTTTGTTTATGGCAGGGGACCACCAGATTAGCTTCCTTTTTTTGGAGGAGAGTGTCTTGGTTCTGTTGGGTATGGCGAGATCCATGCATTTGTGTACGTGTTCATACAGTGCATTGGTGTATGATTCAGTGGTCATGCAACTAGTCTCCATTTGCATGGGTTTAGTGAAGTTGGCCACCTCTGTTTTTAGGAGCCCAAAGATAGCTTTGGAGAAGTTTTTCATGGTGGTGTGTGTGTGTGTGTGTGTGTGTGTGTGTGTGTGTGTGTGTGTGTGTGTGTGTGTGTGTGTGTGTGTGTGTGGGAGGGATGTGTATTTCCAAGGTGATTAGTTTGTGGTTGGATCTAACCAGGGAGGAGTTGACTATTGGTGTAGAGCAATGGTCACCCATGTTAGTAATGACCAGATCAAGGATGTTGCTGTATCTAGTGGGGGTAAGAACGAGATGGTCCAGGGCATTGGAATTAATGAATTCCAGGAAATGTTAGGCAAGTGTATTAGTACATGAGTAGTTTTCCCAGTTAATGGAGGGGTAGTTGAAGTTGCTCAGTATGAGAGTGTAAGGGTGGACCCTAATATTCACCAGTGTGTTTAGGAATGTAGAGTGTGAGTCTTGGGACATGGTTTGGGACTTATAGCAGGCTATGACCTGAATCTCTGTCTTACCCATTGTTAGCTGCACCTGAAGTATCTCTGATGTATTATGCTGGGCTACCAGTCTGGAGGTGTGCACATCCTTTATGAATATGGAAACACCACTGCCTTTGGAGCTTCGGTCCAAGTTCTGGGGCCAAAAGGTTTGGAATGAATTATAGCCTGGTAGTGCAGGGGTGCTTTCTGCTGCTTTAAACCAGGTCTCTGTTACAGCACAAATGTCAGTGTTTTCCATTTTAAGGAGTGCTTCAAGTGAGTGCATTTTGAGATTTAGACTTCTAGCCTTGAGCAGCATGACCCACAGATTGCATTTGTTTGTAGCTGTTATGGTGGTAATTTGGTCTTTGGAATACCACCTAAAAATGCACTATAGGGGTGGCAAGAGCCTTGGCCAGTATCCAGAAGCCCAAGGGAGACAGATGCAGGCCATCTTTGGCAAAGCATTCAGGTCTGTCAATCATGTCATCCATGGCAGACAGATACTGGATCGCCTTAGAATAACACTAGAAAATTAGCCAATTGTTGAAATAAGCTAAAACCTAATAAAGCTCCTGGTAATTATGGCATAATATCAGAATTTTATAAACATATGCCTAAAGAAGCTTTAAATATCTTGCTCAAAGTTTATTTTATTACTTAAAGGTTTAACATAGGTTCCATCATCATGGAAAAGCATGCTTATTTCTCTGATTTTAAAGGTTGATAAAGACCCAGCAGAGTGTTCTACTTATATGTCAATATCACTATGAAACATTGATTACAAAATATTTATGGCTATACATGCTACTAGAATTTAACAATTTCTGCCATATCTGATTAATAATGATAAAACTGATAATATTAAAAGGGTATTAACAATAATTGATTATGCAAATAATACTTAAGATAACTTAAGATAAATAAGTTTAAATATTAATAGCCTTTTTGACTTTTTAATTGGAAATACATTTTCCTGGTCTCAGAGGAACATAATTTTTCAAATAGTTTCTTACAGCTTATAGATCTTCTCTATGAAAGTTCCTTTGCTTATATAAAAATAGGTTTTTATATTTTGGAGTCAATTTTAATTTCTAAGGGAACTAAGCAGAGTAGCCTGTTGTCACCACTGCTCTTTACATTTAATGATGGAACCATTTGTAAACTACATAAGATCATGATTAGACGTCAAAGGCATATAGATAAATAATAATATAAATTCGAAACTATTATTGTTTGCTAATGACATGCTTTTGACTCTAAATGATAATACAAATTCTCTTAATGCTGTTTTTAATGCAATGGAGGCTTTTCAGAAAAAAAATGGACTTTTAATGAAAACAAAACAAACATTTTACCTATGAATTCCAGTACTTATGATATGGAAAAAGGATTTTCTAAATATATTTTGGAGGATAAAAAAAATAACGATTTAGGGACAGCATTAAAAGAAAACATTAAAATGCAATAAATGTAAATTATACTAATAGTTTAACCATTATAAATAATCTTATTAATAAATGGAACAAGTTTTTCCTATGGAAGAGAGACTTTCTTTAATAAAAAATATTATTTTACCAACATTTTAATACATATTACAATCTCTAGCTCTACCTTTTCCCAAGAAATGTAAGAGAGTTTAATTCCTTAATTCTTAGATTTGTTTGGTATCCCAGTAAATCTAGGTTAGCTCTAAATAATCACATAAGAGACTGGCCTTTTGTTGGCATTGGTTTACTAGATTTTGAACTATATTCCTTATCATCATTTATAAAAACAATCTTTCTAGTCAAATAATAATTATAAGGCCAAATGGAAAGAGATACACAAAAGCATTTGGATAAAATCCCATCATCTGACATATTTACATCAAAATAAAATAGTAAGCAATTATCTTCTTTGGTTATTATAAGATTATATTTCAGATAATCAGAACCAATTAATTCTTCCTATATCTTCATGATAATGACTGCCTTCAGAAATTTTATTTAAAAGAATCCAGAATAAAAAACATGTTTTTTCTACTGTTTCCTATAGCATATATTCAAACCAACATATGTACATTTAATTAATCTAAAATGGTTGCACTTAAGGAGAACAATTTGTTCTATTGGTTTCAGCTGCTTAATAGATATAAGTTGAAAAGTGTAGAATATATAGCAACAACATTTAATTTAAGTAAGGAAATGTGGTTAGATTTCCACAATTGCAGATATTCAGTAGAAAATAAAATTAACTTAATATAAGTATGAGTACAAAAATACTGTTCCTAAGTTCATTGATCTTTTACTTATTTTGATGCATCAGAACATACTGAAGAAAGGGCTTCTATCCAGAATATACAAAGTGTATAAAAATGCTACAAAATATTATAATGAATATTATTGGGAGTGTTTCAAATCCATAAACATTTACTATCCAAGTGAAGAAGATAAAAAGTCTATGTTATCCTCAAAACAAACTAATTCTTCATTAAAATGGAGGTTATTCTCTTGGGAATTCATACATAAAGCTTTCATTACTCCACACAGATTTGAAGTAATGTATAAAAAAAGTAGGATGTTGGAGATGTAATTTGAATATTAAAACAGATTGGCAACACATGTTTTTGATTGTAAACATATTAAACCATTCTGGGATAATATTAATGTTTTTACAGGCTTTCTTTAATGATCAATTTACTTTAACCAAATCATTAATTTTATTTAATACTTCAAACTCTTCTTGTGTCAGACAAATAAATTCACTTCTATGGTGCATTTTAACAATTGAAAGAAAATTAATCACTAAGAAATGGAAACACAAATTGACTCCAACTTTGAAAGAATTTATAAATATTGCAACCAACGTCTGTCATTTACAACTTCTTACAGTCAAGATGAAAACAAGCAGAATAACCACTTCTTACAACACCTGGATGAAATTTAAAGAGATGCTCAATAAGCAATCACCATATGTCAGTAACAAAGAGTATTTCATGAATATTTAGAGTGTTTGATATATAGTAGATGCTTCTGTTAATAGTTGCTTTTGTTGTGTTTTGACATTCTTTTTTTCATTAATTTGTTTAATTATCTAATTTCTATATATCTAAAATGCTATATTTTGTTTTCTACTTGTTAAATTTTTAATAAAATACTTGAGAAAAAAGAATTCTATCTAGTCTCCATGTATTCAGTATTGATTGATTCAAATCCTGTCTAACATCATGCGTTATTGTGTTAGTAATGAAGAACTTTGAATTGTCTCCACAGATTCCATCTACAGAATTCTATAAAGTTGAAAACTTGGTCCTCATCATTTCTCTATTTTATTAACAGTATCCTAACAATCCTTTTTCAAAAACGTTGCTTTTTATAGCTCCTTGTTTACTTATTTGCCAACTGATTGTATGAGCTGGACCATAGACATCATTACCGAGCAAAATAAATCAAGTAAAAAACAAACAAAAAACTGACACATATAGACATACAGAATGAATGAAATAAGGAAGCAAGACAGAATCAAATGAAGTGTTCATAGATAACATTTCTGAGGTATTTTATGATATCATTCATATTCATAGAGCCACATGTACTGTTAAAGACATCAAACTAAATCCAACATAGCCAGATGGAAGTCAGAAGACAAGATGGCACTGTTGACAAATTCACAAGATTTTCAATGCCTCCACATTATTGAAGTTATTAATCAATATTTAACAGATAGAGATATAAGTCAGCAGGAAAACCAAACAGTATTAATTGACAGATTTAAAAATGACATGCTTTAGTTAGTAATAATTTGGGTGATATTACACCAGATAACATCTCTATAGCAATTACACATAAATGTTGCTTTTTAAACCATTAGCTGCTCTCTGAGTCTAGGAAAGTTGCTTTATTTCTTTCTTGGTATTCCTAGGCAGGAGAATCCAACCATCAGCTCCTATTTTATGGAACTAATTTTACCATCTTCCCAGTACTAGCCTAAATAGAGATCATTTCAGTGTAAGGGTTTCTTCACTACTTAACATTAGTATGAAGTGAGTGGTAACTGTTTCTAATTTGCTGTACAGTGGATAGCAGTACTATACATGCAGGTGTTTTAGCAACAGACTGGTGTACTGCAACAGGGTGCTGCTCTGTTTTTTTTTCACTGAGAGGCAGAGATAGTTTTATAAATTTGACAGAGCTATGAATGTATGCATTCTATTTAATGTTGTTTGTATTATCATAATGGTATGTAATGAGTTAAGCGTTATAATGAGTAAGGCAGAGTCAAGCTTAGGTATCATATGACTAGCTCTAATAACCTTTGCTAATTTTTTTATGAGACAGAGATGGCCAATCTATAATATGATGTATGTAAAAGAGTGTCATTCACTGCATTGAACTGGCTGCTTGTCAATGGAATGCATGACACTGAAAAGCAATTGGACGATCCATTCATTGAAAATGCAAGATTTGATTAATGCAACTTTGAATTTATGCATGTAAGATACATGTGGGTTTGGGAAGGTAATGTTAAAACTTTCAGATATTCTGAAGACTTTGGTATTGGGGGTAGAAGTTTATGTGTCAAAGTATAAGAAAGCTGAGAAATTTTAAAAAAAATGTCTCCTTCAGTGGTTAACAGGGGCCAAGATTCATGAATCAGAAATACATAACACACTTTGCGATTCTGTTTTCAGCAAGCTTGCACAGTGTGCTATGACTGAACATTCAGACAGCTGTATTGCTACAGTGATAGAAAGACAATGGCCTGTAATGCAACAGCAATTTCATTGCTGAAGGTTTCATGCAAGTGCAACAGTCTATGAGAGTAGTTAGTGTTAAATAGCCATGTGGTCCACCTCCAGAAATTTTCGCTGGCATCACCATATCATGGTAGACAGATTCAAGGAACAGCTCTATGTACTATGTAAGGTGCAGAGTGAAAAAAGTGTGCACCGTCTTTTGATGGTGTGCATCCATTACTACTTGTTTCATGTATTGCCCAGATAACACTGGCGGGGAGTATTGTGTCAGTCCATGAATTACTTCAGAGATCTCTGATTTAAATACTTCAGAGAACATATCGCAAAGCCTGTGAAAACTATACAGCATAGCAGTCATACTTATATCTGCAAGCAAGGAATAAATGCAAGAATAATATAGACTACTTGGAAATGCATTTATTCCTTTTCTCTGACATGGTTCAGCTTATAAGAAAGTATATTCAGAAATGTGAGGTGTTAGGGTAGAGTACCACATTAGCAGGTACAAGGGGGTGCAGCCCTGTAGAAAACACTTTATACCTATCACAGTAATATTTTTAGGTGGCAATAAGCTCATCCATGGTAGATGACTCTTAAAAGGTATAATGTCAGGAATATCAAGTTGACATGCTATTAATAAAACAAAAAAAGAAAATAAAAAAAAAAAGAAAATACTGACATTGACTCCAACTGGACAATCAGAAAAAAATAAGAAGGTATGTACTTACCATAACATTCTAGGTTTGTTGTCTATCTCACCTACATTCTTGCAGGTTGGGTTCAGAGCCATTCACAGTTCTGACTCGGCTGAATACTAAAGCTCAAGAGCTTCCACTGGCTCGAGGCTAACCCCTGTCCCATGATGCTCTGGGACACATCCCCAGATCTTGTTTGCAAGTGAAAGATTTAGACTAAGCCCAAAAGCTACAGCAGAAAATATATCTGTATCTAAATACAGATGTTTGGTATGAGACAAAAAACCCCGAGACTTGTCCACCCCTTCCTCCAATAATGCAGGATGGGGGTAGGAGGGTGGGACACAAGAATGTAGGTGAGATGGACAACAGACATAGAACGTTATGGTAAGTACATAACTTCTTAATGTTATGTTGTCCTATCTCTATCTGACAGTCTAATTCTATGTGTGCATAGACACTGGAACATTTTGCAATGTGATTATTTGTCCTTTAACTGTAACTTCACCCAGATCTGCTTTTTAACCTACCCTCTCCTACCTTACCTTGTTACTTTAGACACCGGTATTTCTACATATTATATATCTACACATTAGCTAACTCACACTATCTCTCTAACCCACTGAATTACCTGTTAATTCTTCCCATTCACTGATTGTTTCCTACCCTCTCCTACCTTACCTTGTTACTTTAGACACCGGTATTTCTACATATTATATATCTACACATTAGCTAACTCACACTATCTCTCTAACCCACTGAATTACCTGTTAATTCTTCCCATTCACTGATTGTTTCCTGCTGTACTCCGCTCTCTGGTATCTTCCCGCTCCGTTCGCCCTTCGGGCTCACTCCGCTCCCCTACCCTGCCCCCAATTCCCACCCGCCCCCAGTGCATTTACCTTTATACCCTCTTAACCACTCCCCCTCTATTTTCCAACCAACCACTCACTTGCTACTAGCCACACCTTTCTCATATCTCCATATCCACTAGATATAGATCCTCCCCCTATTATCTCAACTCCTTCTCACAGGTAATAGCCCCTTTTACCTCCTATCTCTACCTATACTTATTTTTACCTCTTCTTATCATGCCTAACCTATCCCAATATGTACTAGCATTCTCATTGCTGACTTCTTTTACCACAACCTACTTCCTTACCTTCTATGAACATCCCCTTCTCAACACTCTGATCATCCCATCCAAAGGTGCTACTATATCTCTTCCTGTCTCTCACATAAGCTTCTCTAATTCCACCTCCAACCCCTGCTACACCCAAGCTAAATATCATCGACTTACTCATATTAAATATTCTATTCTTAACAATCGAAAGTTACTTAACTATTACTCTAATACTATCCAATATCACACTTTTACTCTATTCCACTCCCTAATAGATGGAGACATTCATCCTAACCCAGGCCCTAAGTTTCACTCATCCTATTCTAACAGTAAACAGTCTCATTCAATCCCCTATTTATCAGCCCAATCCTCTAAATCACTCTTAATTGCCCATCTTAATATTCGTAGTATCTGCAACAAAATTACTCAAGTCCATGCTCTCCTAGAAGTTCACCATTTCGACATCCTATGTTTAACTGAAACATGGCTTAAACCAACAATACTAGATACGGAAATTACTCCCCCGGGTTACAATATCATTCGACAGGACCGCATTAAGAAAAAGGTGGGGGTAGCAATACTTTATAAAGCAGGATTACAAATCAACAAAATAAACCATAAATTACATTCTGATAACAATGCAGAAATAATTATTTCAAAACTACAACTAAACAACCAGAAATCAGTTAACATCATTTGCACTTATCTCCCACCAGGTAACAATCAAAATAACTTAGAAGACCTACTAAGTTGTCTTTCCCTCAATTACCCACAAGAAACCTTACTACTAGGAGACGTTAACACTGATTGGAACTTATGCAATAATACCAATCAATCCTCTCTGATCAATTTGCATGGTTTTACACAACTCATTAATTCTGGAACTAGAATCAACAAATCTAATAACAAAGAAAGTATCCTGGACTGGATACTAACAAATCGTCCACAGGATAATTATATAACAGGAACCCTACCTGATGACCTTAGTGACCACTCTCTAATATACATAATTAGACATAAAACAAATGTTAATATTTCCCCCCCAGTTAGAACTGCACGCAGTAAAAAACACTTTGACCAGGAACTGTTCCTAAATGAACTTAAACACTGTAACTGGGAACCTCTCAAGTCCCTTCCTATAAATGAAGCAGTATCCTATTTTAATAATACCTTCCTTACAATCCTTGACCATCATGCCCCTATCCGTAACATCAGAGGGAAAAATAAACCAGCAGTATGGCTCACAAGCCAGACTAAAAAACTTATCCTATCCAGGAATAAATCCTCGGCAAAATGGCGCACCTCGAAACACATAACTGATCATCAACATTTCAGGCAACAAAGAAACATAACAAAAAAAGCTATTCTACAGGACAAAAAGAACTTCTACATCCAACTACAAAAATCTTCCCTTCAACAACCTCAGAAGTTCTGGACTTCTATTAACAGGCTCATATCCCCAGGTAAACTAGACACACCACATCCTCTTGGCTCCAACACTAACGACCCTACACAAACAGCAAATGCTTTTAATACTTTTTTTACTTCAGCTGTACAAAATTTAGCTAATCAACAAAATCCAGATACTGCCAACTTGCCCGCTACCAACCCCATACCCCCTCCATTCCACCTAGAACCAATATCCACCTCCTATATCTCTTCCTTACTTCAAAAACTTAAACCTTCTACCCCCTCAGCTGACAATTTACCAGGGGAATACCTCCAACTAGGTGCCACAGCTATTGCCTACCCCATCTCTATACTTATTAATAGAACAATTAAAGAAAGCACTATTCCATCTATCTGGAAAATCTCACATATTATTCCTATTCACAAAGGAGGTGATTCTGCTGATTACTCAAACTACCGTCCCATAGCTCTACTATCTCCACTGGCCAAAATTATGGAAAAATGTATCCATAAACAATTAATTTCCCACCTTATCCACCATAATCTCTTATCCAACTGTCAGCATGGCTTTCGTCCTTTCCACAGTACTACCACTGCCCTTCTTTCTTTTACCAACTGTATCAACAAAAATCGCAACAATAATTCCCTGTCGTCAGCACTCTTTGTAGACCTTTCTAAGGCCTTCGACATGGTCAACCATAAACTTCTACTTCACCTTCTAAAGTCCCTATCTCTTGATAATTCTGCCCTGAACTGGTTTACATCCTACCTGGATAACCGAAAACAAGCTGTACTCTGGCAGAATAATCTTTCTGAACTTCTTCCTACATCCCTAGGAGTCCCACAGGGCTCTATATTAGGTCCACTACTATTCTCCATTTTTATCAATGATCTACATCTCTCTGTTCCCTTCTCCACCTGCATACAATATGCTGACGACTCCACAATCATTTGTTCAGCATCTTCCCAAACTGAACTTCTTTCTCTCATGCAAAAATCGTTCACCACTATAGAAAAATGGTTCTTAAACCATTGTCTTCTCCTCAACCCAAAAAAAAACAAATTATTACTCTTTACACCCTCACACTCTTCTTCCCCTCTTCAGTTTACCCTGAAATCTAATAATGGTACCATTATATCTCCTGAGACTACCACCAAACTCCTTGGTATCACAATAGATAACCAACTAAAATTCAACACTCACATACACGCTACAATACAATTTACTAACAAAAAACTAGGATCCCTGTACAGAATCAAACAATTTCTTACTCCACTAGCCAGAACTACAATTGCAAGAACTCACTTAATCTCTACCCTATTATATGCCTCCCCCATTTATACCAACTTGACTCAAAGCAATCTTAAGAAACTAGCTAAATCATATAATAACATTGCCAGGTTTGCCACTAACTCACCATATAGGACACATCACTGTCAGAACCTTAAACAACTAGGTTGGCTAGAGTTACCTCACCTTTTACAATTCAACCAACTTATTATTGCCCATAAAGTCCTTCATCAACCCAATAACACCCCAATTCTCTCCACACTCATAACACCATATTCTAACTTAAAAAAGTTACGCTCTACTAATAAAATGCAGATGCAAACGTCTTTCTCTTATAACTCTGCAGGAGACTCTCTCTTTTCTAACTTTGTTGGGAAAATATGGAACCACTTACCTACTGACCTTACAGCTATTACATCTCTCCCTCTATTCAAATCTAACCTTAAACATTTCCTCTCCAACCACTGGTTATGTTCTTGTAATAACCCTGACTAATCTCTCCTCTCTTGCTTTTCCTAAGTACTACCCTGTTTTTCCTTCAAATTTTCTATTTAAACTTATTTTCCTATAACTGCTTTACTCACTGACCTTTTTACTCTCTAGCTTCGCAACCTAACCCACCTACCTAACTATCCTTTCAAGTGTTGTCTTATCCTGAAGATGTCTCTACTACCCTTAATTTCCCTACCTCTTCTCTAGTATTTTCCTTCTTATCATTTGAATATAACTAAGTCCCATTATGCTATGTACCAATCTTATTTTTCCTTATGTATTGTGATACATTATTGTACTGTTGATCTAACTAACTTGTGATATTAAATGTTTTGTGTACTTGGAGCTTTTCTCCTCGGGCCTCCACTGAAAAAGGACACGTATCCAGTTGGACTAGCCCGGTCAACAAATGTAAAATAAATAAAATTGTTTGCTTTACACTGAAGAAGGCTGTGATATTGTCCGGCCGAAACCGGTTTGTTTTGCTGTTATATATATATTCTAATAAATCTTTTTACAGGTCACTGTATGCTGGCTCTACCCTTTTTTGATTTCATATGTTGTCCTATCTCACCATAATTCTTGCAGGGTGGGACAGTGTCCCTAGCACCTTAATCCCAGGATGGCTCAGGAGAAAATACTCTTCAATACAGTGGATCCAAATGAAGACCTGTTCTGGGAGGCCACATCTACTTTGTAATGAGTGATAAAGGTATGAGGTCTCACCCATGTGGCAGCTGCACATATAGAGTCTATAGGAAGTCTGGCCTGAAAGGCCAAGGAAGTGGAGACTGCTCTTGTGGAATGTCCCTTTATCTTCCCTGGCAGTTGTTTATTATTCTTACTGTAAGAGAAGGAAAAGCAATCAGTCAGCTTATTTGACAAAGTTACTTTGGAAACTGGTAACCTTTCTTTCTGTCAGAAAAGGACACAAAAAGCTGATCGGATTCCCTGAGGTCCTTTGTCCTATGGAGGTAAAACCGTAGCTCCCTATGTACATCCAACTGGTGCAATTTATATTCTGCCTTGTCGCTGGAGTTTGGAAAAAACACAGGCAATTCAATCGATTGGCTTATATTATTCTCAACAGACTTTTGGAAGGAATGATGGATTAGTTCTCAAGGATACCCTATCCTTGTGGAAAATGATATAAGGGGAATGAATAGAAAGAGCTTGTAATTCCAATACTGATCTGGCAGAGGTTATGGCTACTAAAAAGAGAGTCTTCCATGACAAATACTGCAAATCACAAGATGATGCGGGTTCAAAGGGTGGTGAAATTAATGAGGTTAGAACAAGACTTAGGTCCCAAGGGGCTGGGGGCTCTTTGATCGGGGGTCTGAGTAAAAAGGTGCCTTTAAGGAAAGCTTTACATAACTTATGAGACATAATGGGAACTCCCAATTCTCCAGTATGGAAATTAGAAATGGCTGCCAAGTCAACTCTGACTGTCGCTACTGCAGCTCCTTCATCAAAGAGTTTGGAAAGAAATTCTAGGATCGCAGTAATAGGACCTGTAAAAGGCTCTATGTTCTGTCCCACAGGCCAGCATGAAAATCTATTCCACTTACTGGAATACAATCTCCTCGTAGACGGTTTATGGGAAGAGGTAAGAATATGACTCACTGCAGGGGAAAAAGAGTAACACCTGGCTAAGCGTGGAATTGGAGCAGCCATGCTGTCAACTTGAGGGTTTGGATAGACTGATGGAACTCCCCCAAAGAGTGAGTCAGGAGGTTTGGAATTCAATCGAGAATCCAAGGTTCCTAAAGCAGATGGGTCTGAAGAAAGGGGAACCTAACTTGTCAAGGCCATTAAGGAGCAATGAGGATCATAGCGCTTCTCAATGAGCTGGCTTTCTGCAGTACTTTGTGAATTAGAGGAAAGGGGGGGAAAGGCATAGAGCAGTCCCATGGGCCAATCGTGAACCAGTGCATCCCTTGGTAACTACCCTGAGGAGGAATGAGGGCAAAGTAATCGCTGCATTTGGCATTCATGGAAGTGGCGAAAAGGTCACAGGAAGGCTGGCCCCATTTTTGGAAGATCTTTTCCACAATCTCTGTTTTCAGGGACAACTCATGAGGCAACAGAATAGCTCTGCTGAGTTTGTCCGCTATCACTCTGGATTTTTCCGGGATGTGCGTTGCTATCAGAAAGCATTGAGAAGCGATCACCCATTGCCAAACTCATTGTTCCTCCATGCTTGTCTATGTACCACTCTACTGACATGTTGACTGTCTGAATTGCAACTGTCCCTGTCGGTAGAGAGTCCTGAAATGCCTGCAATGCATAGAGCATTTCTCTCATCTCCAGAACATTGATGTGCAAGTGGCTTTTGTATTCTTGCCATAGGCCTTGGACTGTCATCCCCAGAAAATGTATCTCCCACCCGATCTGGGAAGCAGCCATAGTACTGCATTGGGTTGAGGAAGGACAAGGGGTTCACCCTGACACAACTGGTCCATCTGCAGCCACCAAAGGAGATCTTTCCTGCAAGAATCCGTGATAATAATCTGGTGTGAAAGAGGAAGATCATGCATTGACCATTGAGCAAATAGCAACCACTGCAGAACCTTCATGTGTAGTCGTGCTAGGGTAACTAGAAGAATAGCTGCTGCCATGGTACCCAGAACTCGCAGCACATAAATGGCCTGAACATTCTTCTTTGACATCAAAATCCTGATTTGCTGATGAAGGGACTGTATTCTGGCTGGGGTATGTTTTGCAGTCATATTTCTTGAATCCAATTCTGCACCTAAGAAGGTAATATGCTGAGATGGTGACAAGGAAGATTTTTTTAAGTTTACTGTGATGCCTAGTCTGGTGCAAAGTGACATTGTTTCATCTCTTGCTCATAGTAGTAGATGCTTGGTGGTGGCAGATAGGAGCCAGTCATCTAGATATGGAAATACATGGAATCAATGATGTCTCAAGTGAGCTGTGACCACTGCCATCCATTTGGTGAACTCTCTGGGGGCAGTAGTGAGACCAAAGGACAGGGCTCAAAATTGGTAATGACTGACTCCCAGCTGAAAGCATAAGTGTCTCCTGGATCACCTGTCCATCTTTATATGGTAGTACGCATCCTGGAGATCTACTGAGCACATCCAATTTTCTTTCCCTATAAATGAGAATATTGACTGCAGAGTTACCATTCAAAACTATGACTTCTTCACTACTTTGTTTAGCTTGCCGAGATCTAGAATGGATCTCCAGTACGCTGTCTTTTTTGGAACTAAAAAGAATCTTGAGTAAGTTCTGGATCCCATTTAGTCTGTGGGGACCTCTTGGATGACTTTTTTTTTCTAGCAACAAGAGTATCTCTTGTGTTGCATAGTCCTTTTGTCTGGGTGGAATGTCTGGTAAAGATTGGTTTACCGGAGGGGGAATGGAAAATGGTATGTAATAACCTCTGGATATAATTGTTTGTACCCATATATCTTGGGAGATTTCTTGCCAGGCATTTGGGTACAGTGACTATCGACCCCTAACTGCCTCCAGAGAAGAGCAGGTGGGCCTCCTTTCAGGAGCGCTGGAAAGGCCTGTCAGAGAAAGTATCTCTGTCACCCTGATTTTGCGGACACTCCCCTCACCATGAGGTTGGCATCTTTTCATTATAACTTCTCTCTCTGCCCCTGGGGGAAGAGTCACCACATGCATCAGAGAAACCTTTTTGGGACTTGTGGAACCACATCTTTCCACCCTTTTGACCTTTGGGATAAGGTCTAGACAGGGAAGAAAAGCAGTAAGGTTTTCCCATCCTGCTCACACCTGGTCAAAGTTTCTTTCACCTTTAGTCCAAAAAGGGATGAGCCATCAAAGGGGGCATTGGTGAAGGAAGACTTGAAGATCTCGACAAAGTTTTAAAGGCGCATCCAGGAATGCCTCCTCGGGAAATTCCTATTGCTGCTGCTCTACTCGCTCCATCAGCTGCATGTGAAATGAATCTCATGGAAGAGTTAACTGTGGAATTTGGGGTGGATAGCTGTGAGGATACTTTGTCCATAGATCCCTGAGCCACAGGCACCCAGGAGGATGTCTCCAAACTCTTTGAGGAGATCCCTTTAAAGTGTCATAAAATGGGTAAGGTAATTCAGCGACCATAGAGTGAAGGCCGCTGAAGAAAAGGCACACTTTCCATATCTGTACATGGTACTAGACTCCTTTTTAGGAGGATGGACAGACAAGGAGGTCTCTGATAGCTCCTTCTTGGTGGCCACTGTCACCACCATCGCATCTACAGGGACACACTTAGTCAGGAATTCCTTCTCTGAGGGAGGAGTAATAAATATGTTAGGCCTCCTCGGGACAGGCTCCACTATATCAGGTGATGTCCAGGCCATCCAAGAGATGACACCCAATAGTTGGTGAAATGGGGGGAGTCACCAAGGAGGTGGAAGGGCAAGACCCAAAAGCCTCCAGGTATAGCAATTCATCCTCTGAAGGGTTGGTGGACTTCCAGCCACCTCTCTATTTCAGTATCTCAAGGATGCCGGAGAATGAGACATCCTCAGAGGGAGACCATGGGGACCCTTCAGAGTCATCAAAATTGGTATCAGAAGTGACAGACTCAGGGGAAACTATGTGCTTTCTCTTGCACAGTCTATTCCTAGGGTCTTCGGAGGAATACTTTGGAGAAGTCTTGGAAGAGACAACGCCACCTGCAGGGGCGTCCTGAGGTTCTGGGTCTCTACGCTTTGGTGGGGGCAGTGGTGAGGAGATAGACACTGGAACGTGGGAGTGATGAGAAGTTGGCTCGGAGAGCTGGGCTGTCTGGGGAGATAGCACCCTCTACATCAGTTCAAAAGCTCCCCACTCCACTCTGAAGGGACCCTCTGCTCCAAAGAGATAGAAGGTCGACTCCAAGGCAGAGCTGGTGGCTCTGAAACTGAGGTAGGAGCTGAGCTCGACTTAGCCAAGGCACAAAGAGGTAGAGTCAGATCAGACAACTGACCATGCCAACTCTCCTCCCCAGACCCAACTATTGAGCATGGGCTCCTAGATTCCTCGACATCAGATGGAGCCGAAGACATCAAAATCAAGGTTGGAACCGAAGATTCCAAAGGTGGTCTTGGTGCAGATGGTTCTGCAACTATCAGATCCAATGTCTTTGGCTCTGAAGACTCCAGGGTGATCGGAGGAGGAATCAAAAAGGCAGGCGCTGAATGAGGTGGCTCTGATTCCTTTGGGGCTGGAGACAACAACATTTTAGCCAGGGCCAGTGTATGGAGCAAATCTTCACCACCCACTCCACGTCATCATCAGGTAAACTCCTTGAAAAATGGTTGGACAAGGAAGGTGATCTGCCTCTCTCTAATATAGGAGATCTCAGTGTTGGAGATATCGGCTCCAATAAAGGAGACTGACTCCTTGATATCTCTATAGCCTCCATGGACACTCTAGGCTCTGAATAGGATCTTTGGTTCCAGACTTGTTAGAATCGAGAGCCCTTGGTTCTGATAATACCAATTTCTTTGGTGGCTCTGTTTTGAAGTTCCCTGTTTAAAATCCGCATTTGCGTGGCTTTGCGTGATTGTGCGCATAGCACAGCTCTGGTTAAACAAGGGTAAACTTCTTCTGGCTCCGCCAAGTCTGCTCTTCAAATTTTCCCTTAAGGAAGCTCTACTCTTAGTGTAATCAGACTACTCGCTATATTCTAAGCCTAGCACTTGTTCTCAAAACTTCTCTACTAAGTAAGCACTTTCATACTAAGTAAGCACTACATCCACCTACCACCCCTGTGAATATCCACGTCCCTTAAAGGCACAGCACTCCATTATACTGTTCTAGCATGTCAAATGGTAGATTACTGGCATCCTCTCCAGTTCAGCTGGTTAATCTGGGTATCTTGAGACAATGCTACAATTGTCTCATGTACACAGACAACCCTCTCCTCCTCCCAACAAACACAAATACATGTGAGAGATGCAACTATATAGCCAAACTGGAGGCTGAACTCTCTCAACTCAGGGCTGGCATGACCAGACAGGAGGAGATGGTAACCACACACACAACAAACCTAGTCCCACATAGACCTACCACAACTGCAAACCAAACACATAAAAACACAAAGACATACTCGGAGGCTCTAATAAAAAACTTACCAAAACAACAGAGGCTCCCAAAGCAGACATCCAAAAATCCACCACCTCAAAACAAAACACATGCAACACATACTTCAATAAATCAGTGTGTCAATCAATCCCAGCCCTTAAGGCCAAACACCATGCCTGATACACTAATAATAGGTGACTCTATAGTCAGACACACTGATGTCCCGCTTACCAGGCTGAACAAGGAGAGGGTGACTGTGAGCTGCCTATCGGGAGCTAGGATCCACCACATAACACACGCACTCAGGTCACTCCAAAGCAAGTACAAATGTGACTCCGTCATTGTCCATGCTGGCGTGAATGACCTGAGACATACCTCCCTGGACTACATGAAAAGAGACATAGAGGAGCTCTCTGATTATGTAGCCCAGGCTGGTATGACCCTGACCCTGAGCAGCATCTTGCCCTCACCAAGAATGATGCCACAATACAAAGACAAGATGATCAGCTTTAATAATTGGCTCAAGTACTGGTGTCATTCTAAGGGGATCCAATGTCTGTCTGCTTGGGATGACATGTTGGGCAAGCCACGCTGCTTCGCAAGGGACGGCTTGCACCTGTCACCACTGGGCTTCCGGATATTGGCTAAGGCTCTTGCCATCCCCCTAGTGCCTTTTTTAGGCAAGGCTCAAAAGACAAAACCACCTCCTTAGAAAACAAAAATGGAAAAAAACTAAGGGTAATGCTGCTCAATGCCAGAAGTCTAAATCTCAAGATGCAGGCACTCGATGCACTCCTCAGTATGGAGAACATCAATGTCTGTGCAGTAACTGAAACCTGGTTCAAGGCTCCTGAGAGCACCCCAGCGCTACCAGGCTATACCTCGTATCATGCTTTTCGGCCCAAAACCCGGGCCGAACCACAAAGGGAGGGGGAGTGTCCATATTCATCAAGGACACCCACACCTCCAGGTTAGTAGCAACACATGAAGCATCGGAGACCATACAGGTGCAACTAACCATAGGCAAAACTGCTATACAACTGGTAGCATGCTACAGACCACCCTCCCAATGTCAGGAACCCCACTCAGCCTTCCTGAAGACATTAGAGGATATGAATGTATCACAAAATACCATCATACTGGGAGACTTCAACTACCCTAACATAGATTGGATACATTATTCTAGCCCTAATACCCTAGCCCAAAGGTTCCTGGAATTCATAAATTCAAATGCACTGGAACAACTAGTAACCTCTCCCACTAGGGGAGATAATATACTAGACCTGATCATCACAAACATGGGGACAAAATGCTCCACACCGGAGGTATACCCCTCAATAGTGAGATCTGACCGCAAACTAATCACCCTGGATATACATATCCCACCTCCACCCCCAGCACAAAAGACCACAGTGAAAAACTTCTCAAAAGCAGATGTCACTCTTCTTAAGACTGAGATGGTATCCCTTAAGCCCACTGGGCCAGTAGATACCACATTCCACAATGCTGAATCCTTCACAAATGCTTTCTATGGACATCTCCAAGAATGCATGGATCATGCAATCCCAAATAAATCCAAAACCCTCTCCACCAAAGACAAGCGTCCTGTCTGGTGGACCTCAGCCATTAACAAATTGTATAACAAAAGAAGGAAGCTACTGCACGACAGAGCAAAATCCCATAAAGGGAAGATATCTCTGATCAACATTAGCAGAAAACTACGTAAACATCCAAGGCCAACTTTGAGAGAAAAATCGCTAAGGACACTAAAGATAACCACAAAGCCTTCTTCAGCTATGTTAGAAACCTGGACAGGAAACCCTCAGATATGCTCAGAGTTAGTTCAAAACAACAAAAAATACACTGAACCCACAAATATTGCCAACATTCTGGCTGACAGATTCAGTGCAAATTTCTCCCCTACCTCACCCCCAAAAGAAGAAATACTTATCCTAGCTGAATGTAATCTCCCTGTCATCTTAGATGTCCAGGTGAGAGCAGCCCTCAGCAAAGCTAAAAACACAGCATCAATGGGACTTGACGGTATCCCAGGTTGCGTGCTACGTGAACTCCAAGAGGAGCTAAACCCACACATAAAAATGCTATTTAACCTTAGCCTTACTACAGGATATGTACCTGAACACTGGCGTACAGCAACAGTGGTCCCACTCCACAAAGTGGGTACCTCTACAGACCCTGGGAACTATCGCCCCATAAGCTTAACCAGCCTGGTCTGCAAAGCTATGGAAAGAATCATTATGGAACTCATAAACAGAGACATTGGGGACCTACAGACACTTGATCCCACCCAGTTCGACTTTGTAAAGGGCAGATCCTGCCTTTTGAACCTGGTTGACTTTTTTGAAACAGTCACTAGAGCCATTGATGAGGGCAAAGCAGTCCATACAGTCTACCTGGACTTGGCTAAGGCCTTCGACACAATACCCCACTCAGGCATCATAGATAAGCTCAACAGCTTAAATGTAAACCCTTATGTCACTAGATGGGTTGCAAACTGGCTAAAGGACAGAACCCATAAAGTTAAAATCACTGGAGCAATGTCAGACTCAAAGCCAGTCACAAGTGGTGTCCCACAGGGATCTGTCCTGGGACCCCTCTTGTTCGGCATTTATTTCTCAGATGTTAAAGCAAACATGGGAGGGTTGTGGCTGACAAAGTTCGCAGATGACTGCAAACTAGGTGCCATAGTCGATACACCAGTGGGCACATGCATCCTACAAAAAGGCCTCACAGAAACAGACAACTGGTGCCGGAGTCATGGCCTTAAACTAAATGCCAAAAAATGTATAGTCATCCCCTTTGGGAAAAACAAAGTACCCACAAATTATCACATAGACAGCAACCCACTGAGTACGGAAAAAGTAATCAGAGACCTAGGGACCCAAGTCGACAGTGACCTCTCATTTGACACCCACATTGCCAAAGTGGTTAGAAAGACATTCTACCTTGCACACCTTATCATGAAGGGATTCACATCCAGATCCAAGGATGTCATTGTACCCCTATACTCCTCCCTCATCAGACCCATGATTGAGTACAATGCCCCATTTGGTATGTACCTCATCCGGCATTTGCAACAGCTGGAGAGACCACAAAAGTACCTCACCAAGAGGATCAAAGGTCTCCAACATATGTCTTATTCTGCCAGACTAAAGAAACTCCAGCTCTATTCAGTAGCATACCGCCTGCTCAGAGGTGATCTGTGCCTGATGTACAAGGCCATGCCCAATCAGGAACTGATGGACATGCTCCACCTCAAAAAATCCAAATCCATCAGAACCACGAGAGCTAAAGACTTAAACCTCGGCACAAGTATGAATAGGACATGCTGGAGGGATAGATTCATAACCCAGAGGCTTCCCATGCTCTGGAACAGAATCCCAGTTCATGTTAGGCAGAGCCCCTCACTAACTCTCTTCAAGAGAAATCTTGATTAGTGGATGGGAGATCGTAAGTTTACCCCAGGGGTCACATCTGTGTCACTACTAGACAGGGGCACAGTAAACTAATTCTATTATTATAAGGGGACCTTCACTGTGTCACTACTAGACAGAGGCACAGTATTCTAAATCTATTCTGTACATTTTTGTACCATTTCATGGGGTGGCGAAAGCCACATCACTATGGCTAGGCTTACAAATGCCCCAGGGCAGATAGCCTAGTACTAAACTATGAAACTATAAGCTGGAGCTGTAGAGGCCAGTCTTTCTGGTGATTTAGTGTGGGTTAAAGAAGGGGAGGAAGATTTTGAGCTCTGGGTATCTAAAGCTTCCTGAAAGGGCTCTTTTAATAAACCCCTTACCATCAACTTATTCTTTCTCTCATGGAGCACCCTGCTACTGAATCCGTGACATATGGTGCAGAGGTCCTGTAAATGGATGGCACTGAGGTAGTAAATGCAACTTGTGTGCCCATCCATGAGAGACATCTTTTGAGTGAATTTATCGCACTTCTTGAACCCTAACTGCCTATGTTCCCTGGGTTCCTTCTCCTTAACCTTAGACATCCTGTCTATCACTACATCCAAACAAATTGACTAACTAACTAACTAACTAACTAACTAACTAACTAACTAACTAACTGACTAACTAACTTTAAGATAAAGGCTATAACTGCAAAAAACACACAACAAACTGTAACTGCCACTATAAACTATAGTAAAAGAGGATACAAGTATAAATATATATATATTTTTTAACAAGAGTGTAGCAGCAAGAAAAGAAAGGGAAAGGTAGAAGAATCCTCTAACTCAAATGGATTCTAACCTTAAGGGGAAACGGCCCTCTAACTTAAATGGGCTGTGAGAGCTCTCTAAGTTAAATGGAACTCTCACTAGTAGTTTGGAAGGGGGAAAATCTAAGTACTACAATGACCCGATGCAGAAAACATAAAAACTAACGATCTAGAAAGAAAGGTAGTAAAGAGAGAAAAACTTTAGAGAAATAGAATTAGAAAAAACTATACTTAGCCAACTAGTCAGCAGGAACACTTCTCGATGGCTTGAGCAGGAAACAAGATCTGGGGATGTGGCCCAGAGCATCATGGGATAGGGGTTAGCCTCGAGTCAGTGGAAGCTCTCGAGCTTTAGTATTTGGCTGAGTAGGAGCCGTGAACGGCTCTGAATCCAACCTGCAAGAATTACGGAGAGATAGGACAACATAATATTATATATTTATATGTGTGTACATGTAAATCTGTCATATATATATATATATATATATATATATATATATATATATATATATATATATATATATAGGTTTACTATGGTATGGTCGAGCTGGACCTCATCAAATGATGGGATCGTCAGCCCACATACTCGAAAACGACAGTGTTGAATTCTGACATTGTCGAAATACGACTCATCTTCAACCTCGAAATGGGCTTTAACATGGGTTGAGATAGGGGTGAGATTTGTACTTCGACAATGTCAGGTTCCACATTACTTCGACCTTACCATAGAAAACCTATATATATATATATATATATATATATATATATATATATATATATATATATATATATATATATATATATAGTGTGTGTGTGTGTGTGTGTGTGTGTGTGTGTGTGTGTTTACTAGGCTAATGACCAAAACCAAAAGGGAATTTTTAAGCTGAGCCATGCATCCCAAATCTCTGAGAAGTTCTTGTACCCTTGATAAGTGTAACTCAGGGCTTGGGAAATGAAACATTTACAAGTAGGAGCCTGGGAGATAAATCATTATAGGGTGCCTGTGTCCATAAGAGACATAGGTACCAAACCAGGGATGAATTTCCTGTTCCCCATCCAATTGTCCAAGTTACACTTGAATTGGGTTGAGGAGCTTGTTCCAGAGACGGGGTAGTCTCTGGGATATATACCTGTCTCTCCAGTAGGTCCTATTTATACAACAGGCAAGGTTTAAGTCTTTAGAATGAGTAATTCTGGTGCTGTTAGTTTTGTGGATATGCAGGGAGGCCCATCAGAATGGGGTCTGACAATGCCCTGTATGTTAGGTATAGATCTCCCTTCAACAGCCTGAAGAAGACAGAATACAGAGATAGAATCTTGAAGCGGTCTGCATAGGACATTTTTATTTACGCCCTGTATTCTTTTAGTGAGGAACCTCTGTGGATGTTCCAATTGTTGGATATACCTGGTTAGGCTTCCTTTGCCCCCATATATGCCAATTTTTTCATGGCATATTTGAAAGAACAATTGATTTATGGCCCCCTGCATAACCTATATTAACAGAGATTGCCATCTGGTGTTATTATTTGGACAACTGCTGGTTAGTATGGAGAGCTGATGTTGCATTTCTCAATGAATTTGTGGATTACATTAATAGTAACAAATGGGGTATTCATTTCACATGCAACTTTGATTTTAACCAGATTACCTTTCTGGATGTTTTGGTCACCAGAAAATCTGACCATACGTTAGATACACGGGTATATCGTAAATTCTCGGAATACAATGTTTTGTTGCATGCATCTAGTCATCACCCCCCCATATTAAGCGCAACATACCCAAATCCCAATTCATCAAAATTAAATGTATTTGTTCTGATTCTGAGACTTATGACCATCAGAGGCAGGACCTGGTGGGTAGAGTCAAAGCCAGGGGGTACAATCCTGGTGCAATCACTATGGCCTGTAGGGAGGTATCTGCATTGGAGAGAGAGGATCTGTTGCAATATAAGACAGAAACCTCATCTCAGGAGTCCAATATTAGGTTTATCGCCACTTATGGGTGGACCACTCCTAACCTTTTACAAGTCATCCAACGTAATTTGAATATTTTGTTGGGGGATGTTAGACTTGCTAACTTGCTACCAGAAAGGTGTCCTTTTGGTTATAGGAGAGGTAGGACACTGGGTTCTCTATTTGCTCATCATAAAACTGGGTCCATGGTAGTTCAGCCACTTTCTCAATTGACACTTGTGGGGGACCCACTGGTTGGGTGTTTTCCATGTGGGCACTGTACTCATTGTTTACGTATGGAGAAGACCAAGGAGTTTTCCAGCAGGAATACTGGCCAGGTTTATGATATTAATTTTTTTTCCAATTGCTCCAGTGAGTGGTTGGTTTACCTGGCCACTTGTTCATGTTCTGCGTTTTATGTAGGACAAACATTGAGACCTGTGAAACTTCAAATCAGTGAGCACATGAGTGACATTAAAAATAAAAAGGCGACTAGTGCCTTGTTTAAGCATGTACTGAAACACCCTACAGCAAATTTTAGAGTTACTGTGATTGCTAGAATTATTGGTAAGAAAAGTAACAAAGCTGGTTGGCACAATTTACTTAACATGAAAGAAAAAGGTGGATTATCAAATTGGGGGGATTATTCCCCCCCTGGGCTTAATGAGCAATTGTGACCAATCATCTAGGCTTACCTATTTACCGTTTCCTATATAAATGTGTGGCTATATGTGGAAGTTTATATACACTGAGGAAGGCTTGGTAATTGTAGCCGAAACCGGCCTGTTTATGTCACATTAAATGATTTTATGCACACCACCTTGGGCTGGCATTTTTCTTTTTGTCTTTGGAAATTTCCCATTAAACCATGTATATAGATCTTGCTACATTGGTGATTGGGGAATTTACCCCCTATATAAATGTAGATTTTTTTTTTACATTCAAGTTTTCAGAAACTTGAACATATTATCTCAACTATGTGACTTTTGACTTTCTGAAACTTGATAATATGATATAAATCCATACATTATATGTAAACATCATTATATTTACAGTATTGACAGGGTTGAATTGTCTTAGCTCAGTGATACCTATATGTAATACTTACAAAAATTCCAGCTACAGTAAATCTAACAAGCTTACAGCAACTTATTCAGTGTTGCAAAATCAATTGCAGGCATTTTGTACTAGTAAATGCTACATCTGATTTACATGGAATATTTGGGGACTACACTGCAGAAATATCTGCGGTATGGTAAGATGAATGACTGTTGACAGATTGAAATAGGGCCTACATCTTGGTGGATAGGCTCGGCCATGCTGTTGCTGCTCTTAAAAACTCCAGATCACTATTCAAGCTTCTCCAAAATTATGCAACCTCAGAGCTGTGATATTTATGTATTATGGATATGTGGGCAGTAGAAGACTTATCCAAAATGCAAAAATAACTTTACTGTGTTTAAGTGTCCATGATTGCTTCCTTTATATATAATTTCAGTCAATTAAGTATATATAGAGTTTGATGTTTGGTTGAAGGGTGATCAGATGTTATAATTCCCCTTTGATGTTATACTTCATAAAGCTATGTTGCATAATTGGTTGACAATGACCTGTCAAGAACCTTGATCAAGTGGGTTGGATCATTCACAAATGGACAATCCAAACACTTATGACAGTGTATGTGCAGCTTGATTGGTTACTGAGATATTGTAAGTAATTTGTAAAACATTACAAAATTAATGTTTACTGCATTTATTATGACCTATAAAATTTAGGCTAAGTACTAGAATCTAATGAATGCTATCATTTGCTAACATTTGTTTGTGCTGTACAGTTTGCAATTTATATTTCCTTAGTAATCATTAAGGCTCCAGAGATATGAATACGTTTGTTTGAAATGTAAGGATATAACTTGTTTTTGTCTAAAAACTCAGTATGCAATTATTGGAAGTTAGAGCACAAATCTCCAGAGAGCTCCATTGGAGTGAATGGGTTGAATATAATACAGGTAAATCATATGCAGTACAGAAGGAAGCAATACTGAGTACAATGCAAGTGTTAAGAAGAACACTTCTCAACCAACTGAAAAACTGTAGAACCACACAAGCACAGCACGACACAGCAACTGAAGAGTACAATCTTTATTCACAAATGGTTTAGCGCTTTCTTCCCACTTACAGGGACTTCCTCAGAACAATGAATAATAACCCACCCAGCCTTTATATAACAATTCATATACTTGATTGAGCAATTAATTAATTAACTACCAACCAACATTTAAAGTTACGTGTATAAATTTAAAACAAATATATGTAATGCAGTAAAAATACACTTAAAAAACATTTAAAAAACATTTTTAACATAAAATGCTCTTCAGTTTTAAAACACATGTAATAGCAGTGGTCTCATTTATACCAGAGTACTCAGTTGCATTTAACCGCAATTGCCATTTGAGTTCACATATATCTGGGTGAATATCCAATTTTCTACTGTGGAAATCTTTTTTTAGGTTAAAAATGTTTTTTTAAGTGTATTTTTACTACATTACATATATTTGTTTTAAATATATACATATAACTTTAAATGCTGGTTGGTAGTTAATTAATTGATCAGTAAAGTATATGAATTGTTATATAAAGGATGGGTGGGTTATTATTCATTGTTCTGAGGAAGTCCTTGTAAGTGTGAAGAAAGCGCTAAACCATTTGTGAATAAAGATTGTACTCTTCATTTGCTGTGTCGTGCTGTGCTTGTGTGGTCAAGAAGAACACTCTTGGCAAGCATCTAAGACTAAAGAAATATTAATTTCATGAACTTTAATTATACCATGATTTAAGAATGGGATTCATACCTCTCAACGGTACAGATTTTTCCAGAATGTCCAGATTTTGACCTTATATTTTTGGTCCGTTTTTCATATACTTCTGGTTTTCTGGCAAATTAGTGGTAAATCATTACAGACTGCAGTTAGAAAACAGTGACAGACATTTGTGTTTCAAACTTCATATCCTTCAGAAAAGTCATGCAAGACCTGTTATTCTATCAACTTTCTAAGTTTGTAAGAGGAATATTTAAAAATTGTCCATATTTTTTGGGCCTTTGTCCCACTTTTATTTATGGCTTTTTCCAGATTTCTTGCACTAAAAGGTTGAGAGGTATGATCATTCTGTTATGGTATTTATAACTCTAAACATTTGAGAAATTAAAAGGGAAGAGTTATACATTACCATTTTAACCAGATTATGCAGTTTTAATAAATTGTGATTACAGAATGGATTTCACTATTACTCATTTAGTTAAGAATTTGATGAGTTACCAATATTAGGTAGAATTCATCATTGGTTGTGTATTACAAAATGACATTTTTCACACATAGTGGCCATGTGTAAGGTGTAGATGATTCAAAGCATTGCATTGCACAACAGTGTACTGATCATGCACAGCAGTGTACTGATCTTGTACATCAGTGTACTGATCATACATAACATTGTACTGGTCATGCACATCTGTGTACTGATCATGCACAACGGTGTATTGATCATGCACAATGGTGTATTGATCATGCACATCTGTGTACTGATCATGCACAACAGTGTACTGATCAGCACTGCACATTCTTATGTAAATGACTGCATAAAAAGATGTAAATGAAGCTAATCAGCCAAACATGTAGTAATAAGATCTAATCAGGCATAGAAAACTGTGCCACGAGTCACAGCAATTTCTGCAGGAGCTTAAACATTCAGTTGTGTGTCTAAAAATGTATGAAACATGAATTAGAGAACTGCAGATTACAAAATACTCAATGGGACATATTTGTAGGAAGCACTGCTAGCTTTGTTGCAGTGGCATGTCATGGCAGATTTTAGCAGTGATGAAGCCATACACTGGCAATGATGAAGTCATACACTAGGATTAACATTCTATAATCTGACTTTCTAACAGATAATTGACTTTTCTGTGCAGAGCTGGAACCCACTTCCTGGACAATGCCTCTGTTACAGAAGGTGTGTTTAGATGGCAGCGCTTCTCAGTCCTGCCATTATGAATGTACAAGACTGCATGGTCTTCCTATCCAGGGGGAGAATAAGGGATGTATAACACTCATTATTTTAGCTACTGGGACTTTTCATTGACTCATTGATGATGCTTGTATATCACATGCATTTGCCTCAAGAATACTTAACAACTTTCTTGATATTATGGTTCTGCATGTGAAACAGTATAAATGATTCTCTGGGATAGCAGAGGCAAGAGATACCAATATGGGTGACTTTTATGAAATTGTACCCTTACCTGAAGTGCACACCTGTGTCATTAAAAGCCACACCTGGCACAGATTCACACAGGTATATGAACAGGAAAGGCTACCATTCACTGAAACACCAGGTGGTCAGCAGTGCAAAATGTATTATTATCAGTGTGTGTGTGTGTGTGTGTGTGTGTGTGTGTGTGTGTGTGTGTGTGTGTGTGTGTGTGTGTGTGTGTGCAGCATCCAGGCTGTTCCCATGATTCACATATTGGGCATTGTCTCTTCTGTATTATTACATTCAAAAAAATAACTTCCTACAAGACCACTTAGTTGGTAAGTACAGGCTTACTGTGTTGCATATATGTACTGGTACAGAAAGTGTACATGCGGGTTCTAATCTCTAGCACAGTTTTTATTGCGCATTGTGGGGGATCTTCTTCATTAACCCAACACAAACTGGACAAGTTTAACTAATTATCTGTCAATTACTCAAGTGAAGATATATATTCATGATCAGCAGTCAGCTTTTAAAAAATATATTTTGTGGGTTGCAAACTTCCCCTGTACCCCTCATGCATGGTTCTAGTCCTACATCCCTATACTATACATATGACACATAGATGAGATTTCATCTCTGAGCAAGAAAGTCATGAGCAGCTGGAGCAAGTAAAAGATAATTATGTTGCAGTGAATGCTGGCTATTGCTGAAGCCCTGGCTTATAGCTGTTCTCAATAATGCCAGAATTATGGCTAAAATGCAGTATATTAACCACATATGATGAAATGTATGCGACTGAACACACCTATGGTGTTCTAAGGGTATGCTTCCTCTGCCTAGACATATCTGGATGGGCAGCACAATGCTTCCCCGAAAAAGCAAACAAGTAATTTATTGCCTCTTCCACTCTATACAGCATGTTCCTGTAGAAAAAAAATTGGGAAGTCCAATGCCTTAGCAGTGATAAGACTAGGACATGTCTCCGACAATGTAGAAACTTAAGATGTAGTAGCAAGATGAGGGGAAGACAGTGAGATGGAACAAGATAATACATGTGAAAATAGATTACCCCCAAGACGTCATGGGAACAATGCACAATGGGACTCATAATGTAGTTACATGTACTTCAGAACTATGAGCTATGAGCTATAATTAGCATATGATGATAAAATTGCGTCACACCAAACATGTATCATACATGCTATTCTGCAGAGTGCATGGCTGGGCCACACTTTGAAACTGACATCACCTTATCTAATACACAAGATGCAGGCTGTAGTGGATTACACTGCTTATCATGTGCACAGCTGGCAGGGGACACAACACAAGGCTGTCAACACAATGAAGTGGGTAAACGTGTCACAAGAGCCAAAGATGGGGGAGGGGTCTTGTTATGGGAAATTATGAAAAGTCACATGGATAGGATGTAACTTCATGACCTTGACCTGATTTCACTTTACTGGGTATGGATGGCAGGGCTCAAAAACTCCTATGTTAAAGTTGGGGTGCTACTGTATGACCATGAAATAGACGGAATCTGCTGATGAGGAGTCCCAGTGCTTGTAGTAGATTGTTATTGCTGTCCACCAGAAAGGGTTAGCAGGGCATCTGACAGCCTGCAAGATTGTTGCTTAGTGTGTAATATGCAAAGGCTCACATTCATGGTCCTGCAGAAACAAATTGGGAAGTCATGTGATTGTCAGTCACAACAGCGATAATGGTACTTGCAATCCTGTACATGGTGGTGCTTCATTGAATCAATGTGTGGCACCACAAAACTCATTGAACCAATCAGTTCACCATATCTGAACTCCATGCCTCCACGGAGCTAATGATAGATAGTGCTGGGCATCATCATCTCAAATGCCATGCAACACACTTACTAGCTCCATTGCAGACTATGTGGCAGCAGACTGCACCTGGATGACACTGTCAGCAATGCCTGCATCTCAGGGGCCAAATATGAGTTGTGACAGTGTCAGGTACCTCCACAGTTCTGGCCTATGAGGGTGCATGATCATATAAGAAGGGCTGCAAATATCTGTGAGGTGGGCATTAATGAGGCTGTCTCTGAGGATGCTGTATACTCACCCTGTACAGCCACAGGAGGTTCCTCCCTCTCTACGGATACTGGGCATTCAGCCTGTACAGCCACAGGAGGTCCCTCTCCCTCTAGGGATAATGTTCATTTAGATGTTTGGCTATACTTTCACCTTCTACAGAGGATGCCTCCAGTACAAAAAAGTGTCCTCTTGCTCTGACTGCTATCCATGTATTTTGCTATTATTGCCAGTGGAATTATAAGACGCTGATAACAATCTTTACTTCTTCCTCAGCCATTTCTTCTCAATGTCACTCACTTGTGCTATCTGTAAATACATAGCAGACAAAACGGCATGATGAACACACTAACGTGCATAGTAGTGCCTGTGTAGCATGTGATGTCTGGAATTCATACACCTATGTTCTTAAGAATCACTTTTACCTTCCCTGTTACCATGACACCACTGTTGAAGGCCTAACATCCATACATTGTCACATAAACATTATAATAATATTGCTGTTCTTTTCTCTGTATGTGTATGGAAAGTATGCAGACACTTCTGGTATGTAGTATTAACCTGGTCTATTACACACTAAAACATGGGTGGGCTGGGCTATCATGGCACTGAGTCAAGACTACCTCCATGATAGTAACTTATACATATGATCCATACGACCAGCACACCACCTTATCCCAGAAATGATATGACCCCCTTCCTAATGTGTGTGCCATGTCCTGATTGTTGTTCACTCTTTCCTATCATCACTTTTCCATTTTCCGTCTATCTCTTGCCGGTCCTACCTCACGTGTGCAATTGTTCCTGTTTGCAGTGCTGTGTATATTTGTGGTTGCCCTGCAAACTCACCTTCTTCTTTCCATTTCCTGTTATCCTATTATTCCATTCCCCTGTATTATTGAGTGCATCACCTCTACTATTTAAGGAGTAAACTAAAACATTTCAGAGCTTTACCAGAAAGGCTCATCCAGACTCTGCTACACTTTGCTGTGAAGGAAAGGTTAGTTTGCTGTTATTTTTTGTACTACTGTATTGCCTTTCTATATTTTGAATACTGTAGTTTGTTTTCTTTACTTTGTGTTTTGCTTGCATTCTGTTTTAACAGCATATTAAAACTTCAAAAGAGACCACAGCTCTCTCTGTTCTGAGTCAGGCAGAATTTTTTCCCGCCCTCCCACCCATTTAAGTTGTCTTGTTAAATACCACTGTCTTTCTAGTTGTCCGCCTCTTATGTTAATCTGACCATATATCTCATTTCTCTCTACTTTCACTGGCTTATGTGAGTAATCACAAAATCATCATTTTTGAAATCCCACCCCTACAATTATTTAAATTTATTAGCCATCCTACAGTATCTCATAGTACCAAAATACAAAAGTACCACCCCTTTCAATCCATCTTGCTGTTTTAAAAATAGTAACTCTCCACTAAACCTTAACTTTTTAAACAGGTAAAACTCAAGTTACCTACTTTCACATTTAACTTCTCTAGTGCACACTGCAGAGTGCATTCTTTTCAATCTTACCTTTAAGCATCCCTGTGACTAGCACTTTCTCTAATACCTGCTGGAAAGCACTAGGAAGCCTTAAACTCATACAAACACTGAACTCTCCTTGTTAACAAGGAGAAATTAATAGTAGGCACTAAACAGCCTATAATTGCAAAGTACCTTGCTAAGGAAACAGCTCCTATACTTTACAAAGAAAAAAAAGCCCCAAACCAAGCATGTCCAAGGGTCAGCTTCCGGTGATTTCTCCTGTCCACCTGGTGAATCTGGGCATACTGGGGCAATGCAGCAATTGCCTCATGTACACAGACAACCCTCTCCTCCTACCACCCAACACTACAACCTGTGAGAGATGCACTTACATAGCCAAAATGGAAGCAAAGCTCTCTCCACCCAAGATTGTGCTAAACAGTCAAGAGGAGAAGGTTAACACCCACACTACATCTCAAGCAACACATAGCCCTTCTAAACCCGCACCACCAACACCCACATATAGCAACACTAAATCCACATATGCAGAGGCCCTTAACTGTAACCTGCCCAAGCAGCAAAGACCTCTGAAGCTGAAACGCAAGCAAACACCAATCACAACCAATGTGTCACATAGTTCACAACACCAGTGTGCCACCCAGCAATGACCCCTAAGGCAAGACAATGTACCTAACACTTTAGTCATAGGTGACTCTATAGTCTGGCACACTGATGTCCCTCTCACCAGGTTGAATAAGGAGAAAATTACAGTCAGCTGCCTGTTGGGTGCCAGGATCCACCACATAACGCATGCACTCAAGTCACTCCACAACAAGTACAAATATGACTCTGTCATTGTCCATGTTGGAGTGAATGACTTGAGACATACCTCCCTGGACTTCATGAAAAGAGACATGGAAGAGCTCTCAGATCATGTGGCCCAGGCAGGTATGACCCTAGCCCTGAGTAGCATCCTGCCTTCACCCAGAATGATACCACAATATAAGGATAAAATGATTGACTTCAACAATTGGCTAAGCTTATGGTGTCATTCAAAGGGGATCCAGTATCTGTCTGCCTGGGATGACATGATTGACAGACCACGATGCTTTGCCAGAGATGGTCTGCACCTGTCACCCCTGGGATTCAGGTTACTGGCTAAGGCTCTTGCCACCCCTATAGTGCCTTTTTTAGGCAAACTTCAAAGGACAAAACCACCACTGTAACAGGTACAAGCATGCAAAATCTGAAGGTAATGCTACTCAATGCTAGAAGTCTAAACCTCAAAATGCACTCTCTCGAGGCACTCTTAAAAATGGAGAACATCGATATCTGTGCAGTAACTGAGACCTGGTTCAAGGCTCCAGAGAGCACACCTGCAATACCAGGCTACAACTCTTACCACACTTTTCGGACACCAAACCAGGACCGAAACACTAAAGGTGGAGGAGTGTCAATATTCACCAAGGATATTCACACCACCAGGCTAGTTGGCCAACACAATGTGTCTGAAATTCTCCAAGTGCAACTAACACTAGGTAAGACTGCAATCCAAATTGTAGCTTGCTACAGATCCCCCACCATACCCCAAGATTCTCACTACACCTTTCTAAACATACTGGAAAATATTAAGATAGAACCAAACACCCTAATACTGGGTGATTTTAACTACCCTGCCATTAACTGGGAAAACTACTCATGTCCCAACACCTTTGCAAGAACGGTTCTTGGAATTCATAAATTCCAATGCCCTGGATCAACTAATCCATAGTCCCACCAGGGGCTCCAATATCCTAGACCTGGTCATTACCAACATGGGAAATCAATGCTCCATACCTATGGTCACCCCTCGTTAGTCAGGTCTGACCATAAGCTAATCACCCTTAACATCCACATCCCACCCCACCCCCAGTAAAGAAACCACCATAAAAAACTTCTCCAAAGCCAACTTCATGCTACTCAAGTCAGAAGTGACAAACTTCATAACACCCATGCAGACGGGAACTGAAAGTTCAACTGCTGAATCCTACACTAAGGCACTGTACGAGCACATCCACTCATGCATGAATCGTGCCATCCCAAATAGAACCAAAATGCTCTCATCCAAAAAACGGAAGCCAATCTGGTGGTCTCCTTCCATAAACAAACTTTACAACAAAAGGAAGAAACTTTTGCAGAAAAGAGGAAAATCCCAGGATGCAAAAAACTCCCTTACTACCCTCAGTAAGAAACTGAGATGCCTCATAAAATCCTCCAAAGCTAGTTACGAAAATAAAATTGCCAAAGATTCCAAAGACAACCACAAAGCATTCTATAACTATGTCAAGAATCTAAATGGCAATGCTCAGATCTTCTCTGAGCTAAAACAGAATGGCATTAAATATACTGATCCAAAGGATATTGCCAATATCCTGGCAGATCGATTCAGTGCCAACTTCACCCCCTCACCCCTAAATGGCCCATCTCAATACCGGAAGATTGCCAAATTCCAGTAATAACGGCCACACAGGTACAAAACGCACTCTCTAAAGCCAAGAATACAGCATCCATGGGACCAGATGACATCCCGGGCTGTGTACTACATGAACTACAATATGAACTGGCACCTCACCTAAGTGTCATGTTTAATCATAGCCTCACCTCAGGTTTCGTGCCCACTGAGTGGCGCAGAGCTACAGTTATCCCAATCCACAAGGGGATCCACCTTGGAGCCCGGAAACTACCGTCCCATCAGTCTGACAAGCCTTATCTGCAAGGCCATGGAGCGTATTATCATGGAACTTATAAACAAAGACATTGGCAACCTTCAAACACTGGACCCCACCCAGTTTGGGTTTGTGAAGGGCTAATCTTGTCTCCTGAACCTGATTGACTTCTTTGAATCAGTCTCCAGAGCCATGGACAAGGGTAAGGTGGTCCACACAGCCTATCTAGACCTTGCCAAGGCCTTTGATACCATCCCCCACTTTGGAATCATAGATAAACTTACTAAGTTGAGCATTAATCCCTATGTCACCCAATGGGTTGCTAAATGGCTTACTGATAGAACCCACACTGTAAAAGTAGCCAACTCCAAATCCAGCTCCAGACAAGTGACAAGTGGAGTACCTCAGGGTTCAGTCCTGGGGCCGCTCTTGTTTGGCATCTACTTCTCTGAAGTACAGGTCAACACTAAGGGACTCTGGCTTACAAAGTTTGCAGATGACTGCAAACTGGGAGCCATTATTGAATCCCCAAATGATGTGGATACTCTACAAAAGGGCCTTACAGAAACAGATGCTTGGTGCCAGAGCCATGGGCTCAAGCTCAATGCCAAGAAATGTATTGTTATCCCCTTTGGGAAAAAACATGTATCCATGAATTACCATATAGGTGGCAGTACACTAAACACAGAAAGTGTGATAAGAGACTTAGGGACACAGGTGGACAGTGGTCTCACCTTCGATAACCACATCACCACAACAGTCAGAAAATCCTTCTATGTGGCACACCTCATCATGAAGGGCTTTTCATCCAGAAAAAAGAGGTCATTATCCCACTGTACTCATCCCTCATTAGACCCATTATATAATACAACGCCCCATTTGGTATGTACCTCTCAAGACATCTGCAACAACTGGAAAGGCCTCAGAAATACCTCACTAAAAGAATCACAGGCCTAAAGCAGATGCCCTATGCTGACCGCCTTAAAAAACTCCAGCTATACTCTGTTGCATATCGTCTACTCAGAGGCGATCTCTGCTTAACATACAAGGCCATGTCAAACCCAGAGCTGTTGGACATGCTACACTTAAAGAAATCCCAATCCCTCAGAGCTACACGCTCCAGGGATCTAAACCTTGTCATCACAATAAACAAAACATGCTGGAGGGATAGGTTCCTGACCCAGAGACTCCCCAGACTCTGGAATAGATTGCCCATACATGTCAAGCAGAGTGCCTCTTTGGACCTCTTCAAGAGGAACCTTGACGATTGGATGGGAGAAAGGAAATTCACCCCAGGGATCACGTCAGTCGCCCTGCTAGACAGGGGTCCAGGAAAGTAAATAATGTGGGAAGAAATAGCCAGGGAATTGTTATGGCTAGGCTTGTTTAGGCCCTAGGGCTAATAGCCTAGTACCAACCTATGAACCTATGAACCTACTAGTCATTGTTATAGTGTGCTCGGCACCATGAGATGTCTACATTTGTACGGGAGTAGGCATTTGATTTCAATATTTTAACATTTAAGAATTTTGACATTTTATAATTATATATTCAGTATTATAACTTTCAGTATATCGTTTTTTAGTAAGTTGAAAGGGACAATATAGTACATATAGATATATCAAGATATATATATATATATATATATATATATATATATATATATATATATATATATATATATATATATAGGTCCACTTTGTAATTTCAAAACTTCAAAACCTTGAACATAACAATCCTGAGGTTCAGATGTTTGAAGTTTTGAAATATATTGGGGCAGTACATTTAGTCAAATCTGCTTTAGTCGACATCAAGTAGTGAACACAATTTGGTCAGCTAAGTAGATGGCCAACAGGTATGCTAGATCACACAGTTCATATGGTTAAGGAATATGTCCTTTTCTCGACATTGTGTGATCTCAGTGCTAGTATATTTAATTAGCGGGGAGTGTGGGGGTGCAGGGAGGCTTACTCCCCTGCAAAAAATAAAATATATATGTTTTGTATTTTCATTTTGTATGTGCTGAGATTATTATTTGGTGCATGTGTAATAATGTGTCAATGTTTTCATTGACAGTGTTAGAAACATCAAAATTTGGATCCATCGATTGTTTTAAATAGACCTATGTACACACACACACACACACACACACACACACACACACACACACACACACACACACACACACACACACACACACACACACACACACACACACACACTGTTGTACAATTTTTGACATGATGTCCATCCACCTTAGTCTTAGCTGGGTATCCTTCTTGACTTATGTGGCTTTTCTTCCATTTTTCTTCCTTTGACAATGAAGCCACATGGAGTAACCATGTGGAATAACCAGTCTCCCGCCTCCATATTTCTGCTTAGGTTCAACAAAACTCAGACTTATCTATTCACTTTGCAATTCTACTATGTCTTCTACTTGCTTAACTGCCTTCACCCTCCATTTTTCTAATTTCAGCCTTACTTCTCCTGTAATAACTCCTTCCCATAACTAAAGTCTTTTTTTTTATATGAATCCCTCGAGCATATCAGAGTTCTCAGGGACATCTAAACCTTCCTATCTATGCCTTTTTCCGTCCCTGCAATGCTGATACGATGTATGACCAATACTTTCTTTCCCATGCTACCCGTCTTCAAGAGTTATTGTCTATCCCTTAGTCACTGTCTTAAATTGATAACGGTTGAATAGATCCTAAAATCTAGCATCTCCAAAAAGTTGTCTCTCTCTCTCTGCTCTCACCCTTGTTTTATTTATCCTACGGACTGCTGATAATCCACCTTCATCCAGATATGCCTACACAGATATATGACTTGTCCTAATTACCTCTGCCCAGCTCTCAACATATTAATCTTTCTCATTCAATAGTTCAAGATATTTACTACCCTAATCCTCAGCTGTTCCTAGTTTCATTTCCTAGTCTCCTGACCCATGGGGAACACATTTAGACCCACATATTTCTTCTCTACTTGGAATTCTGTAAGCCAATGACCCTACGTCATCACTTCTTACTTTAATAACCATTGGCTTTTGAAATTGAAAGCATAAATCTAATTCCTCTCCAGACTTCCGCAATATCAGCAGTACCCAGTATAGCTGCCTGTCTGCAACCTTCAGCACCATTCGTCATCAGTTACTATATGACGGATGTTTCTACTTGCCTTTTCTTCTTCCTGTAATGCAGTCTTTATTTTATGGAACAGTTTCTCCATCACTGTCAAATATAGAGAAAGCATCAGAAAGCACCCTTTCTGAGTTACTCTAATTATTTCTCTCCATTTGCCAAAATGTGTACCTAAAGATGCTTATTGAAGTTCTGAATCCCTCTCAGAATCTGTCTGTCTGGCTACCAGCCTCAGTAATTCTAACATGAAGCCCCAGTAAATTGCTGTCTCCTTTCCAGCACAGGTAAAGAGATCAGAAAGCAAGCACTTCTACATCCACCTTCAGTTTCAAACTGTTGTTCACACAGGGGAAGAACAGAGAAGGAAACAGAAAGAACAAATTACCTTTGATTGCATGTGGGAGTGTCCAACATTAGACCCCATCCTTAGTTGTGGTGACCCACTCAGATTCTGCAACTTTTATCTCACTCTAGACCAGATTGCATCTTTCCTCATCCATGGGGTAATGTTGTCCATTTCCTTTGTTGTTTGTTCATCCTAGGTTCTTACACTGATCCCAGACAGCTGTTTCAGCTTTCTTCTGTCCTCTCCCAGCCTCCTTTGTTTGATCTTGGTCAGCTGTTTCAGCTTTCTCCTCTGATTCATCGATCTCATCTAGTAGTCCCCATCCTTTTCTGTGCAGATCATCATTTTCCAAATGAGATCTTTCTCTAATACCTTCTACCTCTAGTGGTTGAGCAAATGATTTCCTGTTTTGTGATATGATTGCAGCAGACTCCACCATCCTCTGTTTTGAAAAAGGTGGTATTTTAGATGAAACTGTGTTTAATGATATCATAACAGGAGCATATGCACACAGAATAACTGAGTAATACTAGGCAAGCAAACAGAGGGACCTAAAGATGCTTAACCATGCACAGCTTTATGTAGAAACAATGAAATGTTCTTGCCATTCTTTATGAGTACTTAATAGTCCTCATCTCCCAAATTAAGCAGAGCTGCACATGGCAACCGTGTATAAATTGTTGTTTACCCATCCACTAATAAAGACTAGCCTTAATGGCAGGCAAAGTAGTAATTTGCCTGGCAAGTAGTGGTAAATGATTCCACTGGCTGGGAATACGTTTGAGTTAGGAACCTATCCCTACAGTGAGACTTTATTTGTTGATGATAATGTTAATGGATGAGTGGTCATGCGCTCCCCCCTTTCTTTTCTTTAAGGTCTCCAAAGAGCCTAACATATTGTCAGCACAATTATTCAATGTCTCCCCTATGTTGTTAGCCCAGTTTGTCAGTCTCTGTCATGTGACATTCAGTACAGCTGGATTCCAAACCCACACTGCAAACCCTTCTGCAGACCTAAAGCATTGGAATTTCACTATTAACTGGCATTGCTTGTCACTACCTACAGACAGATGTCTCATAAGATTTGTCCTATCAATCTAACAATTCAAACATGGAAAATCCTTTAGCAAAAATGCCACACACTCTTCACCAAAATGCATAGGGTTTGGTCCTTTTAATCCTTTCTGGGGACCTGTTATTCTAAAATAGTCTCACTGAGATCTGTTCTCTTTGTCTTCTGAGCTATGCAGAACACTGTCCACAGTATAGCTTAATTTTGCAATCTTGTTCTCCTGTCATAGATGGGTAGTTGGCATAATGGTTAAGGTGTTCACCTTACGGACACAATGCACAGCATTTGATTCTCACATCAGGTAATTGCTCAGGCTTAAAATGGCTCACAAGAGCATTTAGCCTAGTACTAATCTATATTTTCCTGCCTATCAGACTTTGTACCTGCAAGTCAGCAAGATGCATGGTTGTTATCAGTATCTTGCCTTTTTTTCACATTCTACCTAGCTCCAACCTGACAACTTCTATAACCATGGAAAGATTTCTAACTTACTAATAATTTATTCCAGTTTCTTATCCTTCCTTCATTCTTTAGTGGAATTGGTATCAAAATATCACAGCACTGCTCTTACAAGCCACTCTGATGTCACTTTTGAACGTGTCTGCACATGAATTGTAATTATGGGTAGGAATGTAACAGAATATTTGAGATGTTCCTATGCCAGCTCAGTAGTAGCCCCATCTTTGCAACAGCATATCTGCATTTAATGAATCCAACATCCATGTTCTGCATTTCTGATTTCATTATTTTAATATTTAAAAATGTGGCAGTAACTGTATTATGATAGCTGGTATTGAGGTGTGCCTTGCCTGATGCCATTGGGTATATGAATGCTGAAAGTATGTTTACTAGACCGATATATTAGGGATAGAAAGCTGTAACCTTATGCCACTGGGTATATGAATGCTGAAAGTATGTTTACTAGACCGATATATTAGGGATAGAAAGCTGTAACCTTATGCCATTGGGTATATGAATGCTGAAAGTATATGTTTACTAGACCGATATATTAGTGATAGAAAGCTGTAACCTTATGCCATTGGGTATATGAATGCTGAAAGTATGTTTACTAGACCGATATATTGGGGATAGAAAGCTGTAACCTTATGCCATTGGGTATATGAATGCTGAAAGTATGTTTACTAGACCGATATATTAGGGATAGAAAGCTGTAACCTTATGCCACTGGGTATATGAATGCTGAAAGTATGTTTACTAGACCGATATATTAGGGATAGAAAGCTGTAACCTTATGCCACTGGGTATATGAATGCTGAAAGTATGTTTACTAGACCGATATATTAGGGATAGAAAGCTGTAACCTTATGCCACTGGGTATATGAATGCTGAAAGTATGTTTACTAGACCGATATATTAGGGATAGAAAGCTGTAACCTTATTGTATAACACACACAATGGAAAGCCAGAGAGCAGACGAAGGGCTAGCTGCACAAAGCAATTCTGTGAGAATGTAAGAAGCACTATGGGATGAAAGTCTTCATGAATAAAATGTATATATCTCTGGTTTATGTTACCTTCCATTAGGAAACAGTGACAGCTTTCATAAATAGAATTAGTAAATATTTGGTAGGTGTTACCATCCATTAGTAAACAACAATAGCAACTTGTAGGAGAAAATGGCAGGTAAACATGTGCCAGATGTGGTCTGTTAGATAAAATGTTAACATATATACTTAAACAATGGAATTTTAATGCAAAAGAAATGCTACTGAATGCAGCTTTAGATGACATCCTTTTTTTAATTAAATTAAAATTAAATCCACCAGTGAATCAGGGAGAGATGCTACAATGAAACTGCATCTGAACTATAACTGCCTAATATTAGGGCACTTTTATTGTTCAGGATGTCAAAGTCTAACATTTCCATCTTCTTAACATAAATTTCAAGGGAAGAAGCAAATCACCCTCACACAGTGTGTGTGTGTGTGTGTGTGTGTGTGCTGGGGGAGGATAGACAGAGAGGAAGCAGACATGCAAAATTGTGTACAGCTGATTAGATTAACTTTTAGGAGTTACACTGGGGACTCCTTAAAGTGACAGATGCCTTGAAACTGAGTCTAAAACTGTAATATATAGTCTGCCACAGACCCTGCAAGGTATATTGAAATGGTGTCAGCTTATCATAAGTATTATCTTCATAGTGAAAATGAACCCACGTATTTTAAATTTAGCTATGTAGAAATAAAAGATCTTGTTTCAATTGGTGAACTGAGAAGACCAGTACTTTGTATGTAGTCTAGTCTGGAAAACTGTTAATTTTTAATTTGCAGAGCTTGCCAGAAACATATGCAAATAGTTGAACTAGATAACTTGTCCCAGACACTAGTTTCTTTATCACGTTGCACCTTTTGTGTTTAGAAATTGCACCATGTTTTTTTTAATCAAATATTTAACTCAAAATAGTTTCTGTCATTTTCTGATCCAAAGTGAGCAGTCAGCCCTTAGACTGGATGTTTGTTTTTACTATTGCTAATAATTAGACCTGATTCCAAGACTTTGGACATCATTCCAAGAAGCGCAGTGCTGAGCCATTTCCCAATCTGGCACAGCTGCATGGCAGTGATAGGATGACAAAGTACAGAAAATAGACCTTGAATATGATCCATTGACATACAGTATTCAACTCATGCCCATCAGCACTGTAATTCCAATTCATGGACATCACCCAAGAAAAGGAATATGAAAGAAGATATTTCAAAATATGTGTTTTTTTTAACAAACGCCAGCCTTGTTTTGGGCTTTGACTGACAATTTCATAGTCACAGTATAATAACTGTAGTCCATTCTAATTGATAGCACTTCTGCTACATACAGACATTTATTGCACACTTTACTGTCAGGTTACATAGATGCATAGCAATAGCAGAAGGAAAGGTCCCATTTGACATCCTTATCTTAGTTTACAAATGTATCGACATGTCTCAAAAGTGTTGTTCAGTTCTAACCTTGATCTATTTTTTTATTTTATTTTATTTATTTATACTTTTGTGGACTGGGTTAGTTATAGTAGGTCAGTGGCCTCTTTCCTGGGTAGAACTGAGGTGGGATTTATACTCACTAGGGGGGATTTGGCCAGGGCATTGTTGAACTTCTCCTGCTCTTTATGATAAGTGTCATGGGATCTTTTACATCCAAATGAGCTGCCAGCAACTCAGGCAGACAAGCCTTCATTTAACATTTTATAAAGATTTTGTCATGGCTATCAAGGGGTTAGTAAAACTTCTGTAAAAGGTTTGGCATCAACCAGAATTACTGGCAGGTATTCTATCCACCATCCAGTCTTTTTGTAATCAAATTCTTCACTACACTTCCTCTAAACCACAGAATGCTAAACTTAATTCCAAACCGTGTTCCCATCTCACTTCCAGCTGTAGTCCTTAAATCTAAATTATTGAAAATACTTTCTTCCACATTCTGTCTTCTTGTGAGACATTTGTATCTCTATCACGTTATAATGCTTATTGACTATTTTTTCTTTATTTCTTCCATAGTGACCATAAGCACATTGCTTATCCTTTCATGCTGTGATTATAATTCGTGTCGTATCATTTTTGTTATTTTGTTTCTCCTTTTCAGGACTACTGGACATATCAATGTGCTACCAGAGTTAGGTTCTCTGTCTATAAAATTGCACACTACACTGCACATATGGCCTTTTATAAACTGAAATGATAGTGTCTCTTTTTCTGGCATTATTACTTCTACACGATGATATATCATCATTGCTATATTTGGAAACTGGCAATAACAATAACAGTATTATACTGTATTAGGCATATCATGACAGCAGTTTACACAATTTAGGTATAACATGACAACAATAAATAGCTTCCATCAACCTAGGCATCGAAGCGTTATCATCATTAGAAAATGAGATAGGAATTGCCACACTCAAAACATCAGTAACAGGAGTTTAATAATACATTAAGGCATAATTTAGTATTTTGTTATGTATTATTGTCAATATACTACTAGACTGCTAACATCCCCTTTAAACTTTTCTCTGAAGGTAGTAATGTCTGGCTCTAAAGTTGTGCCTTATTGCTCATCAGTAATTCCTTATTTCCAACACACCTATCACAATGCTGCACCAGTGTGATAGTTTTGGGCCTCTAACATTTCCTACCATATCGCAAATATTCATTTCCATTCCGAAATTCACTCGATGGTTTAGATCATTAATGCATTGAATTTCTTGTGGTGAGTTTGAGATACCAGACGTCTGACCATTTCTGTAGTACAGTTCACCTAGTGTGCCCAGTAAGCAACACAGCCTTATTGATCGGTAAAAGGTATGCTTTGTCATTGCTCTAAGTGGACTGGTTTGATTCTATATAGTCTCTATGGAAAAAGGTGTGTACTTCACTACTGTGGATTAGCACATCCATTTAGTATCACAGAATGAGTCCTGCCACTCACCATATGTCATGCATATTGTACTGCCTTTTTATTCACTCTGCCTTCAAGGTTCTTTCAAACTGTTTTCGGGTGGTACAGATCAGATGCTTTTCTATATCCCCTGCATTTATGCCTGTTCATTCATCTCATCTTGCATCAGAGACAGTGAATGAGATTTTCACTGTACTGCTGGATGTCAAAAAGCACTAAATGGCAGTAGCATGCCCACGTGCATCAATAAATAAATGAATACATAATTAAAATAAAACAAAATAAATGAATGAATGGATAAATGAACTGATGAATGCTAGTCCTTGACTATAGATATAAAGTGCTTATATTCTCATCTCTTTTAACTTTTTGCTCCTGCCCTCTTCAAGCAGGGCGTTAGCTTATTTCCCATATGAGCAAGAGCTGTCTATAGGTGGTCTGAGCCTGATCATATTACATGGCTAACAAGATGTTTTTAACAAATAATTGTAAAATGGGATATAATTGTAAGAAAGTCCTTGCATACTGCACAGCTTTTTAACAAAGGGATCGTGTCTAGATCTAGGGGATATCATAATTCCCTTTTACTCAGCCCTAAAAAGGCCAATCAAAGAATATAAACACCAACAGCGATACCTTACTAAAAGGACACAGGACCTAAACAACATGTCTTATATGGACTGACTCAAAGTCATGTAAGTATACCTAGTATCCTACAGATTGTTAAGAGGTGACCTGTGTCTGGCATACAAGAAGTCCTCTAACCCATTATTGTTGGATTTACTGCACATTATCAAGTCAAATAACATCAGAAATACTCAATCTAAGAATATAAACCTCTTCCACAACATCAACAGAATGGTTTGGAGGAACAGGTGTATCTCAAAGAGGATACTGCTATTCTGGAACAGATTCCCCATCCACATAAAACAATGTTCATCCCTGTCCATATTCAAGTGCAAGTTGGATCTATGGATGGTAAACAGAAAATTTACCCCAAAACTGCCCCCTGTACTACTAATTTTTCAGAGGCAGCTCATAAATGCTTTATCCCATATATATGCCCTCTCTCAGATTATCTTTGGTACAATGCCAGTTATTTTCCTTAGTGGTAATATATAATTATCAGCCATGCGATGGGCAATGCAAATCTCTTAACCAAATGGGTAGGTTAATTTGAGCACAAAAAGGGAAACTGGCTAGACTTAAAATGGCTCTCAAGGGCAGCTAGTCTTGTACTTACCTATGAACCCATGAACCTAAATGTGACCCCTATCCTAATTCCCTATATATAGGTGTGAGTAATGTTTGGTTAGAAATCTCTGCTAACATTGAAGACTATAACTTCACTATGACTCAATGGTGATAAGCCTGTAGGTTGCACAGAGGCAGGACCATGCTATATTTTGGTTGAGAACATTAACAGCATGCCATCAGTGTTAACCTCATTAGGTATTTGTGTAGTTATGTTCTCATATATTCATATTACTCAGACTTGAAAAGTCTCTGTCTAGAGGAGTACTTTATATTGCTGTTACTGCTTAGCTCTTTGTCAAGTTTCTTAACAGTCTGTAGAGCATACGATCTAAACAGAGTGTTACATTCATTCATGCTTTAATTAATTAATAATTTGTTCATTACTTAATTAATTGCCAGTATCACTTTTATTCTTGTGATGGTCATGGGGGATTCAGAGCCTAAAACAGCAAACAAAGAGAATATGTTATGGGATTGGGCCTGGATGGGACCAAATGCCATACACCCATGCACAATACCACACACAAACACACACACACACACACACACACACACACACACACACACACACACACACACACACACACACACACACACACTTATACAGATTTAAAACCCCAAACCTCCAAATGGACCTTGGTAATAAGCATCACAGCTAGTCACCCTATCACTATATGCAGTCACAGAAATCTGAATATAAATAAATAAAATATTAACTCATCAATGTACTTTTTTTACAATGAAGGATTTTTCAAAATATATGATCCTGAAGTTTTTATTGTTTTTAGTTAAATTTTTTTGTCCTTCACAATAAAAATGTTCTGTCTGTGGTGTAGCATTGTCATTCATTTAGGGAATTTTATCTCATATTGTGTGGTGTCTCTAAGAAGGGAAATGATGATTAGTGATCAGCAGAATGGTTTCATGCCAGGAAAGAACACTACAGATGTGATGTTTGCTATGAGACTTTTGCTGGAGAAGTACAAAGAAGGTCAGAAGGAGATGCATTGTGTCTTTGTGGACTTATTGAAAGCATATGACAGGGTGCCTAGAGAGGAGTTGTGGTATTGTATGAGGAAGTTGGGAGTGTCAGAGAAGTATGTAAGAGTGGTACAGGATATGTATGAGGGTAGTATGACAGTGGTGAGGTCTGCGGTGGGAGTGACGGATGCGTTTAAGGTGGAGGTGGGATTACATCAAGGATCAGCTCTGTGCCCTTTTATTATTTGCAATGGTGATGGACAGATTGACAGACAAGATCATACAGGAGTCCCTGTGGACTTGATGTTTGCAGATGACATTGTGATCTGTAGTGAGAGTAGGGAACAGGTGGAGGAGACTCTGGAGAGGAAGAGATATGCTCTTGAGAGAAGAAGAATGAAGGCCAGCAGGACTAAGACAGAATATATGTGTGTGAATGAGAGGGAGGGTAGAGGAATGGTGAGGATGCAGGGAGTAGAGGTGGCGAAGGTGGATGAGTTTAAATACTTGGGATTAACAGTTCAGAGTAATGGTGAGTGTGGAAGACAGGTGAAGAAGAGAGTACAGGCAGGATGAAGTGGGTGAAGAAGAGTGTCACGAGTAATTTGTGACAGACGAATACCAGTAAGAGTGAAAGGGAAGGTCTACGAGAGGGTAGTGAGACCAGCTATGTTATATGGATTGGAGACAGTGGCACTGACAAAAAGGCAGGAGTCTGTGCTGGACGTGACAGTGTTAAAAATGTTAAGATTTGCACTGGTTGTGACGAGGGTGGACAGGATTAGGAATAAGTATATTAGAGGGCCAGCCCAGGTTGGAAGGTTTGGAGACAAAGCCAGAGAGGCAAGATTACATTGGTTTGGACATGTGCTGAGGAGGGATGCAGAGTATATTGGGAAAAAGATGCTAAGGATGAAGCTGCCAGGTAAAAGAAAAAGAGGAAGGTCTAAGATAAGGTTTATGGATGTGGTGAGAGAGGACATGCAGGTAGTTGGTGTGATAGAGCAAGATGCAGAGGACAGGAAGAAATGGAAACAGATGATTCGCTGTGGTGACCCCTAACAGGAGCAGCCGAAAGAAGAAGACGATTGTGTGGTATCTCTTAGTGAAGCTGTCTTATTCAGAGTTTACCTTTTGTTAAAATGACATATAAAAAACTAGAAGCATATGAAATGGTCCAATAAAAGACTAGACATTAGAAATCTATACTCTTAATGAGGGGCAACAGGTGAAATATGTTTGATTTTCAGAGGTAGAATAAGAATGTGTAATGTACATCGCATATGCCATAGCAAATGTTCTAACACTGCCTTCATTAAACATGCTCATATCCACAGTAATTTCTTCCTTTCTTTTTTTATGTTTAACTTTTTAAGATGGAAAAAAGCCGTGGTCATATTATGCCCATTTTTATTAAATGAAGTTTCTCATGAAACTCCCTTAGCAACATAAGTTTTGCAATGCCAGAATAAAGTAAATTTAGTAGGGTATGTACAAGCTGAGAATGTAGTGGGAAACATTTTAAAGGAGTACATTGTCAGAGACTAAAACAATGCTCTAGAGGGCGAAAACCTTGCCAACACAGCACAAATTACAAGCTTATATCAGACGCCAGAACTAGAAATGACTAGCTGCCAAAAACTAATATCCTGTCAACAGTAATGATTTGCTAGATAAAATGTATTTCTTAGAAGATGACTACATTTATCAAAGTCTCAGATAAGATAATTAGATACAAGCATATCAGTGAATGACTAACATTTCATTATATACTGTAAAGGCTATTTCCACTTCATGACAGTTCTGTGAATTCAGTCTGATGAAATGATATCATTCTGGTGCATTTTCTTTACTAAATTAAGCATTCAAGTTTCATTTACATGAAAGGAAAGTGTGTGTGTGTGTGTGTGTGTGTGTGTGTGTGTGTGTGTGTGTGTGTGTGTGTGTGTGTGTGTGTCTGTGTGTGTGAGTGTGTGTGTGTGTGTGTGTGTGTGTGTGTTTGTGTAAATTGTGTGTGTGTGTGTGTGTGTGTGTGTGTGTGTGTGTGTGTGTGTGTGTGTGTGTATGTGTATGTATTTGGATTTGTTTTGCAAAGAAGCATTTCATGTATGACACTGAGAGACAGAGAGACAGAGAGAGAGAGAGAGAGGAGGAAGAAAGAGACCTTGAATACATGAACAACTTGCAACATACCAGAACAAATCACAGATTTTCTGCCATTTACTCATAAACAAGCGTGTATTGTTATTTGACATATTTTGTATTTTTCAGAGGCCTGATTGTTTTGGTGAGGTGCAAGCCCCAAATAACATTGTCTTAGGCTTCGCCACCTCATTTACTAGTATTATACCATTAACTGCAATCAAAGCAGTTAATTTCCTAAGGAAAATGGTTGGCTCCATGGCATAGTGCGGTGACTGACTTTCGCTCAGATAGTGGCCTGGGCATTAGAAGAACTGGCAGTAGAGCTGGAGATTTGGGGATAGGAGTGAGCAGCTAATGTTTGCTCGTCCATCTTACAGAAAAGGCAGTGTATGGTTTACTTTAGCACTCCAATAATGTTTTGCCTAATGGACATAGGGGTACCAACACCTTGTGCAAGGAACAGGAGTCATCTCACCTAGTGAAGTAATACATATGATTTGCACAAAGAAATGACACATGCATGGAAGTATGTGAGTATGTCTGTATCAATGGACCAGAACTGCAAGAAGCATGTCAACCAGTGGGAAGGGGAGCATGGGGAATATGGCTACGACACTAACACACACACACATGCACACACACGCATGCATACACACACACACACACACACACACACACACACACACACACACACTGGAATGCAAGTAGGTCGGCAACACGGAAGTCATCCAATTGTTATTTGACATTCCTTGTTCGTCGAACCTAATAACAGCATATTGATAGTAAACTGTTTATATATATATATATATATATATATATATATATATATATATATATATATATATATATAGCTATATCAGTCTCTATCGGTTGGTGCTTCTTGGGCTCGAAGTACTGAAATTCGAGATTTCAGTATTTTGAGCTTCAGAATGGAACCTATAAATATATATATATATATATATATATATATATATATATATATATATATTTATACAATGGTAGCTCATAAGTATGCAAAAATGTGCACCCTGATTGGTCAGCTCAACCAGCATGCCACTGTAAAATCAAACATATACCAATAGAAAAAAGTCTTGCTGCTGAAGTCCGACCAGACTTTTTTCTATTAATATATATAAGGAACTTACTGCCTGATGGCATAAATCCTGTTATTCTAGCAGTTTTCTAAGTTTATAGTAGCAACATTTACAGTAGGGATCTTTGTCCCCTTTACTTAAGGCTTTGCAGGTTTCTTGAGCTAAGACATTGAGATGTACGTACAGAGAACAAACAAAAACACGGAACGCAGCAGAGACTGCAGAAAATAATCCTTTACTGTTTCTGGTACCTCAGCTTTTGCCTTCTCTGCAAAAGTTGAGGTACCAGAAACAGTAAAGGATTATTTTCTGCAGTCTCTGCTGCGTTCTGTGTTTTTGTGTCTTCGCTATTTCGATTTGCAGCTTTGGCTGTGTTGCATTATTCTACAGGTACGTACAGAGGGTAGAGAAAATACAAGGAAATCAAGTATGTTATGCAAAACTATAGAAAAGTGGCTGATTTTTCTGGTATTTTTATCCTATCTCTCTCATACCTCTGAACTGTCTGGATTTCACAGAAAAAAATCAACAGAGATCTGTGAAATAAGGTAGTTTAGAGGTTATTGCTAAATTATCCCTTTAATTTGGCCATCTTTCTCTAGTGTCCTTTTTCCTTATAATTAGACTGTAATCCATGCTTCTCTATATATTTTATACATGAAAAATAATCTATTCAGTAAAAAGCAGTAGCGATCTTCCTTTCTCTGTTTCTTGCTTTCTAAGGCACTGATGTACTCTGTAAGCATAGGAACTTTTGCACTGATATACTGTGTAAGAGTGGGAACTTAAGACCCATATGCATGTTCATAGGTTCATAGGTTCATACTAGGCTATCTGCCCTAGGGCATTTATAAGCCTAGCCAGAATGTGTTTGGCTTTCGCCACCCATTTTAAATTAATTTTGCTATGCCCTTTTTCAAGGTTAGTATACTGTGCCTCTGTCTAACAGTGACACAGAAGTGATAGCCGGGGTAAACCTATGATCCCCCTTCCACTCATCAAGATTCCTCTTGAAGAGAGTCAATGAGGGACTCTGCCTAACCTGGACTGGGATTTTATTCCAGAGTGAAGGGAGCCTCTGGGTTATGAATCTGTCCCTCCAGCATGTCCTATTTATTTCAGTGCTGAGGTTCAAGTCTCTCGAGCGTGTAGCTCGATGGGATTTGGATTTTCTGAGGTGCAGCATGTCCATTAATTCCAGGTTGGACATGGCTTTATATGTCAGGCACAGATCGCCTCTGAGCAGGCGGTTTGCCACTGAGTAGAGCTGGAGTTTCCTTAACCGGGCAGCATATGGCATCTGTCTGAGCCCTTTGATCCTCTTGGTGAGGTACCTTTGGGGTCTTTCCAGTTGCCGCAGGTGTCTGGTAAGGTACATCCCAAAAGGGGCATTGTACTCAATTATGGGCCTGATGAGGGATGAGTAAAGAGGCACGATGACCTCCCCTGATCTAAATGTGAATCCCTTCATGATTAGGTGGGCTATATAAAATGTTTTTCTAACCACTTTGGCCATGTAGTTGTCAAATGAGAGATTGCTATCAACTTGGGTCCCCAGGTCCCTAATTACTTCTTCTGTACTTAATGGATAACCACCTATGTGGTAATTTGTGGGCACTTTGTTTTTGCCAAAGGGGATGACTATACACTTTTTGGCGTTTAGCTTGAGGCCATGGCTCTGGCACCAGTTGTCTGTTTCTATGAGGCCCTTTTGGAGGATGCTTGTGTCGGCTGGAGAGTCAATTATAGTGCCCAATTTGCAGTCATCTGCGAACTTGGTCAGCCACAGTCCTTCTGTGTTGTCTGTACCTCTGAGAAATATATACCGAACAGGAGAGGTCCCAGGACTGAGCCTTGTGGGACACCACTTGTAACTGGTTTGGAGTCTGACATGGCTCCAGCAATTCTAACCATGTGGGTTCTGTCCTTGAGCCAGTTTGCAACCCATCTAGTGACATAGGGGTTTATATTTAAGCTGGTGAGCTTATCTATAATGCCCGAGTGGGGTATTGTATCGAAGGCTTTTGCGAGGTCCAGGTAGGCTGTGTGGACCACCTTCCCCTCGTCAATGGCCTTGGTGACTGTTTCGAAGAAATTGACCAGGGTTAAGAGGCAAGATCTGCCGTTAACAAAGCCGAACTGGGTAGGATCCGGTGTCTGTAGGTCCCCAATATCTTTTTTTATGAGGTCCATGATGATCCTTTCTATAGCTTTGCAGACCAAGCTAGTCAGGCTTATGGAGCGATAGTTTCCAGGAACCATTGAGGCACCACCTTTGTGGAGAGGGGCCACTGTTGCTGTACGCCACTCTTTGGATACATATCCTGTGGTAAAGCTGAGATTGAACAGTAGTTTTATGTTTGGGTTTAGCTCTTCTTAGAGTTCATGTAGGATGCAGCCTGGGACACCGTCTGTTCCCATTGATGCTGTGTTTTTTGCTTTGGAGAGGGCGGCTCTTAACTGTGCATCTGAGATGGCAGGAAGGCAGCACTCTGCTGGGATAGATATTTGCCCTTTTGGTGGGGAGAGGGGGAGAAGTTTGCGCTGAACCTGTCAGCTAGGATGTTGGCAATGTCTGTGGGTTCTGTGTATTTTTTGTCATTTTGGACTAATTCTGAGCATATCTGGGAATTCCCACCCAGGTTCCTAACATAACTAAAGAAAGCCTTGTGATTATCCTTAGTGTCCTGTGCAATTTTTCTCTCGAAGCTGGCCTTAGATGATTTTATGAGTGCCCGTAGTTTGTTGCTAACACTGATCAGAGATGCCTTCCCTTTTTCGGATTTTGCTCTATCATGTAGTAGCTCCCTCCTTCTATTGTGTAGTTTATGGCTGAGGTCCACCAGACAGGATGTCTGCCTTTGGAGGATTGGGTCTTGGTTTTATTTGGGATTGCATGATCCATGCATTCCTGAAGGTGTTCATAGAATGCATTTATAAAGGATTCTGTGGTATGGGCTGTATTTTCCACAGGCCCGGGGGCTTTGAAGGATTCCACCTCAGTTTTGAGGAGTGTGAAATTTGCTTTAGAGAAGTTTTTCACTGTGGTTTTCTGGGCAGGGGGTGGGGTTGGGATGTGAATATCCAGTGAGATTAGTTTATGGTCTGATCTTACCAGTGAGGGATACACTTCTGGTCTGGAGCATAGAGTCCCCATGTTGGTGATGATCAGGTCCAGTATGTTTTCCCCTCTTGTGGGAGTGGTAACAAGTTGTTCCATAACATTTGAGTTTATAAATTCTAGGAACCTTTGAGCTAGGGTGTTGGAGCTAGAGTAATGCTCCCAGTCTATGTTTGGGTAGTTGAAGTCACCCAATATAATGGTGTTTGGAGAGACTTTCATATTTTCCAGTGTTCTTAGGAAGGCCGAGTGGGGTTCCTGGGTATGGGAGGGTGGTCTATAGCAGGCTATAAACTGGAAGGCAATTTTACCCACTGTTAGTTGCACATGGATAGTCTCTGATGCTTCGTGCTGTGCCACCAACCTGGAGGTGTGGGTATCTTTGACGAATATTGATACTCCCCCTCATTTTGTGGTTTGGTCCAAGTTTTGGGGCTGAAAAGCATGGTATGAGGTATAACCTGGTAGTGCTGGGGTGCTCTCAGGAGCCTTGAACCAGGTTTCTGTTACTGCACAGATATCAATGTTCTCCATGCTAAGGAGAGTTTCGAGTGCATGCATCTTGAGGTTTAGACTTCTGGCGTTGAGTAGCATTACTCTTAGTTTCTTATCCCTTGTGATACCTATGGAGGTGGGTTTGTCTTTTGAGCCTTGCCTAAAAAAGGCACTATGGGGGTAGCAAGAGCCTTTGCCAATATCCAAAAGCCCAGGGGTGACAGGTGCAAGCCGTCCCTAGCGAAGCATCGTGGCCTGTCGAGCATGTCATGTGCAGTATCAATAAAGTGGCAAAATGCAGAAACAACAGAGAACAGCACAGAGCCATTATTCAAAGATATTATTTAAGAAAAGTGAGTAATTTCTTTCTTAAGTAATGTTATTGTATAATAGCAATAACTGACTTGTGGGTGTGGGTATATTGAAAATTTACCCAAAGTTGCCGTTGTTTATCACTTGGGCTTCATCCCCTTGATTAAACCACACCAACTGTGGGTAAATCTTCAATATAACACACCCGCTCATCGGTTATTGCTAATATATATATATATATATATATATATATATATATATATGTGTGTGTGTGTGTGTGTGTGTGTGTGTGTGTGTGTGTGTGTGTGTGTGTGTGTGTGTGTGTGTGTGTGTGTGTGTGTATGTGTACGTATGTTTGCATAGATAGATTTTATATATATATATATATATATATATATATATATATATATATATAAAAAACATTACAACTTGTGCTTATTTAATAAATCAGTATTTACATGAGGAGAGAGGCATCATTTTGCAATAGTGCTCATGATTATACTTTCTGAGTTATACAAAAAAAAACAAAAAGACTTAAAATACAAAAGGAGGACAAAACCAATATATAGTAAAAGGCCAACGCAAAAAGTATATACTAAACCACACTGGAGTAATGGAAGAAAACTGCAATTAATTTTAAGAGTACTGAAACTTTATTATCTCTATTTTCGTCCATAAATGACTTCATCAGAAAAAGCACTTACACATATTGTTGTCTAGTTCTATATATAAAGCGATTCAATCAGAAAACACATTCAATTAATCAATGAAGCAATAGTGTAAATTTAATGCAAAATGCTATAAAACCATACACTAAAACACACAATAAAATCTATTCGCCATCAGTTGAAATGCTATAAATATTCAATTTAAAAATGAAAAAAGAAAAAAGAATAAATAACCAAATATAGATATTGAAAAACACTTTTTTTCTTTACTATTGCCACTATTAATTCTGAACCTTCTATCTTTAAAAAATACAATATTGATAACCTCATTCAAACTGGATATTCATCAACTTTTAAATTAATTTGCCACATTGCTTCTCTCATTTCTAAACAATTCTTCTAATCACCTCCCCTTTTATTATGCAATACCTGGTCTAAAGCAAAAGCAAGAACTTCTGAAAGTTACTATAAATTGTACTATGCTTGTATAAAGCATTGCCAGTGTCTTTATGTTTAATAGCATGCAGATGTTCCTTTATTCTTTTGTTTAATGCCCTGGTGCTTATTCTTACAGAGAATGATTCATACACTGTACAGACACTGACATAGACAGCCCCCTTGGTTGTACAAGTGAATCTTCCTGAGGCTGTAATAGTCTTTTCAATATGTGATAACATAATAAAATTCCCTTCACTGATAAATCTACAAGCACTGCAAAAAACACACTTGTTAGTACCAATAGACATCAGAAATAACAGGTGTCTCCAAAGTGTTATCATGTTGTAATAACATTTTTAAACACACATTATTTTTTGTACATAATGGAAGGTTATTAATCTGTATCAATCTGCATTCTCCTTTAAAATACACCAGTTATCACAAACAATTTTCCGAATCACATAATTGCACATAAACTGCAAACTAAAGTATTATTAGAGGATTCTTTGACAACCTTTGCTTTATCTAAATAGTGGCATAATATAGGGGCAAAAAAGATGGTTCTCTTGTTAGTTATCTCAATAACGCTAGATAATAATCTAGAACACTTATATCTTCTTTCTAAAAGGGGGAAGTGATAAAATGAATTTCTTCTTTAAAAACTGAGTCATCAATAGTAGTCTACAGGCTCATATAAACTGCCATCTGGGTATGTTTTTCTTAATAAATTCTGGATGATTACTATTGTAGTACAAATAGCAATTTGAAAAAGTGTTTTTCTATAAATACTGCTAGCAAAAGAATGATTAATAATGTCCCATGTCAGGGTAATATCTAAAAAATGTACTTTGGAACCAGAATTGGCTAAAGTAAATCCTAAGAAGTTGATACTTTTGTTAATTTCATCCAAGAATAATTTCCAGTCATTCAAGATGCCTTTCATAATAAAAAACAAATCATTTATGAAATTTTTAAAAAATAGTATATTATCATAAAAGGTCCTGTGGAATAATAACTCACTCTCCCACCAGCCCAAAACCAAGTTGGCAAATACTAATGTTGCCACTGCCCCCATAGCAACACGTTTTATTTCTTGGTAATATCTTATGTTAAACATAAAATAATTATATGCCAACAAATCCTCCAACAGGGAACAAAAAAAAAAATAATATTGTCAGCAGAAAAATATGTTTTTTATGACAAATAAGATTTAACATAATCTATTTCTATATCTGATAGTATGCTGGTAAACAAGGAGGTAACATCAGGAGTGAACATAATCATCTCATCCCCTTCATATTTATAACCTTCATTAAATTTCCGGATATAATCAAGAAAATCCCAGGAATCACACAAATATGAAGATAAGTTATTCACTAATGGGTTCAAAATAGTATCTATATAAAGGGAAATACCCTAAGGAATACAGTTGGGAGCAGACATGTTGGGTCTAAAAGGGGGATTTTTTGCATCTTTATCGATAGACATGAAGTTATGCAATTTATAATCTAGCTGGCCATTCATAAGCAAATCATACAAATAAGCCTTTATATAATTATAACCATGATGTATATAGTGTGTCGAAAATTCATTATATTCTTCAGTGTTCAATAACATTTCTTCAATGGCTTTTATATAATCTTGCTGATACATAATGACCAGTCCCTCTCCCTTGTCTGCTTTCATGGTTTGTGTATATTTTGTGTTTTTTTAATTTCATTTAATGCCAACCTCTCTTCTGGATTTAAATTATAAAAATGGTCTTTATTTTTGCTACCTAGAACCTTCCTAATATCAAGTTCTCAGATTTTTTCAAAAACTTCAAGAGTATTGTGCAGTTTACGATTATAAGTGGAAGGTTTAAAATAATGATTATTGCTACTTACACCTTGAAGTAAATAGTGTAGATTAAGCTTCCTAACATAAAACTTCAATTCCAACATTGTAGTAGTCAAATTTGCCCTTCAAGACAGGACACAATTCAACCTAAAACATAGCAACTTGTTCTGAAAAGAAGGAAACTGAATATCAATCAAATTAAATAGTTTACATTCAAAACTCACTGTATGCCTAACATTTAGTTCTTTTTGAGCTGGTTCTTGTTCCTTGTTCAATTCTGAGTCACAAGGGGTGGCTCCTTGATGGAAAAAAAAGTTTTTTGAAGCTGTAGCAGAATGATTTTAGCCTGTTTCTTCTGTAGGATATAAGGGAAGCTCTTCAAAGGTATTGGCAAATTCCCCATCTTCAAGAAGGTTGGCCACCTTACTGGATGGCTATTTATTTCCATTTCTGGATTCATCTACTTATCTATCTTGATTTTGGATTCACTTCTTAAAGGAGGATGCTCCGCTTGCAAGGAAACTACACCAAAATTAGCTGCAGCTAAAGCTTTATGTATAAAAAAAGTATAATTTAAAAGGAAATACTTATTTAATTCATAGTCCTCTCTATCCCTAAGAAATTTCTTTTATTTACAAGCTACCACAGTTTTGTTCAAATTTCTCTAGAGAGAGACAAAAATATTTTCATAATCCGCTATCATTTCAGTAACAGACTGTAACATCTTTAACACCTGCTCATCTGTCCTTCTTATGCTCTCCCTTAGATGAAACATGTCTCTTATAGTCGTTAATTAATATTTTTAAGAACTCAATACCTGCTTTATTAAAAAAGTCAGCTAATTAATGATAAAGAGAGTCCTCATTTGTAATGCCATTAGGGAACTTAAAAAAAAGCCTTTTTGGAATAACATTCAGCAAAATGCACTGTTCAAAGTACAAATTTCTCCAAGGGTAGAGAACAAAACTGTTTGATCTATCTTTCAAATTCTAATAACTTATTCCTTAATTCTTGCTTCTCATAATGGCTGTTGCTTTACAATTAGTCTCTCTCTATAGGGATTGCAATTAGTAGATAAAACATCCTTGAACAAGTTACCATCACCTCCATAGGTTCAGTGTTAGAAAGCAGAACAGGGAACAATATGTGTAAGTGCTTTCTTTCTAATGAAGTCTTTTCTGGATAAAAAGCGGACATAATAAAGTTTGAGTGCGCTTAAATTTGCAGTTTTCTTCATTACTCCAGTGTGGTCTGGTATATACTTTTTGAAAGGGGCCAAATGCTTTACTTCCCTGTATTACTGCACTGATCATTGTGATAATACAGGGTGATGGGAATTGGAGTAAGTTTCCTGAAAGTGTGCACACTTAAACTTAACAGAGTGTATTTTTTTACAGCTATACTGCTGCTACTTTGCATCTACAGATTGAAGTATTCACCAGAATTGCTATGGGATGGTTTTGGAGACTAAACAAAGAGCTACTTGAATGGCTGTACATTATACATATTCTTACTGAAACAACTGTTAACTTATTTATTGATTTTTTAATGCAATTTATTTTAAAGTTTCAGATTAATATTTTGATACTATTTCTGTATCTTGTCTTTTTTCTGAGATTGATGTTTTATTTCACTTTATTAAAACTCTTCACTGTAAGCATAATTTCTGCATTTTTATTGTGTTGCAGTCCTATACTTCAATCTGTATTGAACTGGTTAAGAAATAAGCCAAGATAGCAAACTGCTAACAGAACAAAGTCTTAGCTCTGCTTTATTTTCTTTTTTTCTGACAGGATTTGATTATACAAACTTAACAAAAACTTATTTTTATACATTTGAGACTTTTACAGAAACTTGAACAACTATTTGAAACAAAAATCAAGTTTTATGTCTTTTTTTTATTTTTTTCCTGTTAAAAGTTTTATTGACTATTGTGACAAAATGAACCATTCAAAAGTGAACTCTCAAGACAACTCAGTGAAAAAGGAGCTACAGTCTATAATTGGCAGTATCTAGGAGTTTTCTGTTAATTTTGATAAACTTGAGATCAAAATGGACAATATAAAAGAAGATTCCAAGAAACAAACAGACTTCTTAAAAGAGATCATAAAACAACAATCTGTTCAGATATCAGCAATACAAGTCACATTAAATGACCTGCATAGAGGAATGGCAGACAGTGAGAATCACACAGAATTCCTGTTAAAACAAAATACTTTGCTTATGGAAAAACTAGAGTACCTAGAAAGTAGAATTAGATGAAACAATATTAGGATATATGGAATACCAGAAAAGGAAGAAGAAGACAACATGTTGCAGTTTTTAACTAACTGGACGGCTAAAATTCTAAATCTACCAGAAGCTCTCTCTTTTTGTATTGGGAGAGCCCATAGATCTCTTTCAACTTCTTTGAAGAAGAATCCTCCAGTCCACAGATCTATTATTGTAAAATGCCTCTCTAGCCAAGAAAAGGACCTGGTGCTGAAGACTGTTTGGGATAATTTGCCGATAAAAATAAATAACAACACTATCAGGTTTGACAATGACTATACTGCATCTGTTATGACCAAAGGGAAATCATGTATTCCATACAGAAAAGACTTAAAGAAGCTAAGCATTAAAGCTCAACTAATTTTTCCAACCAGAATTAGGATCTTTTTACCAGAAGGTCAGAAAACATTTAATTCTGTCAAAGATGCAATGGACTTTTATCAGAAAAAGAAACTTTTTGATCAATCAGAAAATATGGATTGGACTTATATCATCTTAAAGAGACAAGCAAGAAGAAATGGCTGGTCTTTGAAGGACAAAAATGGTAAAAAAATTAAAGAAAATTAATGTTGTTCAATTTTGTCATCTATTACAGTTCATCATCAAATACAAGGTAAAACAAACAAAAACAATTATACTTTTCAAACTACCTTTTCTATAGAATCTGATATAATGTATATATGTCATCATGACTATTACTTATAAATCCATTTATTATTTTATTTTCTCTAACATTATTTTCAAAGAGAGTAGTGTGCATGTGGTGGGTGTGTGCATTGACAGTATCTGCGATAGTGTGTATATATTAATATTACTGTTACTTATAAGTGTCTTTATTTTATTTAAAGCCTCTCAAACATTATTTTCTAACATATAGAGTAGTGTCTATGTGGGGGTGTTGTATATTAACTAATCCACTTAATGTATATATACTTTCTATACATAATCTCAAGTAATCTGTTTTTTATTTTTGGTTATTCTATCTGGTGAATGTAATTGTATGTGATAAGCTTTATTTTTTTTTTACTATAACTTCTTCTTTACAATCCCTTTTCCTGTCCATTGTTAGTTAAATTGTTTTAGAGTGTTTTTTCACGTACTTCGAGCTGTTTACCAACTTATAACACTCTAGATTCCATGTTCAAGCTGTCTGTGCTACAAGAAATGCATTTTGAACTTTAACCCTATTTACAGGAAGTGAACTCTTTAGAATGTTAAAACAAGCACAGAAACACAAAAACAGAACATTTAAAATTACTCTAGTTAATTTTAAAACATACCCATGGCCATGTAGTTTTTGTTTTCATTATCTTTTAAAAAGTGGAATAAAGAAATGAAGAAAAACAAAGAAGAATGCAGTGGGAAGAAGGAAAATAAGGCATTGGCAGACTTAAAGACATCTGGTACTAATTTCTGTTTAGTGACATCTTGTGGTCATCCTCAGTAAAAGTTGTATCATTTATGTAAGTACAGTGTAAATATAATATCTATACATATTTATATACAACAATCTTCGCTTCACCAGCCAAAAAAATTCTGGAATACCATTAATATGCTAGTATCTCCAGGTAAAGTGTACACACCAAATCCATTAGGCTCTAACCCTGACTGCCCTTTACAAACAGCTAATTTTATTTATTTTATTTATTTATTTTACATTTTATTTTACATTTGTTGACCGGGCTAGTCTGGCTGGATACATGTCCTTTTTCAGCAGAGGCCCGAGGAGAAAAGCTCCACTAAATACTAAGTACATTACAAAATATTACAAATGTTTATAAGTAACAAATTAGAAAATCATAACATCACACAGAATGCAAGATAGATTCAGGAGAAGCACATTTCGATGAGCAGTTAATACCATATTAGCAATTTTACATAGAATGTACCTAGGTCGATTAGTACTGTAAAAGGAGAAGAAATAAGACAGATACTAATAGGAAGAGTGAAGGAGAGATGTAGTATGAGAAAGAAAAAGGTTAGCCTGGTGTACTGCAGGAACAAAGCCAATGATTTAGGTAGTACAGTTTAATTTTCTGTTTGAATTGAGGCAGGGATGTAGTCAAAGTTATGTCACAAGGTAAGAGATTCCAGCATTTACCTATAGTGTTAGTGAAAAGAGAACAACCTGCTGTGTTGTTTGCCTTTATTGATTTAGTCATAAGTTTACTAGAGGAGCGAGTTCAGATTATTATACGGGATTAGGAGTTGAGAGAGTATAGGGTGTTGTCAGGTAGGTGTAATATGTTGTGAGCTATAGTGAGTTGAGGAATTTTTAGGTAGTTTTGAAATTGAGCCAGCCAAGTTGCTTTAGATTTATACAGTGGTGAGTCCTAAAGGGGTTATTAGTGGTATGTTATTATAGCAAGTTTCAAGTTTGTTAAGATTGTTTTCTTGAGGTTGGTATAAATGGGAGAAGCATATAGGAGAGTAGATAGGAGATGGGTTTGAGCACATTTGGTTCTTGTTGCTGGGGTTAGAAAAGGTTTAATCGAGATATAGGATCCAATTTTTTGTTAACAACCTTGATGGTCTTCTTTATGTGCTCATCGAAGGAAACATGATTGTCAATGGTTATTCCAAGAAGTTTAGTAGTTGGATCCGGCGAGGTGATAGTGCCATTATTAGAAGAAATGGTAAAGTTTAAAGGGGACCGAGAGGTGGGGAGAAGAGGAGGAGTTTAGTTTTTGCATTTAGTAGGAGAAACCGTTAGAAAACCAAGTTTCTACTTTGTTAAAGGTATTTTGTGTTAAGGAGGTCAGTTCAGTAGAAGAAGGTGGAGCAGATAAGGGTAGAATCATCTCCATATTGTATGCAGGTAGCTTGTGGTATAGCAGTCTGAAGATCGCTTATAAAGAGGGTGAACAGAAGTGGACCTAGAATGGAGCCCTGGGGACTCATGGAAATGGGCAAGAGAGAAGAGATGTGATTTTCCCAAATTACTGCTTGTTGTCTGTTGTTAAGGTAAGATTTAAACCAATTTGTGGCTAGTTTATCACAAGGAAGAGATTCGAGAATATTGATTAAGAGAGAGTGGTTAACCATGTCGAAAGCTTTTGAGAGATCAATGAAAAGAGCGGAGGAGAGAGAATGGTTGTTTCGATTTTTGTTGATAGTATCTATAAAGGAGAGAAGGGCAGTGGTGGTACTATGATGGGGTCTAAAACCATGCTGGCAGTTTGCTATTATGTTGTGGAGGAGAGGTGGTGTACCAGTTGCTGGTGAATACATTTTTCCATTATTTTGCAAGGGTGAAAGAAGGGCAATTGGTCTAAAGTTGGAAAGGTCAAGGAGTTTCCACCTTTATGAAGTGGTATAATATAGGAGACTTTCCATATATCAGGGATGGTTCCTTCTTGGATAGTTCTGTTGATGAGTAAGGAAATAGGATAAGCAATTTCTTTAGCAGCTTTCTGAAGGAAAAGAGAAGGAGCTTGTCAGCAGAAGGGGTGCAGGGTTTAAGTTTGTGAATGAGTTTGAAGATGAAAGAGGTAGATATAGGTTTTAGAGCGAAATTGAGGGAAGAGGTAGTTCTGTTAGGTGGTATATGAGAGTTGTTAGTGTTCATTTGTTTGGCTAGGGTTTGAATAGTTTCAGAGAAAAAAGAGTTGAAAGCATTGGCAGTCTGGAGGGGTTTCTGGGTCAGCATTTAGAGGGGAAGGAGTTTTCGCAGTTCCTGGGGAAAGAAGTCTATTTACTGATGACCAGAACTGTTTAGGGTTGTTAATATGTGTTTCCTGGAGGTTACAGTAGAAGTTTTTCTTGTCAGAGATTATTGATTTTTTGCTAAATTGAATTTAATTAAGTCAGGGTTTAGTTTATTACATCTCCAAGATTTCCATGCTTTGTTTCTAGCAAGCATGAGTTTGTTTGTGTTGGTGGTGAGCCATGGGAGTCTTTACTCTAATAGAGCGTTCTGGTGCATGAGAATCAAGTATAGATAGGAATGTGGAATTAAAGAATAATACTGCTTCTTCTAGGGGGAGTGATGTATCCACAAACAGTTACTTAACCACCTATAATGACTTTAATAATTTATTTACTTCTGCGATTTTAAAGCTAGCAAATCAACAAAGCCCTGATACCTCTAAACTATCAAGTCCAAGCCCAACCCCTCCTCCATTTCACCTCAAACCTATACCCACCTCTTATATTTCATCCTTACTTCAAAAATTAAAACCCTCAACCCCCTCAGCCGACAACTGAATACCTCCAAATAAGTGCAAAAGCTATTGCATACCCCATCTCTATACTGATTAACAGGACCTTAGAAGAAAGTACAATTCCATCAATCTGGAAAATCTTATACATCATCCCTCTTTTCAAAGGAGGTGACTCTACCGAGTATTCCAACTTCCACCCCATAGCATTACTATCTCCTCTTGCTAAAATAATGGAGAAATGTATCCACAAACAGTTACTTAACCACCTATTAAGCCACAATCTCCTAGCTAATTGCCAACATGGGTTTCGGCCATTTCACAGTACAACTACAGCCTTACTATCCTTTATTGACTCTATTAACAACAATCGCAACAAGAATACCCTTTCCTCAGCATTCTTTGTAGACCTGTCTAAGGCCTTTGACATGGTCAATCACCAACTCCTCCCCCATCGCTTAAAGTCCTTCTCTCTAGACAATTCCACCTTAAACTGGTTTACATCCTATCTGGATAACCGAAAACAGGCAGTTCTCTGGCACAACCATCTCTCTGATCTCCTCCCCACCTCTATAGGTGTCCCCCAAGGCTCTATCTTAGGTCCTCTACTATTCTCCATTTTTATAAACGACCTTCATCTAACTACTCCTCTATCAAGTTGTATTCAATATGCAAATGACACTACTATCATTTGCTCAGCCTCTACACAGTCTGAACTTCATTCTCTCACTCAAAAAACCTTCTCGACTACAGAACAATGGTTTTCAAATCACTGTCTCCTCCTCAACCCCAAACAACAAAACTACTGCTTTTCTCACCTACTCACTTGTCTCCCTCCCTTAATTTTACTCTTTTATCCTGTAACGGCACCCTTATCTCTACAGACCAGAATACCAAACTCTTAGGTATTACAATTGACAATCAACTAAAATTTGACACTCACATCAATACTATAATAAAATCTACTAACAGAAAACTAGGGTCTCTCTACAGAATCAAACCTTTCTTAACTCCTGAAGCCAGAACTACAATAGCTAGAACCCATTTAATCTCTACCCTATTATATGCCTCCCCCATATTTACTAATCTTTCTAAGTATAATCTTAATAAACTTGCAACATCATACAATAATATTGCCAGATTTGCTGCTAACTCGCCTTACAGAACCCATCATTGTCTCAATCTTAAAAAACTAGGCTGGCTTGAATTACCCCACCTAATTCATCTTAACCAACTTACTATTGCACACAATGCCCTTTATCACCCTGATAACACTCCAATGCTCTCCACCCTTATAAAACCATATTACAATCTGAGGAACCTACGCTCCTCTAACAAAATATTAATTCATACCTCCTTATCAAATAACCTAGCAGGTGACTCCATATTTTCCAACTCAGTTGGTAAAATATGGAATCAACTACCTCAACACCTCACATCCCTAACATCACTTCAACTTTTTAAAACTAACCTAAAACTCTTCCTATCCAACCACTGGCTATGTTCTTGCAACAATCCTGACTAATGATTTTCATCTTCTATTGACTCTGTAACCTTCCCACAGCTTACTTACTAAATCTAGACAACTTGATTCTCTTCTCCATACCTGGTTCTGATACTCCCTCTATAAAAGTCATATATCTTATCTCTCAACTGTTATTGTAACTGCTTCTTCAGTATCTAATGTTCATTACCTGAATATCCCTCTGTTCTAGCCTATTTAGTATCAAATGACCTCACATCCTGTTTGATGCATCCAATTCTGTGTTATTTTCATTCTTTGTGTAAATTCTTTTTATACCTGTTTTTTTTTAGCACTGTAATGTAGCAATTGCTATCATTCTGTATTTTTTTTTCTATGATAAATTGTATATTTTGAATTTTTGTGATTTCTGTATAATTTTCTGTCGCATTAGTACTATTGTAGCGGAGCTTTTCTCCCCGGGCCTCCACTGAAAATGGACATGTATCCAGTTGGACTAGCCCGGTAAACAAATGTAAAATAAATAAATAAATAAATAAATAAAAATATACTCATGCAGTAATTCATCACAGTACAGAGGAATATGCCATTTAAAGTGATGAAAATGTTTGTTTAAAACATTATTACTGGTTGCAATGTATCATGAAAGAAGCTGAAAAAACTAATATAACTTTAATAATAATGAAATAGACAGTTTCAGCAATGCAGAATACTTCTGATAAACAAAGTAGTACCTATTACAGTAATAGAATTTCCTCTACAGTTTCTCTGGTTATGTAACATGCTATCTGTTATATTGTACACACAAATATTTACAGACTGGATTTTTGATTATTCAGTCTTCACTGCCACCCAGTGCCTGTCTTAACTCTTCCCTGAAGTCCTCCTCACAATTACCCTTTTTCAGTTTCCACCATTTGATCCTTGGTGCTGCCCATGGCATTGTGAGTCCTAATATTTTAAAAAGGTTACTTTCCTTACCTGAGCCATTATTATCACTGACCTAATATATTGTTTCATATCTATATTTCATTTATACAAGTATAAACCATTATCTTCTTTGATAGCCATCTCTTATATTGGTGACATTTTCTAACTTTTGCATTGTTCAAGGACTAGCTGATATTTTCTACCTGGGCTGTCTTTGAATACATATTATTTACAAGAATAGATAGTTTCATTAAATAAGATCTAGTGAGTAAATTAACTGATCTGTTCTTGCAACAGACAGTGGCACACCTGAAGGTTTAATCTTATGAAAAATATAACAAACACATAGACCATGGGTGATCCAGAGATAATGGAAGACCTGAGATATAATACAAAGAGGTAGTTAAGCATCAAGATTGTTGGTGGAATACAGAATACTTGCAAATGCATACCATGAATGAAGCTGATAGCATAGTAAACTGAGAATGACGTGCCATACATAACGTCTGGCAGTGTATTAAAATATTGTTATAGAGAGCTATTAATCATCTGTAAATTGGTAAGATACAGATTAAAATACTTAACGATGCTACATTGCAATTCTATATACATAAGGGCAGCCACATGCAAAAACACACTGAAATTTAAATGCATATTCACACAGACTCACACTTGTCTGTTCATAAGTAAGGGGTCTACATATGTATTCAAACAAGATATAACTAACTGCCTACAAAAATTAAATAACCCAATACCTTTTTGGTGTTATTTCAGTATAGAGTTGTCCCAATGCTTTCCTTGAAATGCAATTGTGAAATCTAACACCTGATGTGATGCCCAAACAAGCTAGGCAATGCAAAAACACTGTAAGGTTAAATACAGAGAACATTCTGTTACTAAAATGCAGTTGAAAACAAACATGCAGGAAACTAACATATCTTATATGGGATAACATATGGTTGCCACCTCTGCACACTGGTTGCTATAAAATATTTTTTTACACAAAATGATTTTTACAGACATTTGACTAGAAACTATTTAACAGTGACTATAAACTTTCTCTGAGAGAAATATATTTATTTGACTTCTCTATAGATATTAATTTGCATATAGCAACATTTATATACATTACTGTACTTACAACCCAGCCACTGGAGATGCACAAGCCACTGCATTTCTTTGTGATGGTCCCAAGCCTGGATAAATGGAGAGGGTTGCATCAGGAAGGGCATCTGGCATAAAACTTGGCCAAATTATTCATGCGGACACCAGTAAATATTTACATACCGAATCAGTCAAGGCCCGGGTTAGCCAACAAGGTGCTGATGGAAATTGGGCTACTGTTGGCCGAAGGAGGAGAGGTGGTGGAAGGCATGGCCAAAGGCAGGAAGAGAGGAGAAAGTCTAGGACTGTGATAGTGAGGGTCAGAACTTTGAATGTTGGCAGTATGACTGGTATAGGGAGAGAGCTAGCCAATATGATGGACAAAAGGAAGGTTGGTATATTGTGTGTGCAAGAGACCAGATGGAAGGGGAGTAAGGCTAGGTGTATCGAAGGTGGGTTCAAATTGTTTTATCATGGTGTGGATGGAAGGAGAAATGGCGTAGGAGTTATCCTGAAAGAGCAGTATGCTAAGAGTGTTTTGGAAGTGAAAAGAGTGTTGGATAAAGTAATGTTTATGAACCTGGAAATTGATGGTGTAATGATGAATGTTGTTAGTGCATATGCTCCACAAGTTGGGTGTGTGATGGTCGAGAAAGAAAAATTTTGGAGTAAGTTGGATGAAGTCATGATGACTGTACCCAAGGGTGAGAGAGTGGTGAATGGAGCAGATTTCAATGGGTATGTTGGTGAAGGGAACAGAGGGGATGAGGAAGTGATGGGTAGGTATGGTGTTAAACAAAGGAATGCTGAAGGTCAGATGGTAGTGGATTTTGCGAAAAGGATGGACATGGCTGTGGTGAATGCATATTTTAACAAGAGGGAGGAGCATAGGGTGACATACAAGAATGGAGGAAGATGCACACAGGTGGATTATATCTTATGTAGGAGGGCCAGTTTGAATGAGACTGGAGACTGTAAAGTGGTGACCAGAAAAAGTGTAGTTAGGCAGCATAGGATGGTGGTTTGTAAGATGATGTTGGTGGTCAAGAAGAGGAGGAGGAGTGTGAGGGCAGCACCAAGGATCAAATGGTGGAAATTGAAAAAGGGTAATTGTGAGGTGGACTTCAGGGAAGAGTTAAGACAGGCACTGGGTGGCAGTGAAGAGTTACCAAATAGCTGGGTAACTACAGCAGAGCTAGTAAGGGAGACGGCTAGAAAGGTGCTTGGTATGACATCTGGATGGAGGAAGGATGATAAGGAGACATGGTGGTGGAATGAGGAAGTACAGGAGAGCATACAGAGAAAGAGGTTGGCAAAGAAGTGGGATTGTCAGAGAGATGAAGAAAGTAGACAGGAGTATAAGGAGATAAAGTGCATGGCAAAGAGAGAGGTGGCGAAGGCTAAGGATAAAGCATAGGAAACGTGCAGCAGGTAAAGGTGATAAAGGATAATGAGGGAAGCATACTTACAAGTGAGGAGAGTGTGTTGAGGCAGATGGAAAGAGTACTTTGAGGGGTTGATGAATGAAGAGAATGAAAGGGAGAGAAGGTTGGATGATGTGGGGATAGTGAATCATGAAGTGTAATGGATTAGCAAGGAGGAAGTAAGGATAGCTATGAAGAGGATGAAGAATGGAAAGGCTATTGTCCAGATGACATACCTGTGGAAGCATGGAAGTGTTTAGGTGAAATAGCAGTGGAGTTTTTAACCAGATTGTTTAATGAAATTTTGGAAAGTGAGAGGATGCCTGAGGAATGGAGAAAAAGTGTTTTGCTACTGATTTTTAAGAATAAGGGTGATGTGCAGAGCTGTAGTAACTACAGAGGGATTAAATTAATCAGTCACAGCATGAAGTTACGGGAAAGAGTAATGGAAGCAAGGTTAAGAAGGGATGATTAGTGATCAGCAGTGTGGTTTCATGCCGGGAAAGAGCACTACAGATGCGATGTTTGCTCTGAGAGTGTTGATGGAGAAGTACAGAGAAGGTCAGAATGAGTTGCATTGTGTTTTTGTAGACTTAGAGAAAGCATATGACAGGGTGCCTAGAGAGGAGTTGTGGTATTGTATGAGGAAGTTGAGAGTGTCAGAGAAGTATGTAAGAGTGGTACAGGATATGTGCGAGGGTAGTGTTTCAGTGGTGAGGTCTGTGGTGGGAGTGAAGGATGATTTTAAGGTGGAGGTGGGACTGCATCAAGGATCAGCTCTGAGCCCTTTCTTATTTGCAATGGTGATGGACAGGTTGACAGATGAGATCAGACAGGAGTCCCCGTGGACTATGATGTTTACAGATGACATTGTGATCTGTAGTGAGAGTAGGGAACAGGTGGAGGAGACCCTGGGGAGATGGATATATGCTCTAGAGTGAAGAGGAATGAAAGTCAGCAGGACTAAGACAGAATATATGTGTGTAAATGAGAGGGAGGATAGAGGAATGGTGAGGATGCAAGGAGTAGAGGTGGTGAAGGTGGATGAGTTTAAATACTTGGGATCAATAGGTCAGAGTAATAGTGAGTGTGGAAGAGAGGTGAAGAAGAGAGTACAGGCAGGATGGAGTGGGTGGAGAAGAGTGTCAGAAGTGATTTGTGACAGACGAGTACCAGTAAGAGTGAAAGGGAAGGTCTTCAAGAGGGTAGTGAGACCAGCTATGTTATATGGATTGGAGACAGTGGCATTGACAAAAAGGCAGGAGTTAGAGCTGGATGTGGCAGAGTTAAAGATGTTAAGATTTGCACTGAGTATGACGAGGGTGGACAGGATTAGGAATAAGTATATTAGAGGGTCAGCCCAGGTTGGAAGGTTTGGAGACAAAGCCAGAGAGGCAAGATTACGTTGGTTTGGACATGTGCTGAGAAGGAATGCTGAGTATATTGGGAAAACAATGCTAAGGCTGAAGCTACCAGGTAACAGGAAAAGAGGAAGGCCTAAGATAAAGTTTATGGATATGGTAAGAGAGGACATGCAGGTGGTTGGTGTGACAGAGCAAGATGCAGAGGACAGGAAGAAATGGAAACAGATGATCTGCTGTGGCAACCCCTAACAGGAACAGTCGAAAGTTGATGATGATATACATTACTGTACTTATACTTTAGCTGTTGTCTTCTGTGCTGTATGAAACAGTTTAGAGGAGAAGATGCTTAAAACATCTCAATCTGATCAACATCTGTTGCCTTAATTACTCAAAGTTATTTCACTAATTATTGGAAAATAATATTAATGAGTAGATTTAACTCTTCAAAATGTTCTGCATTTGTTCTTGAAATATGTCATTTTATTTTATACTAAGCTGACATAAATCATTTCAAGCATTTTTCATCTCCCATTTGCATGTTGAATACAAAAGCTTGATCCCCACATTTCAGAATATGGCAATGAAAAGTACTATAAGCAAATTTGTAAAGTGTATAATACTTAAAATATAATCATAAAAGAATGCTTCCTGTACAGAAGTTAGATGTTAAATGTATATTCCCAGTACTGGAGGTATTGAAAGTAACTTACATACATTCATAATACCAACAAACATTCACTTAAAAACACTCACTCTTTTGTATATTTACGACCATGCATAGATACATAGAACATATTCACTCTCTTAACTATTAATATACATATCAAGCACCTACTCATAATTTACAAACACATGCACAGTTATATATATATATGTACATCCATGCAGCTATATTATACATATACAAGCACATGCAATAAATACAAGTATGTAATTTTAAATTGTAGCACCTTTTAATTATACTTCCATATTCTATTACTTTCATGTTTTCATCCATGTTATTAAATGAGTTTTAAAAGTTTTATGATATATGATATGTAATGGTGTTATGATGTCTATAGGTTAATGTGTTATATGTGTTGTCAGTTTTATTTATTTCCTCCATATATTTATAGTATTTCTACAGTAGGATTAATTGGAATAAATGACTATATAAAGTGTCTTGATCAAATAGAGAAGTTTGAAATGCATTATTTCTGTGATATTTTTGACATATACAAAAATGTAAAATATTATTCTTTATTTTTACCATTTTCAACTTTATATTTCAATGATCTTAAATACTAATAATTCTCAAATTAATACTCCATATTGTTTTTCCTTTTAATATGACTTGAGTATGCTTTAAATAGTTATAATTAATAATATTGTTTATAAATTAAGAAGCAGTAGCAACTGTTTAGCTTGGTGACATTGGAATGGGTCGGTTAGTGTGTGACTTGTAAGATTATTTCATCACATCAGGGAATTTACATTCCATGATGGGAGGTTTGAATGTATATAAGTTTGAAATTTTGCTTTTTTTTTTTTTTTTTTTTGCATCTGTTCATACCAACAATCATTAGTACTTGGTTATTATATTTTAAGCTAAATTATCTTAAATCAGTGCATTTACATGTTCTTATGAATGTTGACATATAATTGTTTCTCATTAAACATGAATGGACTTAATATTCCATTGAAGAGGAGTAGCTTAAACAAATTTTTAAAATCCAGTATCTAGAAACTATATATTAGTATCAGAATTGCACTTATAAAACAGCAAAACTATAATTGCAGTTGGAGAAATTGTGATAAGTAGCTAGGCTCATGGCTGTAAGAAGCAGTAAACAAGCAGCCGTGGTTTTTCAGACTTACTTCATCAGTACATTCTGGTTAAATGGTTTACAGAGTTTAAATGTAGGGGGGTGTATGAAGCTTTGCTAGTGGGGGTTTGTCACTCTTCCACAGTTTCGGGATCTCTTCCAATTACTGAATATTTCATTGGGACAGTTCTGGGCAGTCTTGCTGTTTTCATCTATGCTTTTTACCTGGTAAGCTTCCAGGTTCTTACATTGTTCCAAATCTCTAATGAGTTTTTACCTTTTCTTCAGAGTGAGGGTTGCTACATGCCTGCTAAGCTTGGGATCAATCCCATCCCACAGGGGTTTGAAGGCGCCAAAGTGGGGATGCCTTTTTATAGTGTCATTTAATGACATGATCTCTTCGTTGAGGTCGTTAATTCTATTTCTGTTATGATCAACTATTATTTTCAGGGCTTTGATGTCAGTGTCATTGTATACCTGCCATATAGAATTATATAATGGTCTTCCCTTTATAGTACCACTCAAGAATGTATAAGCCCTAAGCCCTTTGGGGACTGTCTCACCGTATATAAATTGGGAGAGGTAGAAAATGTCATACTGTATATTTTCATATAGAGTAAGCTGCTTTGCTAGTTTGTGGATTAAATATTTGCACTGACCTGGTATTTCCTTCACTACATGAGTACTAGGAACTAGTGTGGTGTCTTTCCCAAGGTGGGGAGGTTTAGGTCATGAAATGGGGTTTCTCCTTGTTGGGCTGGTGCACTAACCTGGAGTTTCCTTCACCACATGAGTACTAGGAAGTAGTGTGGTATCTTTCCCAAGGTGGGGAGATTTAGGTTATGAAATTGGTTTTCTCCTTGTTGGGCCAGTGCTTGCTCCAGGAATGCTGTGCACTGGTATTCCTTAAACTTAGTCTGCTCCATGGTGATTGTTGCTTGTATTCTGGCCCATTCAGGGGTGTGTGGAGGAGGGGAGCCCTTGACTGTTGAGAATATCCTTAGCTTTACCAACCACTTCACCTAATATTCTCAGTGCTGAGGAAATCTTGGCTGTGGATGGAAAGCTCAGACAATTCCTGTCTGTTTCCAGGAGTATCATTGTTCGGTTGTTCTCCCATGCCAAACAGAATTTGAGACTCATTTTCTAGAAACTATCTATTAGTATCAGAAATGCACTTATAAAACAACAATGCTCCAGTTGTAATTGAAGAAATGGTGATAAGTAGGCTCGTGGCTGTAAGAAGCACTAAATATGCAGTGATGTTTTTTCAGACTTACTTTCTTGATAAATTAAATGGAAATCCATCTCATTTTCAAGTGATAGAAGCTATTTTACAGTACATTTACATTTGAGTGCTTTTGTTTGTTACATAGTCAAGGGTTAAACTTCTTCAGAAATGTGATCTGGTTAAGTGGTTTACAAATTTAAATTTAGGTGGGTGTGTGAAGCTAGGGAATTGTGTGCATCATTACCTCCTTTTCAGTGAGCACCTTATATTAAGGTTGCTATCTAGACCGGGGGGCATGTCTGTCCTTAGCTTGATCTGTCAGGATAATTCCCTCACCTGGAGCAGGGGATTGTAGTCACCAAAGAAGCTGGCTTGGCTGTCTATTACTAGAAATTTGAACTGAGAACTCTCTGCACAGTATTGTGTGTGCCCAGCTAAGGCATTATTCTCCTCTTTATTCGTTATGGCCTGCTTATGTTCTTTAATCTTGTTGCTTAGATTTCTAATCATCTTGCCTATATAGAAGGCTCTGCAGGTTATGTAGACTGCCATGTAGACTACGTTCATGGAGTGGCAGTTATAAGAGACTTTTATGAAAATATTTAGGTTTCTGTTAGCTAGCTTGTACTCACTGTACTCAAGAATGGAATTACAGCGGCTGCAGCTGCTGCATTTTTTTATGCCTCTGAGTTCTTGGGCATTTCTCATGGATGTCTTCTCTTCTCTTTCTAGGAGAGTTTTCAGGGAACTAGTTCTTTGGTAGCAGAAATCCGAGGAGCTGCCTAGCAGTTGGCACAGTTCTTTGTTGTCTTTGATGACATCCCAGTTCCTTTCAATAACTCCCCTCAGGCTGTTAGTGTCTACTGAGATGGGAAGGGGAACCTTTAGGGGTAGGTTCCTCCATTGTTTTGGCTTTGGAGTAAAACCTGATTTGTGGATGGAGGGAAATTTTGAGTGCCTGCAGGAGTGGATTTCTTTGTCCACTGTATCTAGCAGGTGAGGTGGGTAATGCCTTTCCGGAATAAATCCTTCGGTAGCTTTCTCTGAGAAAAGAATCATCTTCACTGATGATTCTGCTCTGCCTAATGAACTGGGTGGGTTCTGACTGCTGTAGTCTAAGTAATTGTTCTTGAGCAATCCTTTCCTGTAAATATTAAAGGTGAACTTGTTGTTGGGGTCTAAGGTCAGGGAGATGTCCAGAAACTGCACCTCTAGCCCCTGGCCTGACATTGTGAAATCCAGAAAGGGTATGCTAGTTTTCATTATTTTTATGAACTCTTTAAGTTATGTTGCTTTGCTGTCTTGCCATTAGAAAAAGATGTAATCGATACATCTCTTATATAGACGCACCTTGTCAAATCCCTTTAAGTATTTGAGCACATTGCTCTCCCAGCTAAGGGGTACTAGGTTAGCATAGGCTGGGACCATTTTGGCTCCCATAGCAATGCTTATTGCTGGTAGAATATTTCCCCATTGAATGTAAGGAAATTGCTGTGTACCACTGTGATGACCAGCTCACAGATGGTCCTGATCTTTTTCCTATTCAGGCTGGTGTATTTTCTTAAATAGTTGACTGTGAGGTTTGAAAGAAACACAAATATTTTCATAAAAGGTTCTTATAACTGCCACTCCATGAATGTAGTCTACATGACAGTCTGCTTAACCTGTGGAGCCATCTATATAGACAAAATAATTAGAAAGCTTGCAACAGGATTACAGAACATAAGCAGACCATAACAAAGAAAGAGGAGAATAATGCCTTAGCTGGGCACACTCAATACTGTGCAGAGAGTTCTCAGTTCAAATTTCTAGTAATAGACAGCCAAGCCCACTTCTTTGGAACTACAACACCCTGTACAAGGCAGATCAAGCTACGGGCAGACATGCCCCTGGTCATTTTAAATCAAACAAGAGAGGCACTCTTATTCTTTAGAGAACTTCATTACCTATGCCTGAAATATTAAATACCTATTCAGATAAAAATGGCATACTGGGCTCAGCAGTAGAAGAAATTGACAAACAAATTCTTATACTTTTGTGAATTCTTACTGGATACCTGTATATGGAGCCAATGTTGTTAAGAAATATTTGGATATTATAACATTATATACAAAAGGTGAATTGATTATTGCAAGAGATTTAACTGTATTCTTTCTAGTAAAGACACAACTACTGATAAGGTTCCAAAGCTATCCTTAGTAACTAAACACTTAAGTCATTTTATTAATTCTCAACATTTGAGAGATATCTATGATATTAAATCAAATAACTCTCTTAACTTTCACATTATTCTTATATATTTGGCACTGAGACAAACATTGATAAAGTCTTTACTTCTAGTAGTTTAATTACTAAAATTTAAGATGTATTGATAACTTTATGTTCTTTATCTGACCACAATGTCATTACATTTATGTTAACATTAAAACCAAGTAATTTGATTTACTATCACAAAATCCCTGCTTATATAGTAAAATTAAAAGATTAAAAAAATGGTGTCTAAAAGAAATACATCAATACATTGAAATTAATAATAATGGATAAGCTTCAGAAGTAATTATCTGGGATTCTTTAAAAGCTTATATATATATATATATATGGAAGAATTAAAAACTGGTACATATGTAAAAAAGAGTGGGATAAGGAGTTGATGTCTTTTCAGTCTAATATAGATAAATTGAAACCCAGTTTAAAACCTTATGACAAATTGGCAAACTCCGAGTTGAAAATATTAAATCAGAAATATATTGATGTACTTCACTATATAATATCAATAACAATAAATCTGGAAAAATTAAGAGGTGATGAAAATAAAAAAAGACTTATTTAAAATACATAGTAGAATGCTTTAGGAAATATTATGAAGAAATTAATAAAAAAGAAACAGACTTAGAAATCAACATAACCAATGACTTTTTGAAAGACAATATAATATTTAAATTAAACAAAGAAAAACGATCCACAATTGATAATTCATTCTCTTTTAAGAAGTTAAAAGATCAAATTAATAATCTTAAAGCAAATAAAGCACCTGGTCTTGATGGTATAATCTCAGAATTATACAAATTATTCCCAGAGAATATTGTACATATTCTTTTAAAAGTGTTTGAAAAGTTAAACATATATCAACCATCTCCCCTCCCGGAAATATTCCCTGATGCCTCCTATCTCAAAACCAAATAAAGATTATAACTTATGAACTTCTTACCATTCTCTTTAATTATTAAATGATGATAATAAACTATTTATCTCTATTCTTGGAAAAAGATTTAACCTTATTATGCCAGGATTAAAAAATGATAATCAGTCTGGTATTATACTACATAGAAAGGTTCAGGATATCATAATTAGGCTTAATACCTTAATAGATCTGGCTAATAGAAACAAAAAAAACTAACTATAATAAATCTAGATCTAAATAAGGCTTTTGATTCTATTACTTGGAATTATTTGCTCAAAGCACTCAGTATGAATTTTGCCTAGGTTTTATAAATCTTATAGCTTGGCTCTTCTTTCTAAAAGGTACAAAATAGATTTATCTCTTGTCACCTCTATTATTTGCTCTAGCAATTGAACCTTTCGCAAACTTTATTAGACCTTATAGCAAAATTCAGGGATTCTTGATAGATGAAAGTTATTCCTGTAAAATTCAGTTATTTGTAGATGACATTTTAATAACAAGTGGTGATGTTGAAGCTTCAATAGAAAATTTAACTAAGTGTAATAATAACTTTGAAAAAAGTGTCAGGTTTAATGTTAACCCTGATAAAACAGAAACTTTACTTACTAATAAAAAAGTTAATTATTTAAGAAACTATAAAAAATTTATTTGGGACAATTCACAAATTAATTAATTAATTAATTTATTGGCATTTGTTTACCAGGAAAGTCTACTGGGCCAAGAAGATCCCATTTTCTATGGAGATCCTAGGAGAAAAACTCCACAAAGGCAGTTAGTATGAATTTACATAGTATTCAGAACAGTTAGCAAAATGCATTGTACAAAAACACAACAAAATGCATTATAACAAGTAGTACAGAGAAAATAAAATTTACAGCATAGATAATAGCTTAAGCAGTCCAATTAGGATACAGTTCAAGGCACACTTAAAAGTATAAGCCAGTGTAGCCACATGACAAATACAAGAGAAAATGCATGTAACAAATATAGTTCTACAAGGCACGGGTATTGAGTATATACATTAGCAGGTGTAGCTGGGTACAGGTAAGGTAAGCTGGCAGAAGAAGAATAATGGGGTTGTACAAAATCTAGACTATAAGAGAGATGAATAGGTAAATAGATGAGGAGGTAAAGTACTGCTATATTACGATAGCAGTGTTGTGGTTATAAGGTAGGTAAAGAAATATAATAGAGGGTGTTGGGATAGAGCTTATTAGTTGTATTAGGTAAGGAGAGACAGAACTGAGTTTAGCAATAAATTAGTCTGTTTGAGAAGAAGTGTGTACAAGTTTGTACAGAAGTATGTGTGAAAGAGAAAATAAAAGTGGATAGGAAGACTCTTAGAATTAGGTAATAGCTGACAGAGGTACTGAATAGTTACAAGTCCATTTGGAGAGGAGACGTGTGCAGGGTAGTTTTAAAGGTGGCAGAACAGTGATGTGTGCAAATGCATGTAGACAGGCTATTCCATGTTTTAGAAACAACACAGGAGTATAATAGCTGACCAGCAGGTTATTTAGGTTTATGAATTTGTAGAAGCTGTTGGTTTTCAGATCTTAGGGGCCTATTAGAATTATAATGGATGAATAAGGATTTTAGGGCAGGGCAGTCTTGAGTTTACTAGTTAATGCGTGGTAGTTAGTTGAAGATAGGTTAAGTAGTGCGTAATTTGAGACAATGTTGTTTATTTAGGGCAATACAGTGGTGGGTAGAGTGATGACTATTTGTTGCAAATTTAGCTATCTTGTTATAGCATGTTTCATGTTTCTAGTTGAGTTTTCGGGGAGGATTGGAGGTTGGTTAATAGTGGTGCACCATAAACTAGGGAAGGAAGTAGGTACGATGAGCCAAGTACTTATTTTGTGGGGAGGGATAGGAACAGGTCATGTCTGTAGAGTAGTCCTAGTTTTTATGGGTCTTACTGATGTTATTATGAACATGGAGATCAAATTTGAAGTTTTCATCATTTATTACCCCTAACAGTTTTGTATGGATCACTAATTCAATTTGAGTGAAATTAAGAGAGAATATTTTGAAATGGGATTTGTTAAGGAGTGTGTTTTTCTTGGGAGTAAAAGTCATGAGTTTGGTTTTATCAAGGTTTAAGGTAAGGCAATTGTTGTGGAGCCAAGTCTCTACAGTGCTAAATACAGGGTGATTTGCTGTAATAGAGCTGGGTTGTCAGCAGTGCAGACTGTGATGGAATTGTCTGCATACAGAACTAGGAACCCCTGCTGGATTATTTGTTGGAGGTTATTGATAAAAAGGTTGAACAGAAGGGATCCTAATATTGGGTCATGGGGGACACCACCAGTAGGGTTGTGAATGTAAAGGGATATGGAGTTCTGCCATTTGACAGCATTTACCCTGTTGGAAAAGTAGCTTTTGAACCAGTTAAGAGAGAGGGTTGATAGTCCTATGTTGGTGAGTTCAGAGAGGAGGATAGTGTGACAGATTGTATCAAAGGCTTTAGATAGGTCCAAGAATAAAGCTGAGACAATGTCCTCTGAGTCACAAGCTTTATTAATTATGTCTAAGAAGGATATTAGAATGGTAGATGTGCCATGTCCTGGTCTGAACCCATGCTGTGTTTAGGAAAGGATTTAATTTTTATAGTGGAAGTGTAGGAGTTGCTTCTGAACAAATATTTCTAGTAGTTTGGAAATGGGGATAGAATGGCAATGGGACAGAAGTTGAAAATTTCTGTTGAAGAGCCTCCCTTCTGGAGGGGTAAGATGATTGTTTTTTTCAGAGTCTAGGAATGTTGGATTCTTGACTGGTTCTATTTATAAGAATACTAATGGCATAGGCCACTGTGTCAGTGGTGATTTTAAGGAATCTTGGAATCATAATTAAATCAACTGTAAAAGATTCAATAGCATTAAATTATAGTAATTTAATATACACTGTTACTAAAATAATTATTAATTAGAACAACAGTTTTTTTACAATGGAAATAGACTTACTTTAATAAAAATGATAATTCTACCAAAAATACTTTTCTAGCTAAAATCACTAATTATTCACCCTCCTAAAAAATCTTTAAGAAATTAAATTCTGTTCTTCTTAATTTTCACTGGTTCCCCAATAAACAAAGAATATCCTTTGATTAGCAAGTTAAACGTTGGCAAGAAGGTAAAACCATGCTGATTGATGTCTTGAAGCTCCACAGGACTATTTTTATTTATTTTGTCAATGAAGTACCTCTTGAAACATTTACCAAGAATAGATGATAAGCTGATTGGTATATAGTTATTTATGCTATATATTGACATTATATGGGATTGTTTTGATGAGTTAGGTACAGTACCATGATACAAGTTGTTAAATATGCTTTTCAAAACAGGGCAAATGAAGTGCTGAGCTGTGAAATGGTCATCATTTGGCATTGAAATGGGTAAACTCCAACAATCCCACATAGAAAGAAAAGAATGATTTAAGTATTATTTGCCTGGTTTCTGCCCCACATCTAATTTTGCAGTCTTCCTCCACACACCATGTTCTATAAAATCTAATTTTCTTTCCATCTGTTACTTGAAACAGCATTTATTGTATTATACAACCAGTCTTTGGTTGAGGCAGGGAGAGAGAACAACCACCCTTAAGACATAAATTATATAGGTTCATAGGTAAATACTACGCTATCGGTCTGCAGAATACGTATCAACTGTACAGATTTTCATAGAATGTCCAGATTTTTGCCTCATATTTTTGGTCTGTTTTCTCAAAAAATTATAGTTTTCTGGAAACTCATTGGTAAATCATTGAGGGTTGAAGACAGAAAATAATGCTGTTTCCAGTGAGCCTCAGAGAAGCAGATAAAGCAGGAATTTCCAATACTCTTATTGCAAGCCATCAGTGGGACAGGATCAGAGTAAATATTCTATTCAATACTTCACAGTGTTTGTCACATAAAATTACATTAAGAGGCAAAATACTTGACTGAAAAATAAAATCATGTTAATATGGCAATGGCTCATTAGTCTAAAAAACACAGTGTGATGCAAAGAAAATAGTGTTGCAAAAGATCAAAGATATGATGAAAAACATTTATTATTTGCATTTTTGGGTTGTGTTGTCCTTTAAGCAATGTACTTGAGGAACAGAGCTGCAGAAAGTGTGTTTTGTTTTGTATAGTTTCCATCTCAGTTTTCACATTTCATAGTAAAGTACTATGCTTCAATGTAAAACAAATATATATATATATATATATATATATATATATATATATATATATATATATATACTACCCGATTTCTTCCTCATAAAAATGCATTTCAAGTCACAACCCCAGTGAAATGTGTTAGTATTTAAAGCAGTAAAATTACTATACACATGATACTTCTAACAATACAAGACAGACATTAATTAATTATCCATATGAACTGTTTTTTTTTTTTTTTTGGAGAAGAGGCATTAAGAAAAAAATCTGTTAAGCCTTGGAGATCTATGAATGTTTAACATATTCTGCCAATTCATTTCTTACAAAAGCAGCAGATTATTCACATTGCCTTCCTTAATTCTGTCAAGAAAGCAATAAATACTTTGATGTTATTCTCCACACTTTGATTAGGTACACACAGAGTGCTCACAATGAAATGCTAAGTCTCCTTTGTCAACGCATAAAACCTGATAACTAAAACCTGTAAACCCAGTGTAATACATATTAAAATATTACAAGAACAACATTGTACAACAGTAATACTTCACTGGTTTTATAGAGGAACTGCACTAACTTGCACTTTCCAGTGTCTCTGACTATACTAATTCCAAGGTAACACAAACTCTGTTAAAAATGAAAAAGTAACAAAGAAAAGTGTTTTCCAGGCTCAAAGGCAGCATTATGTGTGACCTACAGTAATACATAATTTGATGCAGTGAAATGTTGACAATACAGCAATTTGATAAAAGTATCAACACAATGTAATGTGACAAATTAAGGGGATATTCAGAAAGTTACCCCCCTTCGTTATATAAAATTGTGCAACGAGTAATGATCTGCAAGGAGGGGCTAATTTCCAAGATACATGTGACATGATCTTGCTAACATGTAAAATAACGCAGCATCTCAGATTGCAAATGACCTCATAATGATATGTAAGCGAGGGCCAACATGTTAATGACAGATAATGCGTATGCAAATAAAGAGTGCAAACTTGGCAGTGTGATTCAGAATTATATAAAAATTATGCGATGAACTACTTCTTGTTGAACAGATCAAAAACTGCAAAAACTGCAGCTAAGATATTAGAAGTAGTAATTTACTTTAGCTGCCTAATTTGTACCAGCTGCTGCTTTGGAAGGAGGTGTCCACGATGTTGCACACTTTAATTCTCTGTTTACCGAAGGATCCATCAGTTGCTGATATACCATCATCTTTATGATCAGGGCATAGATGAGTACACTATGGAAATGAATATCTTCTAGGAGCTGGGTGACTAGTGTTATCCTACCATGAGATTAAAGGGGATGGTTGTTATGACTAGCCTACTGGATACAAAAGTTTGTAAGCATTAACCATTCTTGTAATAGAGACCTTACAGCTTCCAACTGAGGCATTCCAGGAATTTTACAGGGTGAAACCTTATGAATCTTTCACCAGTTCCTAGATGTGATGATGATACACGTGGAGGAGCTGATGAGGTTCCCACAGATAGCAGAGGAAAGAACCACCACTATGTTGGTATCCTATGATATAGCCCATTTCCCTGAGGTCCTGGGGGATACTGCCTACACACACATTGCCAACAATGCCCCATCTGCTCCACCTTACACTTGTTAATTTCCAGATCGTGTACAATGCACAGGGTATTATATACAGTTGTCTGTGTACTATCCATACACCTCCAATGATCCCCACATCTGACATATATGTGACATAAGTCAGTGTTTTGTGTGAAGGATTTTACGCAAGATCATCTAGTTGGTTGGTACAAACATTACCAGTGCTAGAGCCCATGATGGCTCATTGATATGTTTGCTGTTGTATGTTACAGATGATGCCACATATGTCTAGCCATTGCTGATGACCTCCATCTGCACTGCCAGTCAGAAGCAAAGATGACATATAACACCACAATGGTGCAGACACAGAGTATCATCCAAGATGTGTTCAGAGCGCTGAAGTATAGTTATATTTGATGGTGCATTGCAGCACAGTCCTAAGGCTACATTTGGCAGTGCATTGCAGCACATTGTTAGGCGTGAAGCAAACTATGTCTGGTGTCTGCCATGCTCCACAATAATGTTTTATTTAAACAGTTACAGCAATGGGAGACAGCAACTCTGGCAGAAACTGGTGTTCCAACAATAGAGGAGGGTGTCAAGGAAGATGTGGCCATGGCAGTCCTTCATGCAAGTCATTGGTTACCATCCAAAATGTGTGCAACTGTCTTACACATTGGTGAAAGGAGCATACCCAGTTATAGCCCCAGTTTTATCCCATGCCTTACCACAGGGGTTCCACAGCTATTTATATAAAAATTGTCCTGCAGAATGTGTTTTTCTCTTTCCAAGGCCTGTCTTAGTAAAGTTCACCACATCAAACTGACCATTGCAGCCTGTGTTCTGTTCTCTTTCTTTCCATTATATTCACTATTTTATTATATTTGTTTGTTGTTTTATTTCTTTTCTCCATTTATGTTCATTTCTTTCTACAAATGTGGAGCAGGAAGTGGTGTGGCAGTGGCTACTGTACCTTGTACCAAGCACCAACTCTTAGGCCACCAGCAGGCCCCATACCAGTTGGGCTTGACATTAGCCCTGATGCTATTTTGCTGATGGCTGACATGATGCAAGGATCTGATTGCCCAGACAGATATAACCAAAATTCATGACCATAAGCCCCCCCCAAAGTAAAAACTAGGCATTTTGAATTTCAAAAATAGTTATGCATATAGCAGTCATATTCACACATGCACACACACATACACACACGCACATACACTCTCACACACAAAGATACATGCGCATATACACACAAACACACACATTTACACACTGTAGTCACATAAACTCACATACACATACAAATGGACACATCTGCAAAATGCAAGCATACAGTGCCTACATATAACTTACCTCTGCTGGGCAGTTGCTCTTATATTGTTACTTCCTGAAGCTCTAAAAGACCAATAGCAGAAGCACTTATAAAACAGACCATTGGATTTTTTATAAGTGCTTTCGCTATTGGTCTTTTGGAGCTTCAAGTGTGTGACTCTTTCTGACACTGGCTCCAAAGTTTTATCAATGAGCAATAGAACCTGCGACAAGAAATCTCAGCCACAAAGACTTAGACTGTGAACTAGACTGTTTAAAATAATCTGGATGGATTTGGATACTGCTTTATAGTCTGGATTAAATGTGTTACTTGACAAAGATCACTAATGGCTCTGGTAAATCTGCCTTACATCCAAGGTCCCTGTGTACACTGATAGTGAGTCACAGGGCAAACAAGTACATAAACCACAGCAAACATGCGAGGAGATAGCTGACCCCATCACTTCCTTGTTATTTGGGGCAAATGAAAAATAAAAACTCTTTAAACATAGAATTAAAAGCAATAGTGATAAATAGTCCAACACTTCAGATGTTAATTCCTAATCTATAAAAATACTGAAGAAAAATGTAAGCAGACTTAGTCACAGGAATAATTCAGCTTTTATTTATGGTAAGTGCTTTGTCCACCAACTGGACTTCATCAACAACAGCTTTACCCATAGAACACTAAATATATATACTTAATGGAAACAAAGAATCATAAATCATGAGGTTTGCTTATACTGGTATGCTAACCTCTCTGTTTTGGCTTATTGCTATGCATGAGTTTGCCAGTCATGATTTATGATCTGATGAAGTCCATGCCTTGCTATTATTACAATATCTTGAGTAAAACCCACAAATGGTTTCATAATATGTTCAGCTTCCCATGAACCTATCGTAAGATACAGGTTAATAGATTCTAAGATGAGTTTTTTGCCAGTTAGTGACTCTTTGACTGCAGGAAGAGCACCCAAGTGGCCATTAAAACTATATTTTTGGAAGAAGCTAGAACTTTACGCTTTATAGAACTGTTCCCCATTTTCTCCATTAGGCAGAATATGAAAAACAAATGTCTAAAGCTCGGCATCCTATAAGAGGTTTATAAGAAATTCTTGGATGAAAAAAAGGCTCAGTGCTGATGCTTTAAGCTATGTAAAAAGTTAGTATGTTCTTTGTGTGTTTTTGTTTTCATTGTCTGTTGCTCATCAGCTCTCCGGTAACCCAGAAAAACCATTTGTTCTCATTTAGAGTTTAGGCTTAGTTTTTTTTTTCTGGCCCTGCTGATGTGCGTGATCTTAGATGCTTCAGTTTAAGCACAACCTAGACAAGTGGATGGGGAACAGGAAATCCATACAGGGCCTGGCATCCATGTCCCTTATATGTAACTTATAAATGCCTGGCCTTCAATGTTCTATTTGGATACAGGGCATCATTATTCTTTCAGGAAAACATGGCTAGGCTTAAAAAGGCTCCCTGGGTCATTGGCCTAGTAACAGTATATGAACCTGTGAATCTATGAATCTACTATGTCTTACACTATGATAAGTCCATCCCTAAAGATACACCATGATAGCTACTGCATAGATGCAACTTAGCAAAGTGAAGGGCATGTATTTGCCATTATAGAGCATGCACTGCATTTCTGTTTCCATTAGGCACCAGCACTGCAGTGTGCCTGACTAACATTCTGACCTCTAGGAATGGTAAACTGAGGTATCTCATTCCACCATCAGTGGTTGTTCCAGTGTCTGGGTCACCCATCAAGCCTGGGTCCCAGTCAAAAAGTCTGGTATATTTGGTTGGATAACATAGCCTACTAATGTTTAAAGAAACTGTCTATATTTGTTAGTAGGTTAAGATGCTTGAGACCTTGTCTTAGCTGCAGCCAAGACCTCCCTTTTTTTATTTTATTGCATTTGTTTATTTACTTCCACTTTATTTACTTCCACTTTATTTATAGGGTTAGTCCTACTAGACCACTGGTTTCTTTTCAGGGGAGACTTGGCCTAGGGGAAATTTCTGCAAAGCACTGAGGAACGTCTTCTACTCTTTAGAGCTGTTAGATGAAGCTGGATGCCTCCTACAGCAGCATGGAAGAGGCCTAATGGAAGCAGCAGCATAGAGGAGGATAGAAAGGCTATGGAGAATTTGATGGTGGAAAATGAGAATTTGGAGAAAAAATTGTTCGACATAGAGCTTCAGAATGTAAACAAAGATTTATTCGTGTTAGATATTACAAATGAGCAGGGTTTAGGTCTCTCAGTGGAAAATGAAGTAAACAAGTCTGTTGAAGTGGTGCAGATAACATAACTGGTGTCAGGAGGGCTTGAAGATGAAGTTCTGTTAAAAATAATTTAGCAAGATGATGCAGGTGACAGTTTTGCCATTGGGGTGAGATGGCAGATATTTTTTTCAGAAGTGTTGAGGATGGTAATATAGAAAAAGAACCAGGAGATGTGGCAGAAGAGAATGCAGCAGTAAAAATGCATGCAGCAGTAACAGAAAGTAAAAAAGAAAAGCAGCAACAGACTGAGAAGGTATCTTGTTTTGTAGCAGCAGATATTGCAGTAAATAAAACATATGCAGCAGTGTCAGCAGATTAAAAAGGAGAACAGCGACAAACTGTAAGTAAAACGGTTTTAAAAAAGAAGAGACCAACTGCAAGAATAAGAACAAACTATGATATGATACTGTAATAGACAGATATTGAGACAATTTGGCAATTGTTCAGGGTGTTGATGTTCAAGAAATTTGGTCTTTTTTACATACTGGGACTGGCACTTTTTCTGATTTAACATTTAAAACTGAGAAATTGATGAAGCAGAGTTTACCTCTGCAACATTTTTTTTCTTGTTACAAGAAGAAACTGAAAGATTGAAAACTCAAACAACTACTGGTGAAAAGAATTGAGGTATTTTCAGCTGGTGGAGTAGCCAATTTTCATCTGCAACATTTTGTTTGTTACAGGAAAGAAGAAATTATGCAGATGCAGGAAGACAAGGAGGCAAGGAAGATGGAATTGAGATGAGACAAACAACTGCAGTTTCTCAACAGCCACAAAAAAGATGACCAGTGGTAAGAATAAAAAGTAAAAGTGATGGCAGTTTGAACAGGTATAACATTATGGATAGTATTATGTTGCCACTAGAATTTAACATTAAAGACATAAGAGCAATAATTCATTTGGCAAATGAAAATTTTTGTGAAGTGACTTTTGAAATATTTAAATGATTGTGAAAAAAATTATGACCGAGGCTGAAAAAAGAAATGCATTAGTACCATGGGAAAACTATTTATTACAGAGCTTAGGGCTACCGCTAAAAAGAAAATAATGCTCCATTTAGGACTTCAGATATGGGTGACCATGAGTTCAACTGTTTTTTTCTTTTACTATGTAGTAAAGTACTTGAAATTAAAGAAATATGTGATGATAAAAATGCATGGAATGGGGGTTGAGAAATGTGGGTAAAAATAGATGTTAAGGATGAGAAATTTCAACATATTTCAAATATAATAATTGTGAAAGGCCTGACAGGATTTGTTAGGTATTATGGTCAAACCAAAGCATGTTTTTTTTTTCTGTGGCAATGAAAATCATTTAGTAGAAGACTGTAAGCAATGAAGGTGTGGTCAATGCTGCGAGAGGAGACATACAGCTAAAAATTGTACGCTTTTTTGTAGACAACATAAAGAATTTAAGAATATGAACACTTCTGGTTTGAATGTCCTATATATGAAGAGGAAAGTTCAAAACAAAGACAAACAGTAGAAAATCTTATTACAGAAGATGTTGAAAGAGAAAGTGGTATGGGGATGCTGAGGAAAGGTTAAACAATGAAGAGGTATTTAGAGAATAAATAACAGTTCAAAGTGAGGTTATTAATACACAGGAAAAGAACAGATTTGCAGTTTTAGAAAGTGAAGAAGAAGAAAAGGGAGAAATTGGGACATGAATAGAAGGAGATAGTGAAAATAAGTTTTTGGGAAACTTAGGAATAGGAAAAGAAAAATTAAATCTGAAAGTAAAACACTGTAAATAGCATTAAAATTTATATAAGAGGTATGGTGGTGATGGAATAGAGTAAAAATGGATTTTTTTTTGCTTGCTAGATACCAGATGTAATTAAAAAAAGAAAACATACAGGCAATACTGGTGGTGGGGGTGGTGGCGATGGGGGGCAAATTGGTTGGTATAAAACGAGACATGTTCTAGGATAGGAATGCTTACAAAAATTGAATAAATAAGAAGGTGAAAGAAATAAGAGGGGAAAAATTTATGAAAAGATCACTTGGCAATGATACCAAAATTGGACACAGTGGTGGGTAGTATATAAGCAGAAGTATAAAAATATATTTGAAAGTGGTAAGAAGAATAGAAAAGAAACAATATGAAACATAAATCCATTTTACTGAATTATGAGAAAGAAAAAGAAAATTACAAACTAAGGGAAATAGAAAAATAGATGTATGAAAAGGAAAGAGAAAAAGTAAAAATGATGTTACACAGGCAAAGATTTTTCTGAATGGAAAGAAAGAGGAAGGTTCCTCTTATTTAGGGAAAAAAGGTAAAAATGAGAGATGGAAGAATGGATTCTATCCTATATGGCAAAGGAAATATAAAATACAAAGAAGATATTATGGGGTGGTAGAAAATTTTGTAGAGGAAATAAATGAAAAAGAGGAAATGGATGACAAGAAGAATGGAAAGTAAAAGAATTATCTGAAATAGTAAGGATTTTTTAGAAAGTTATATAACAATAGAAGAATATATAACAATAGAAGAAAAAGAAAAAGTGATAAAAAAAGGTAGGAATGAATCAGCACCAGGATTAGATGGTATAAGGTATGAATATTATAAGGAAATGAATACAGATGAAAGAAAGCTTTTTTTTTAATATTAAATGAATGGATGAAGGAAGGTACAATGGAAGAAGATATGTGTTATGGAGTGATAACATTTATATGGGAAAAAGAATGAAAGAAAAAATGAAAAAAATATGGAGGTACATAACACTAGGGAAAGTGACTATAAAATATAAATGAAAATGCTATGAAAAGGATAGAGAAAACATTGAAAGAGGTAGTAGAAGAAGGGAGTTGTGGTATAAAAGGAAGAGAAGTGAAAGAAAACTTAATTATAGTGAAAGAAGTAGAGATGATATGAAACACAATAAAGAAGTAAGTGTCATAGGATTTGATTTAGCTAAAGCATTTTGATAATGTGACAGATTTTTAGAGGAATATGGTACAGGAAAAAATATTAATGTAATGAAGAATGTTATAAAACTGATGGCTGCAAGTTATAAAAAAATGGATGGATTAGAAAACATGATGAGAAGAGGGATAATTTATAATAAAAAAAGAAAAGGTGGTTTGAATTAAAAAAAAAATCCCACAGTGCACTTGGCATTTATGCATTTATTTTGGGTACTGAAAAAGATAATTGAAAGACAGAAATAAATGATTGGTAAGATGCTATATGAGACATATAAACTGTATGGGGAAACAGGGAAAAGAAAAGAAAAAGAGAAAGGATGGAAGGTAAAGTTTAAGAAAGCAGAGTTGAGGATTTTTTTTATATAACAAGAAAATGAAGCAGATGATGTATTATATGAGAAAAAAAAATTATTGTGGAAGAAAGAGTGGTGACTGGAGGGCAAATAGAAAAATGCATGAAAAAAGTATACTTGTTTAGTTAAATTCTTTTGCATTGAAAACATAAATAATTATTAATATGAAGCAGAGGATTTTTTGTGGAGAAGTTTATTTGACATGTTACCAGTGAAAATTAATTAAGGTGATGGAGGCAAAAAAATGTGTTTACTGTAGTGAAAAAGAAGCAATAAAACATTGGTTTCTGTATTGCAAAAAGAATGAAACATTTTTGTTAAAGTTTAAAAATGAATATAGACAGGAAGGGTTCAAATGTATAAATATAAATATAATATTATCTAGGAAATATGATAATGCAAAGAAATATGGTATTGATAAATGAAATACTATACTGTTTGTGATATAGGTGCTTTGGAAAATAAAGATGTGAGAATTTGTTCTATAACAAGAAAATGGAAATGCATGATATATTAGCTCAAATAAGAAGATGGTTGTGGAAGAAAGGGTGGGAGATAAAAAGTAAATATAAAAGAAAAAATCATAAAACAAAGAGAACTGATTAGTTAAGTTCCTTTGTGTTGATAGCTTGTAAATCATTTTAAATTTGAATGTAAAAAATGAGTGTGTAAATTTTTAAAATTTTTATATGATATCCTATACTTTTTTGGGAAGTGGAACTGTAGCACTCTTTGGAGCTGCAATTAGCATCCAAGGACTCTATTGCATTTCCAGGAATTTCAAGATGGAGGAGAGTACAGCAGACATGGAAAAGTAGGAGAAAGCATACTGAAGGAAGAAGAACGAGATAAAATAATTGTTACAGAATTTGAAAACATAAAATTGGAGACACCATTGTTGTTAAATTTGATGAACTGGGCAAAGCCAAAGGAAGGTGATGAAGTACAATGGAAAGATATGGAGGAAAGATTATCACAGTAGTAAGAAACTTAGAAGTTGGAAACAGAATTAGCAGCTGCTGAAGAGAAAACATTGGAAGTAGTCTCAGCTGGTTGGGTAGCCAGTTTTAAGGCTTTACCTCTGCAACAGGGTTTTTTATTGAAAGGAAGAAAAGCATATGTAGATGCAGCAAGACAAGAAAGAATGGAAGAAGGAACTGAAAGAAGATAAAGATTTACAATTTTTCAATAGCCACAGTGAAGATATTTAGTGGTAAGAATAAAAACTAAAATCAGTGGCAGTGTGAATATTTATGCTATTATGGGCATTATAGTTTTGTCATTAGGGTTTGACATAAAAACATAAGAGCATTCATCTGAGAGCTAATAAGTTCTGTGAAGTGACATCTGAAAGCTTTACATTGCGGGAAAAAAATATAACTGAGACTGAAATATTAAATACAGTTGCAGTGTGGAAAGACTATTTTGGGGCTAGGGGCTACAAATAAAAAATAAAAAATAATATAATTATGTAATTTAGGATTTCAGATGTGGATGGGCATGAGATAAAGCTGGTATTTTTCCTTTTCCTCATGTAGTAAATTACATGAAGTTAAAATTTATGTGAGGAAAGAAATGCATGGACTTGGGTTGGGCAATCTGGGTTACAATGGATGTTAAGGATGAAAAAATTGAATATATTTCAAATACAATAATTGTGAATGATAAGAGAGGATTCATTTAGCACTGGGGCTGACCTAAAGCATGGTATTTCTGAGGGGATGTAAATCATGTAATACAAAACTTTAACAAACAAAGGTGTGGTCAGTGTTGAGAGAGGGGAATATAGCTAATAAATGTAAACCAGTCTGTAGAAAATGTATAGAATTTGGGCATTTCTGATGTGACTGTCCCACATCAGAAAAGGAAAGAGTAGATGAAGAGGAAAGCTAAGAAGAAAGACAAGTAATGCAAAATATTACTCTAGAAGATTTATTTATTTATTTACATTTGTTTACCAGGTAGTGTCTGACTGGGCCAGGGACCTGTTTTAAGCAGACACTCAGGGAGAAAACCTCCAAAAGAAGTATTAGGCAATAACATAGTGATAGTGAAAAAGATAAGCAAGTTACAAATATGATAATGGAAAATACATTTTCAATGAGCATAGAAAATGTAAAAGATAAGCAAGTTAATTAAATGAGATTGGAAAATATATTTACAATGAACAAATATAATGAAAATATAATTACACGATAATACTTTAAAAAATTTTAATTAATTTATTTTTTTAGGAAGTAAGATATCACATGAGAGTTAGAGTAACAGCACTGAAGTATAAGAATGGAACTTATGTAACATTAGTACAGGCATCACCCAGGTTAGAGGGGTTAGCCTGGGTGAGTGCAGGAGCATAGCCAGTGGTTAGTAAGGTGTTCTTTTAGAACTGATTTGAATTTGTGATTGTCTGGGTTATTAAGTATTTGCTCAGGGAGTAAGTTCCAGGATTTGGATATTTTAATTGAATAGAGACTGTCATCATATAGTTTTTGTCTGATGATTTTAGGGACCTGGGATTGGTATTAGGTTCAACTAAGTTGGAGAGAGCAAGGTAATGATCAGATTTGTGGATGACATTATATGCAATGGTGAGTTCTTTGAAAGTTATATGATGTTGAAAAAGAAGATGGTATTGGGGAAGGGGATTCCAAAGAAAGATGGAAAATGGCAAGGTAGAGTAGAAACAACAATTCAAAATGAGATTATTAATACACAGGAAGAAAACAGATTTGTATTTTTAGAAAGAGAAGAAGAAAAAAACAACAAGATAATGAATAATCAATTAGAGGGAGATGTAAAGAAATGAAAGAAAAATAAGATCTGGAGGTAAAATACCTACAAAAAAGTGAAAAGGATGAAATGACATGTTTTGCATTAAATGTGAGTACCTTAGACATGATTTGAGAGGTTTAGTGGTTATGCTATTGTGTAAAAATAAAAATGGACATTTTTGGGTTTGCTGATTCCAGATATAATAAAACAGAAAAAAGGAGATAAATACAGGAAGTATGGGGACAGAACTAAATTCTAGATGCAACAATAGTAGTACCAGGATGGGCAGTGGTATATGATATAAGAATGACTCAAATTTGTGTAACATTAATAGCGATTTATGCATATACTAATATATAATTAATCAAACTCACTTATGTGAAAGCTCATTTCAGTGAATGATCATTCCAGGTAAAATTTTCAAAGGGAAAGAAACTAGTGGGCCAGCTACTGACCATAACAAACACTGCACAATTTAAAACTCAGCACCGACACCCACCCTAACTAAATATAGCAACTACAAGATTGCACTACAGTGGAGAAAAGGGCAGATTCCCTATTATGGCCAACTACTTCCTTTCCCTGAGAAAAAATTCACTGAAATGATTGTTCGCCGAAATGATTTCACTTAATTGAGTTAGATTAATAGTGATTCGATTAATAGACTATTCGACAATGTGATATTGACAGCTTACATTCACAGAGACATTGAGACTTTGTTAGGGGAGATGGCAAACATCAACCATAATATTGGTATATAGATAAATAAATGAATAAGCAGCCAACCAGCCAGACAAACAGACAACTAACAACTAAAGACAGAATTTCAAAATTAAAAAATAGGACTATATGCAGGAGTACTCAACATAAAGTTAGAATAATAGTATTGTAAATCCAGACAGGGTTAATGCAAAATCCATGCTTGACATGTTTCCAGGGAAACCAACAGCCCACAGCAACTGTTGTATTTTTTTATTTTTTTAATTATCAGGGTAGACCTGTGATCTTAATACACCAATTTCAGACTCAACAACAACTGATAATGAAGGCAAATAAAATGAGTAAAGAAATTCAGAGATGAAGTATAATCATACCTCTCAACTATACAGATTTTTGCAGAATGTCCAGATGTTTACCTCATATTTTTGGTCTGGTTTTCATAAAATTTTGTTTTTCTGGCAAATTAGTGGCAAATCATTAAAGACTTAAGTTAGAAAATAGTGACAGGCATTTGAGTTTCAGACTTCATACCCTTGAGAAAATTCATGCTAATGCAAAACCTGTTATTCTAGCAACTCTCTAAGTCTGTAAGAGCAATATTTAATAATTGTCCCTATTTGTCCCTCTTTTAGGTATGGCTTTGTCCATATTTCTTGCTCTAAGAGGTTAAGAGATATTAGTATAACATTCACAGAATAGCATATACAGTCATATCAAACTGTAAATCTCAGGTGCTAAATAAGTTAATATAAATACAAGCATGATTTCACTGAAAAAGTGATTTGCAAATAAAAACAAAAAAAATAAGTTTATCTTAAATATCATATGTATAGGAGTTGTTTAAAATTTTTATTTGGATACATTTCAATTACTGAACTTATCATTATTAAGCTGCAATCTTTGAGTGTGGCCAGACCATTAGGCACTCTGATGAGAAGCATTTGTACTTGGCTTCTTTAAAAAGATGAGTTTTAAATTTGAAGCAAAAGTCTGATGAGGAATTTAAACTTTTTTGGGCTAAAAGGGTAAGTTACACATAATATGAGCAGAGAATAGAACAGAATAAAACAGATAGGGCTGCCTACCTTGTGCTTTAAAGAATAGTATAGCTTAGTGTTGTATCCAGCAGAACTGTATGTGTTGTCACAACTCATCATGAAAACATCAGTCAGGAAAAAGTAATCTAGATGGCACATGTAGCTATGTGTCAATGTGGGGCTTCTGTCTGCTGCATTCTAAACAGAATCAGCAAACAAATCTCTCAAAAGCAGTCTGCTGACAGTAGTAAAGTCTTAAGGCATATCCAATTAAGACCCTTTATAAATCTTTGAGTCGCTATGTATATTGAAATTCTTATTCCTCCCAATGAAGAAAAAAGATAAATTCCTGCAGTGATAATCCAAACAGTGACCCTTGCAAGATAAGCTTCCTATGTTGGAAAACAAGACAAACATTATGTTGGTTACTGTTTTCACATAGATCACTACAATGATGCCTTTTCTGCTTTTTTTTTACTTTTTTTGTGTGTGTGTGGGTAAGAGTTTTGAAAATATAATTTTTTTCACAGCATAGGCTGTACAACACAATATTGCTCCTCCATTGAGCTCCTCCCATAGTGCTCCTTGATTATGCAGTGAATATAATATTAGGTCACAGCAGTACTGTGGCATAATGGTAGCTCTGCCACATTGACTAGAAGTTGTATTGAAGTTTGTAGTACATAATGTTGTAGAAGCTGTATATACCTTCTATGTTTTCTACACTAATACTTCTGTTAAAGATCCCCTATCCCCTTTCCATGACTGTATAATGTATTGCTTATTGTTCAGAGGCAGTAGTTTCACCTCCCTCAAATATAATAAATGCTTTCCTAGGGGATGTCCTTTACATCTTCTGTTCATGTAGTAGATAGTAACTGTATAGGGGCTCACCTTCCTACCGCCCATTGATGTATTACATAATCATATTGTCCAGGGTCACTCTTTTTCACCTTCTATTTATATAGTTGATTTTCCAAGGACTTCCTTCCCCCTTTCCATTTATGTATTAGATGCCTGGTGTCTGGATCACCCATTCACACCTATTTTATGTTGCAAATGCGCATACCTCAAGGCTAAACCCTATCTTCCATTTTTGAAAAATATTTTTTTATCAAGGGCATAACCATCTACCTCTATATAGTAAATGTCCATTGCCTGTAGATACCCTACTGCATTCATATGCTGCTCATTATATAGGGTTACCCTCTGATGAAGTTAAATACATGGACATTGCTCAGCAGAACACCATTCACTCCCCTGAAATTGTAAATTTACTGTTTACAGTGTAGAGGCACCTTCTCACTTCCTCCCTTCATGTAACACCGATGCTATTACATTAAATAACATAAGTATGCCTTGTTTGTGTGTAACAAATCAGAGAGGTATAAAATTGTGTTACTTGTACAGCACATTAACATGTACCTTGCATGCTAGTGGGTCACTAGAGCACTGTGAACCTGGTGTAACCTTGTAACATACAAAGTATGCTGCAGCATGTTGCTACAAGTAAAGGCAGAGTGCAGGCAGTGATAAAGCACATTCTCAACCCACAGTACCCTATCCACATTCAGTATACACTATTCAAGAAAAGGAAAGTCACACCACCAAAGGTAGTCCAAATCCAAAGTAACTTAAAAACAAACAGTTGAACATACCACCATGAACAGAACACAGAATTCACATAAAAACTTTAATGCAACAATGCCAATAAAATAGGCAAGAAGGACAAGCACTTTCGGCCTTAGCCTTCTTCAGATCCTGTTTACTAGGCCTAAGACTAAATGTTTAAAAACTTGGATAAACCAATCATGGTCTTTTAAAAACCATTGCACCACTTCCTCATGCAGTAGTTGTCACTCAAAAGAGCCACTCCTTCAGTTTACATCACTTCCTCATAGTAGCTGTCATTCATATGAAGCATTCCCCATAGTAGCTGTCATTCAAATGAACACTCCCTTAGTTTGGGACAGTAGTGTTGAAACTGTTGCTATCTCCTCCCATTCAGACCACGTTCTTTCAGAATTGGTTTCAACAGTACCTTTCCATTCAAGCCTGGTGGGAAACCTGCCCTTAGGTCTATTATCCATACAACTGTTACTCTACAATAGATTTATGGATGATGTTTTCCTTCAGTGGGAAGGGAACAAAGCTACGCTAAATGAGTTTGTAGATTTCTTACTGAGTATGACCACATTTCTGAAGTTTGATGTTAAGTCATCTGATAAAGAGATTAAGTACTTGGATGTGAAGGTATATCTGGGTTCCACAGGCATTGATACTGCATTGTATAGAAAACCGATGTGGTGCAACCATATGTTGCATTCCAACAGCATGTATCCCAGGCATATTTTCAGGAATATAGTGGATAATCAAATGACACATATCTTGAAGCTATGTATCAAAGAGGAAACATTCCTGAAGGAACATAAGGAACTAAAAAACTTCAAGGAGAGAGGTTATACTAAAAGCCATTAGGATGAATGCTATGAGAGCAAGTGAGCTGAGATCTACTAAAGGGAGACCCTACTATTCTAAACATCAAAGTTATGAGCAAACAAGTTCAATAATACCAACTACAAATAAAGTAAGATGCACCCTAACATATAGTACTGATAACAAGATGATATGTGATGCCGTTAAAAAGTATTGGCCAGTACTAACATCTGATGCCAAAATAAAAGAAATTGTTGGTGATAACCCTGGCTTTGCTTTCAGAAATAAGAAGAACCTGAAGAGGTTATTATGCCATAAGGATGGCATTAATAAAGGAGCAAGTAATATTTCATATACACATAGAGGTACTTGGAAATGTGGCTGCTATAAGGCTTGTCATTTGATTAATGCAAGTAACGTTTTCAAACATCCAAAAACAGGAAAATGCTATAGCTTACAAAGTCGGGCTACTTGTACCAGCAAAAATGTGATCTATATCGCTGCATGCTCTCTTTGCTCAGCCTATTATATAGGCAAAACAAACAGAATGCTAAAAAGCACATCCTGCGGCATTTATCTGATACAAGGAATAAAGTAGACCCAAATGCCCTCTTTTCACATGTGAAGCTTAATAACACCCACTCTTTCAAGTTTATGGTCATCTCTATTGTAAAAGAAACATAGAGAGGAGGTGACTTTCAGAATAGAACGGAGGTAGAAGAACTCAAATGGATAATAGAGCTAAAGGCAGGTTTCCCTCCAGGCTTGAATGGAATGGTATCTTTGAAACCAGCTCTGAAAGAACGTGGTCTGAATGGGAGGAGATAGCAACACCTTCAACACTATTGTCCCAAACTAAGGGAGTATTCATTTGAATGACAGCTACCATGAGGAATGCTTCAAATGAATGACAGCTACTATGAGGAAGTGATATAAACTGAAGGAGTGGTTCTTTTGAGTGACAGTTACTTCATGAGGAAGTGATGCAATGGTTTTTAAAAGACCGTGATTGGTCTATCCAAGGTTTTAAACATTTAGTCTTAGGCCTAGTAAGCAGGATCTGAAGAAGACTAAGGCTGAAAGTGCTTTTCCTGCTTGCCTATTTTATTGGCATTGTTACATTAAAGTTTTTATGTGAATTCTGTGTTCTGTTCATGGTGGTACATTCAACTGTTTGTTTTTCAGTATAGAATAAATGAGGTGAGTTACTTACCTGCTAAAGCTACAATACTTGACTGTCTTCATAATATTATGACTTGTGGTTGGATCATGCATCCCATGTATCAGGAGTACACATTGCATATCAGAGTACAATGTTCCTATGCAATCTGCTATGCTGTGATCTCATTTATTTCATGGAAATGCTTGAATATACATTAAGCTATGATGTGATCCTTTTATAGCAGTTGCTTGGTTTATATGTGTTGTTATATTGGTAGCTGTATTATTATCTTTTTTTAGTTTTGTCTTAGCTTCTTCTCTCCATATACTTGTTATTAATTACAGCAGCATTCTGCACCCTCCACCCAATATATTATGAAACATTTTAGAAAAAATGTTCCTGGAAGTACTGTAGTCATATCAAATTAAATCCCTGCCAGGATCTTTCAATACTACTGTTAATACTTCACTTCTGATATGCACAATTCTCCAAGTTAAAATAAAATACTGCCATGTATGCTGCCCAGTTTTGCATTGCCTTGAACAAAGGTTGATGGCTGTATTGCATTTAGTTAGCGTATCTCCCTGAAGTAATCTAACAATATTACTGTTGGCAGATCCCCAGAAAGCATGAGTCATTTTGTATGTAATGGCTACAGTATAAATCTAACATTTCACTGTTGATGTAAAAGGTCATTTTGCCTGCATACTAAAGCAGCAGTGTAACCACTGTGTAATGTGTTTTTATATCTGTAAAAGTTCCTACAAACTGTGTAATGTAATTATGCCCAAGTGAGCTTCTTGGGACTTAATGCTACAGCTGACACATTATTTTTGAAATGCTTGGTGTATCAGCTGTAACCTTTTAAGAAATGACAATACCCCAAGGCATTAGCTATATATGAGGAAAACAGAGTATTCAAGTTACGTATTAAAATATGATTCCTAGTTATCAAGTCATATAAACCAAAGGTGAACAGAAAAGCTTGCACTAATATACAAATTTAAAAAGAAAAGGAATTGTGCAACTTCAAACAATTGCACTATACAATGTGTGTTCTTCTGTGTTTGGGTATACCGAAGGATAGACAGATAGACGTAGAGCAGCTATGTCAACATCCAGAAGATCAACATTATTACAGCAAAACAGAAAATGTTGATACATTCTGTGCATTCTCCATGGTCTATATACCTCTATGTAGGTGCTGTGTCCGCCACAACCTTTGATAATTATATATAGTAACTCTGAGATCACACAATACCTGGGGAAAGGGAATATTCCTCTAATCAGGGATCATATCAATCTCACACAACTGTCGACCATCTGTTTCAGTCAACCAAATGTTCCTGACCAAACAGATATTGATGTAGCTGGCCATTTGACCAGCTACCCTAAACCTGTACCTCTCCCTCTCTCTCTCTCTTTATATATATATATATATATATATATATATATATATATATATATATATATATTATATATACATATGTATATAATATATATATATTTTTTTTATATATATGTTTATATATTTACACACACACACACACACACACACACACACACACACACACACACACACACATTTATAAAAATATATTCACTTGAACACATGCACGAATATACACATAGTGCACATAGTCTGATTAAGTCTAGTAGCATTTCATGGTCGAACAGCATAGCTTTGGTTTTGGTTTTGGTTTTAAGTTTGTTTCAGAGTATTTGTGTTAGAGTCACTTGTGAGTCTTGTTTTGGACATTATATATATATATATATATATATATATATATATATATATATATATATATGTGTGTGTGTGTGTGTGTGTGTGTATGTATACAAAATATTATAATATATGCACATAATGAGAGCACTTAAAATAAGCAAAACTCACAGATGTTGACATCTGTGTACAAATTAAAAAAAAGAGAATGGAATTTATGAATGTGCCCTTTTCCTGAAGAGTGTGTGGCCTCAGAATTAGTATACATAATTAGCAGGGGGGTTGGATGCCCTACCTGCCCATTCTGGCATATAGATCATGCCCGTGTACACTTGTAAATTCACCTATGTAAAGTGAACAACCTGCTAATCAAGAATTTCTATAATTTTCTTTTTTCTGATCCATCCAAAGCTTGAACTAATATACAAGATCTATTTTGGCTTGAAGGAGAAAATCCACATAACCTCAGATCCCTTGTAGACGCAGGAAAAAAAAACACTTAGTTGCAAATGCTATTTGAAGTTTGTAATGTTTATATATAAAATCAAAAAATAAGGATGCTAAAAAAGCTGTAAAGGTTGTTAGAGAATGTAGCAACTTAGATGTGTTTCCTGCAGTAGAAATGGAGAATGTTTGAACCTGAGATATAGACACAGTCTTATGAAACCTAACCTGCAGTTTAGATTATCATATTAAGCTAGCAAACTACATACATGTCATACCACTTTTAGAACTTTACAAAATATGTGTTTTACTGAAGTCTGCTATCTCTTTGCAAGAAATTTTATTAATAGCCATTTTGTTTGGAATTTATAACATCACGGCTTGTATTTTTGCGTGTGCTACTGAGAGGAATTTCAGGGTTACTGAACAATTGGTTAGGGAAGTAATCCCTTACCACCATGGTTTAGTGAATTTATTTATATCATCTCATAAACTTACACACAAATATTTCTGTTGTGAAGGAAAGGGGTAAATTGTTTTCCACAATCTGTTTTCCCTGAGATAATTAATTTCCTATAGACTTCTCTTTCCCTTGTATTTTGCAGGATTGAATTATTAGTAATAATCAGCGTCATTGCTAGTAAGTGCTTGTTGAAAGTATTAATTGGAAAATAAGTGAGGTTTTTAACCATTTTGAAATATGTTGCTCTCTGACCATACTGTGCTATCTCTAAGTTACCCCACCAGTTTTGAAATCTTGTGTTACTTGTTTGTGTGTGTATTTATTGCTTATTTGTTTATGTGTTTTGTTATTTAAATGTGGTTAGACCTACTGGTTGATAAAGTTTTTTTCAGAGGTGACCTATGTGAAAAAACTCTTGAAAAATACATCTACTATGATATCATATATAAGCAATTCAGTTATACAAGAACATGTAAATTAATCACAAAAATGTATGATGAGTGATTGAAAAGGGATACATTTAAGAAAGTTTCAAATTAAATCCAAATGTTCAGACCAATAATCTTATAGGAAAAGATGAACACAAACCATAAACTGAATAATCTTGCACTGCTGAACGAACGATACAGGTGGTTAAAAAAATAATACATTTTAATCAATACAGTTAAGGACTTTCATTCCATTCATTACAAGGAACTTCTTCAGAACTGAGTTAAAACACTTTTCGCAATAAATAACTAGTTATAAGTCACATGATTTAAACCCAACCCACTGAATAAATTAATTCTTTAAAAATGTATTGAGGTAGAATCATTGAGCCCTGGATAATTCATAGCACTTAATAATTGCCATTTCAATTCACACTTGTTTAAATGCTTGTCTATAATGAATCCTTGGGTATCTTTAATAATTTGCTTGAGTACCACAAAAGTAACTTATGACCTTTAAATTCTTGCACATGTCTCAATAAGGCATTTATAGTTTTACCTTTTTCTATATCTAAAATGTGCTCATAAATAATGTTTTTTAGTTTTCTAGAAGTTTTTCCCACTTAAAAAGTGGGACATAGGGAGCAAATTGCCACATAAGCAACCCCCCTGGATTCACATGACAAATGACCATTAACCAAATGCGTTTTACCCTTTATCTCAAAACAACTGGATCTTAGTATATATGGGTACTGTACACAGCACCCACACTTAAACGTACCTAAAATTTTTGTCTGATTAGAACTCCTAGCCAAACTATTCCTTCCAAGTATTTCATTCAGTGATTTGCTTCTGCTGTAGACCAAATTCGGTCTTTCTCCTACTTTTTAAAAATTGTTCTCTTGAAACTAAAAATGTTCCACTTCTTAATCAGACAATCACCTATAGCTTTATTGTCCACAGTAAACATGGAAATAAATTATTTACTCTGGTCTGGTTAACTTCTGGCTCTGCTTGATTAATACTGTGAACTATCAGGATTATAATTCAAAATAGAAACATATATTCTATTTTGTCTTTTGAGCAATACCTCTTCTTTTATTTCCATAAAAAAAGTATGGATAACCCTGCTAGGAACATTTCTAAGAAAATACTGCACTCATTCAAAAAGGTATCTGTTTCTGACATCATAAATGCCAAATGGACCAATTGGCCCTTAACCAACACTTTCTTTTCATCTATAGGGTGGCAAGGAACTTCTTCAGAACTGAGTTAAAACACTTTTCATAATTGCTAGAAAAGGTTCTTTTCCTATATATGTTAGAAATAAACCTTGACTAATACATATCTTTAGATAATTCAAGATCTAAGAAACTGTTTTGCTCCATATCAAATTTATAACTAAACTTTAAAAACTCCACAGTATTATTTATATAATCTAAAAAATTATGTTAACTTAGCTGGGTTATCCTTCCATAAAATAAAGATGTTGTCTAAAAAATGTTTGTATAAAAAAACCTGAGTCACAAAATTGACTGTCAAAAATGTAGAGTTTCTCCCATTGAGCCATTACCAAACTGACAAAACTTAGGCCATATGCAACTCCCATTGGAACACATGTAAATTTACTATAATACTATTCTTCAAAGGAAATGAAGTTATTTTTGAGCACTAGTTCCATGAGGTTAATGGCAACATTTATTTTATCTGTGTGCAGGTCTGCTAAAATGATCAGTTGTTCTTTAAACCACTCCAGACCTAATCCATGTGGAATGAATGTCTATAAATTGTTCACATCAATAGTGACAAATATCACATCACCATTAAATCTCATCCATTTAATATGCTCAAAGTGCCATGAATCCTTGCAAACTTGTGACACCTTATACATATTGCCCTTAAACTATCTAAAATCTTTGCCATGTAAAAGGTTTTCGATCTTGTAGCATCCATGATCAGTCTAAAAGAAGGGTAATTCAATTTTTTATGGAACTTAGGGATACCAAAAATCTTGGCTATTACTGGTTTATCATTAAACCTGTAATAAATTCCTCCTTAGTTAGCTGACCCTGAATTAACATGTCACACAAAGCATTGTCTATTTTAACAAAAGCTATGTACATCTCATTACAAGATACCTTGTAGTAAGCATCCTCAGCTAAAATTGCCCGTATTTTGTTCACATAGTCCAATTTATCCATAATGACAAGCTCACCCCCTTTTCAGGCTTGTAGAAAATGAAATAATATAATTTATGAGCATGTTTCAGATGTACAAAAAGGTAAAACTACAAATTCCTTATTTAGACGTGTGCAAGAATTTGAAGGCCATAAGTTTACTTTTGTGGTACTTGAGCAAATAATTAAAGATGCCCAGTAATTCAATATAGATAAACATTTAAACAAGTGTAAATTGAAATGGCAATTATTCTTAAATGCTACGAATTATCCAGGGTTCAATGATTCTATCTCAATCAATTCTCTTTTAAAACTCAAGTTTTATAATGCCTAACATTTATGAATACGTTTAAGTATGTTTTTTCTATTATTATGTCTTTTTAAAATTTTTAAAGAATTAATTGATTCAGTGGGTTGGGTTTAAGTCATACGATGTTTAACTAGTTATTTATTGTGAATAGTTTTTTAACTCAGCTCGCTGTGAAGAAGTTCCTTGTAATGACTGGAATGAAAGTGCTTAACTGCATTCATTAAAATGTATTATTTTTTTGGTTAACTGCCTGTATTGTTCATTCAGCACTGCAGTATTATTCACTTTGTGGTTTAAATTCAAATGTTACTGTCCCAGTCCCCTTCAATAAAACACATCACACTGAATGACATTTGACGACCTTTATTAAACTTCCATAACATGGTATGGATAACCAATATTATTAATTACAACTGAACATAGTACAGCTGATTTTAATCACAGCATAAACATCCCTGTAATGTTAATCAGGACAGTGTGACTTTACTCATCCTGACCCGGTAAGCAGCGTTCATACCTCTACTCACTTCCTTTAGTTATGAAGCAGCATCCAATAACTCACTTCGTATACCATTTACTGAATTATCCCTCCAACCAAATAAGCAGCGTCCTTACCTCCGCTCCCTTATATTTACTACTTATTGCCTCCAATTGTTCACTTTCCTTTCCCAACTTATTGAAATAAACATCCACACACCAGAGGGGGAAAAGAAGAGTGCAAATCTGTCCATCTTCTCTGCCCACCAGGCTGACCAGGCTGTTCCCCCTCAATCCTATCACAATTTCCAATAACCTAACCAGTAAGCCAAACATCCTTCGGTGTACCCATCCACTGTACACCAGACTGGATCCCATTCAACCAAAACCCTGTCATATAATTAGCAAAAGCACCAGTTGACTAAATGGTTAAAATAATCTAATAATTCTCCCTGCCATCCAAACCACCAAACCACCCCCTCAACCCAACACCTCCAGTCACAGTTGTAAGCGATGAAAATCCCAATTAACCCCCTTCCCCTCCTTACATGCTCTGTCCAACCCTTCACTTAACCATAAAGGGGAACCCAATTACACACATCCTTCTGACTGCCAGCCCCCCAGATGCCACACCCAATCAAAGTAGCAATGGCCACTGAGCAATCCCTCTGCTTAACCTTTCCACAGAAAGGTCAACCCAACTACCATGCCCCCAAACACCAATCCATAATAACCATATCAAGACTCCACACTACCTGTGGACAATTCCAATCTCTCCCTAAACAATTCCATCTACCCTCTCTACTCTACCCTTAACTCACCTCAACCTCACTTGACTCCATACTACTCCCTACCACAACAAGCCTGATATGGCTTAATGAGTACCTAACAGTAGTTCACCTGTGCCCTTCTTGTTCACTACTCTAACCAAGCAGCATCCATCACCTTCAAGTCACTGACTGATGTGATTCTACGCACATCCTTTTATGACCTCACTGTCCATCATTCCAGCTGCTGGCACAATGTCCACTGTGCACTCATCCTTTATTGATTTGTAAAAGAAAGAAACTGTTAATGCACAGCCATAAACCAAAATCATAACATTGAGTGCTATCAAGGGTACCCACCGCCATCTTTCCCCTCATCAACTCTTTCCAATGTAAGAGTGAGTTAGGGCTCCCCTTCTACTCCCCCCTTTTTTTCTTTTATATATAGCCTGTTTAACCTTCCCAGTTGAAGCTGTTAATATGCCATAATAAGCCATTAGTATATGTACCACATTCTGCTTATTTGCTCCCCTTTAGCTTGCAAGCAATGACACAAGTGAAAAGCTCTAGAAACACACATACCTCTCAACCTTCAAGCCCAGGTAATGTGGACAAAGCCCATACTTCTGAAACTCTTAGAGCAATAGGTGTTCACAAGCCATAAATAAACGAGTGGCCTATGTATCCTCTGAATGTTATAAAGTGAAAAACTAAAATGTCTGTCATTGTTTTCTAATGTCAGTCTTTAATGCTTTGCCACAAATAGCCAAAAAAACAGAACTCTATGAAAACAAAACCCAAATATGAAGAAAAATCTGAACATTCTATGAAAGTCTATACAGTTGAAAGGCATGACAACGCCTCAATATCAGGACAGCTTTTAAGCCCCCCCCCACTTGTTTACCCACCTTTCCCTTCCACTTGCTCTTTGTAATATTGCAGTTTATTAGTGGGTATGAAAGCCAAAACAAATGGCAGAAACCACTTTCTGAACGGAACTCTCCCTGATTTGCCCTAAGCCCACCATGTTATGCAAATGGCCGAAAACATCGAGCAGAAACCCCAGAGATGCTGCAGCCATGTCACAGTTGAATGGTATGCACATAACCCCAACAGTTACCCTACTGATGCAGCTGGTGCACCAACTGAATTACACATGCACAGCCAATAAAATTCTCTGCTGTCCATAACTCCTTGTATCAACATGTATCCTTTAATGCAATAAAAACATATCTGGGGAAAGCCAGAAAAATGGGTGTGGGAGTGACAAAAAACAAAATAGGGACAGCATGAAAATATAGCTCCCCAAATCTAGAAAGTTGGTAGAATAGCAGAAATGCACTCAAGTAATTCACAAGCGTGACCTCAACCTGGTCTGTGACATCAATAGGACTTGTTAGCAGGACATATTTGTGTCCCAGAGACTCCCCCATCTGTGAAATAGCTTACCTCTCCACATTGAAGTACCCCATTATCCCTTTTCAAGCACAAACTGGTTAACTGGATGGGAAAGAGAAAATACACCCCTGGGATTCCAGCTGTGTCCCTGCTGGACTGGCTTGCCTTATACATAATCAGATAACCACTGAGGCTGTAAGGAATTATAGCAAATAACATAAAACTACACATACAAATATTTTGGGCATGGGCACTAATGCTTTTAGCCTGTTAATATATCAAAAGGGGTTATTTCCATAACAAGATAACCAGGTGGCTCTACAATGTATCTAAACTAGTGTTTAGCTGGGCAATGGAAAGCCGCCATAACCCTCCCCCAATGGCCATTGATGCTGGGCCACACATGGACCCTTGACCGGCAGTCTTCCTGGGCACACACTCTCCACCCCCCTTAACAAAACTCCAAACTTCCAAATCTAATAAATATTCTCATCCCCAAATCCCTAGACCAAATGCATTTAGTCTTTTTAACATCATGAATGGAGGTACTAAATGTAATTCTTCTATCTGCGTCTTTTTTATAACAACCTCTTTATTGCTGTTAAAGAAAAAGTTTGTCTCTTTGCAATGACAGGTTATGCACAGAAAGGTAGTACATTGTCTAACATTTTTCATATTTTCAGACTGTTTGAAAACTCTTTGGCTTAAGAAAATAAATAAATAAATGATTGCTGTCTCAAATGAAATATAAAGATTCAATTCTTGACTCTGTCAGAGTTCTTACTTCTTGGAAAGTATTTTAAATGGTTGTAATATTCTTTCCCAAAAGGCATGATGTAACACAGACACATGTAGGCATGCATGCGGACACACACACACACACACACACACACACACACACACACACACACACACACACACACACACACACACACACACACACACACTGCTAGCCTTATGAAGCTTATCCTTTTTGCTCCAAGCTAGTTCATCTTACTATTCTGTCAATTAGAATATCCGCTAAGGTGACCACCCTTGTGAGCCATTTCTTTAACTAATTACACCATGTGAAAAGCAAACCCTGCACACTGGGGCTGTGAGTGTCTCAGCTTTTTTTTTTTTTTTTTTAAAACTGGTTGCCCAGGCTGCCACTCCCACATGGCGCGAAACATGTCCTATCACCTCATAGAACCATTCCATTGTCATCATCGCCGTTCGCAGCTATACCCCGGCCATAAAACACATGTAAATGAAGTTTTAAAACTCAAAATGAAGAGTCTGGACCTTCAGCTTAAAACCAAATAATGGAGGGTTACACAGCAACACCCCGTGGCCCATCATTCAAACTCCTACCCTGCTTCCTCCCACCTACAGCAAACCTCACATCCAAACCTTATGGTACAAGTATCTCCCCATTGTTAGCACAGCAGTATTTGTTTCATCAATGCTTACTGCCGACTGTGCTATTTAGTGACTTAAATCCCCAAAGCAATCCAGCAATTTGTCAGAAGACCACCAACTTTAGCAGAAACACCACATATTTTAACCAGAGGTCAGTCATATCATAGCTCTTATAGTAAAAAGCTCAAAGCGAGCCAAACCCCCCCCCTCCCATATCCATTAGTGCCACTGATGCAACAAATAGTCACAACATGAAGTCCATGCCCTGCATCTGAAGGCAAACATACAACCATCGTGCAAATCCCCCTCCTGCATGGCAATGCTGCCACTTACCATTTTCCTATACAAGCTGTGTTTCCTCCCCACCCCAAGAACTCCCAAATCCCTAAGTAGAAATGTGCTTTATTATTGCCAGCTCACGTAGCATTTAACTGGTTAGTGGTCATTGAAAGAACAACCTTTACTCTGTGAAAATCTTGGGCCAGCGGTAAAAATAAATAAATCTCAACTGCTGACCATACTACAGTTTTCCCACAACCATCTCTTCCAAATGAGGACCCAATAGGCCAGCCAGTCAACTGAAGGGAGAGAGCAAGAGGAAAAAAAAGGCATGAGGCAAAACCTGGACACTCTGGGAAAATCTGTACAGTCAAACAGCTTGCCCAGCACTGATAAGCCAACTTCAGTCTGAGACTAGAAAGGAAGCAGTACTACTAACCAGAAACTGCACCAACTGATGCCAACCAATTTCCTGTGATACAAATGCAAAATAACCTCGACCATGCAGCACTAGCTGAACTTCACAATCTAGCCTCCGGCATAATTATCTTGACTTATGTGGTCCCTTGGCAGCCATCACCATATGCAGCCTCAGAGTCAACAAACTCCACCATTGACAACTCTGCACTTGGCTCAACCCTCTGGCATCCACTTATTTTAATTTTATTTATTTATTTATTTTTTTTATAAAGGCAGCATTCGACTTTCTGCCCCAACACTTTTTGTTCACTGGGCTTGTGCTTTGAGCAACCATTATTTGTGGGCACCATACAGACTGCAAATGAAACCTCTGCCCTAGTCCAAATTACCATAGTGGAGCACTAAGTTCCTAAAGTACCAAATAATGTGAATGAAACCATCCTACGGCTCTACTCCTATTCTTCCTGCTGACTTAGAACCCTATAACCCATATGCTGAAGCAAAATACTCACAAAAATAAATAAATAAAATATATATACTTATATTTACTTTATATATATATAGTTTCCACAAGACCTACAGTACCTGTGCCCACTTCATACTACCAACCATTACTAACCCAAGGCCTACCTGTTGGGTCCTAATTCCTTACCCAGCTGGTCTTGCCTAAGTCCCTTACACCCCTCCCCACTCCTTACCTCATTTCCTCCCAATCAAACCTCCTTCCATTTAACCCTTTCATCCCCTACCCTCTTACCTCTCCTGATATATTTGTCTAACCCCTACTGAAGATGTCCCTGGACAAATTGGTTTGTTGCCAAACCTCATTTATCATGATAAATGCAACACGTATTCTTTAACATAATATTATTTTCTATCCTATAACGTTCATGCAGCAAAGTTCGAAAGACAGAGTTCAAATAATATACAGATCCACGTTGCACTGTATAAGTCATTTAAATATAAATTTGTGATGCAGTATTATTCTATTTGTCTTAAGGCTTTCTCACATTTCTAATAGTTATGGCTCAGGCATTACTAACACAATGACTTTAAGATAAGGTGTAATTATTCTAAAAGAACATGTCAATGGGCATAAAGTTCATTTTTTCAGTCTTTGATGTTAGCCAAAAGTGCTTTGATGTTAGCCAAAAGTGCTCTTTGCAGCACCCTCTGTGTGCCCAGAACTGACTCCTGCAATTCGTATTGAGTTACATGTATCGGCAACATATCTAAATATGACTGTAAATTCTTTTTTATGAGACACATTGCTTCTGTCTGATATCCTTCTTCCACATTGTCCTAATTTCTGCCTGCAAATCCTGGTATTTTATGACTTTGTGTCTCTCTGTACGTAAGACGCTGTAATCACTGGGTGCAGCAATTTCAGTGATCAATGCTACTTTAGTCTTCTTTTCCTGGACTACTATATCTGGTTTTCTCAAATCTGTTTTTTGAACTGTTGGTAATGGGATGATCCCATGTAATATAAACCTCGTCACTTTCTATAATGCTCTGTGGCTCATGTTTCCAATGCTTCTCAGCTACTTCAATATTATAATGTTTGCACAATCCCCAGTGCAACAGTCTTGCCACATTACTATGCCTTTCAGTATACAGGATTTCTGCCATTAGTATAACCCACCCAATAAAAAGATGTGTGACTGTTTCCAATTATGGAAACAGACTGCCTGCCTGCCTTGCTTAGATTACTTTCGAATACTTAGTAATGCTGTACAATTATATATATTTTTATTATTATTATTTTTTTTGACTTAAGATGAGTTTAAGTTTGGTACTTCTACTACTATTGTCTGCTCTGATAAATATACATTGATTAACTAGAGATATTTGGAATGAAAATCTTCCACACAGAGAAGTTTCTTACACTGTTTTATTTATCTATTTCTCTGATATGTTCAATGGACTTTGTTAACCAACGTGCACATAGTCCACTATCCTGAGCCACCAGTATTAACCTTTTTTCTTTTGATTTAAATTTGCCTCTCCTTAACCATTCCTGCATTAGATTTTGATTAACTTGAGGATGTTCCAGGAGTTTTCTATACTTGCAACTGTATTTCTGCAGTTTCCACATATCTTGCCTTCTCATCTAATCTTTTACCTTATATTCTTTCTTTTGTTTTTTTAGGCACATTCATTTTCTGCTGGATTTTTATCTACTTCTGGTTTGATTTTCATTCCTGCTTGACACCGATATGCTTCTGTTAACTAAGCACGGAAGTCATCTTTGAGTGGTTCTCCTCAGGATTTAAAACTTTCTCTATGTTTGGATCACTTGAGTTCATCAGGTATGGGTGCAGTTCTATAATTGCTGATCAATACATGTAATCAATTTCGAGGAGGCCCATACCTCCTTCAGAACAGGGAATATATAATCTTGGTATACACTGATTTTTATAAATCATTTGATAACCATGAAGCATTTTGATTGTTTTCTTATCCAGCTGATCCAATAGTTTTTGAGGCCAGTCATTCACCCCAAAACTGTAAGTTAGGACAAGAAGAGAAAATTGGTATATAGCTTGGACTTTGTTCCTAGATGTCAGAGCTGTTTTTGGTATTAATTTTAATCTTCTAAAATATTCCATACTAAGCTTTATTCACATTTGTTCACATTTTATTGTTGATCGTTCATCAGTTCCCAGATATTTATATACTGCCTCTTGCTGATATTTTGTTGGTGCTGCAGCTTTCCTGCTTTAAAAGTTGCCTTTGCACATTTATCAAGACTAAATGGCATTCTTATATCATCTGAGAATGTTTTGACCACTTGCAGTTGTGCTTTCAGTTCCTCATCTGATGAACTATATGGTTTTAAATCATCCAAAAAAAAGATAAGACATCTTTAGAGTTTGCTGTTTTCTGGGAGCCAACTTGTAGCCATGACCTAATCTATTAAGTAGACAGCTTAATGGGTTAAGGGTAAGACAAAAGAAAAGCTGTAACAAAAAGTCACCCTCGATATCCCCTTTGAATTGTTAACCCTGGGATAATAATTTGTCCTTTATTATGGCTTATCTGCAAAGTGGTTTGCCACCATTTCATGGTCACTGTGATGTAATCGATCAATGTAAGGTGTATCCAAATACTTCACCCATCACTGCCATTCACTCCACTCCCTAAACTGGCTTGAGCTTCCTAATTACCTGAAATTCATACAACTCACCACTGCTCACAAACTTATATTCCAACCCTCCATCTGAACCTCTCTTTCATTCATCTTAACCCCTCCTTAAAATCTATTTCACCTTCCTGGCCAATTACTTCTATCATAGTCCTTAGCTAAACTATGGAATCCCCCCCCTCCGCTGTACTCACAACCACTCTAATTTCAAATCTGTCCTCCATTCTTCTCTTAATTCAGCCTGGGACTGTTCATGCTCCCTTCCCACATAAATTACATTGTCTTCTCTTTTAAAACTCCCTTCACTAACATTATTGTTAGACTAAATACTAAATGAACAAACACTTTATGACTTGTACTTTTAAATATATTATCTGTACTACTTCTGACTTTTATTATTTTAACATTTGTGTTCTTTAAACATATACTCCCTGATTTTGTATTTGTATTTTAAATTGTATATTTATGCTTTTGTTACTGTATATGCCATACTTTACTTATGTTATATTCTGCTAACTGCTTTTGGAGCTTTTCTCCCCGGGCCACCACTAAAAAGGGGGTCTGCTTGGCCCAGTGGACTTCCCCGGTCATCAAACTGGAAATAAATTAAAAAAATAAAATCTTATACATTTGTAAGCACTATCTTATCCAGGAATATGGGATGCTGTCAAATGCTTTTTTTTTTGTAATCTCTTCATGCCATACTTAGATTTACTTGTGTAGCACTTTTTATGTGGGCCAAATGTCAGTGATGTGGAAGCAGATAATTTCATTCCACGTCAGTGACATTAATTGCAAGAGGGAAAGAACAGCACTATTTAAGCATGTCTATAGGCATCTGAGAACCAGCTACCGATTTATTGGCATTGGTAAGGTCTGCAGTAAAATGCATTTGACCAAAACACACAAACAAAATGTTTTGAATGATGGGAAAAGTTGGATGATTAATTTGGGGAAAAAACAATATATTGTCTTAATGAAATTGTTTAATTTGAGATGTGTGTGTGTGTTTGTGTGTGTGTGTGTGTGTGTGTGTGTGTGTGTGTGCGTGTGTGTGTGTGTGCTTGTGTCTGTGTGTATCTATATATATATATATATATATATATATATATATATATATATATATATATATATATATCTGTATATATATTTACTATTACCACTGATGGCAGTCTTGCATTTTAAAGCAGGATGGTTTACTGGTTTACTTCATAATTTAGATTAAGTGTTTGCAGTTTAGCACATTTTCATGAGTATCCAGATGCACAAGATATGTCATTTTATATTAATTCCATATACTGTCTTTCTGAAAAAATTTAGTACAGGAAATTGTTAGATATGAGCACATATGTTTACGTATAAAGATAAAAAGCTTGTCAAGGCATTTGATTTATTTTGCTTTCAGCATATGACTTAATATGACACACATACGATACATAATATATTTAAGGTGGATTCTTTATGTTTTAGTTTAAATGTATTGAAAAAAGCACCATAGATGAAATCATAGTTTGCAGTTGTTTTTCTCTAATAAAAATGTTGCTGCAAGTTGCTCTATAGTGCTGGGTTGCATACTATTAGTAAACTCTTTTGTTGACTACGAAAAAAAGCAAGAGTATGTGCGGTTGAAAATCATCTGATTGCATATACTAGCTTTTGAAATGTGATAGTACAGTTTTGGACTGGGAAATTTGCCTTTTCCTCACTCTAGTGAAATCCTAAAGTTGCATATCTAATTATTAGGGGGTGTGGGGGGGGGTGGATGGGGTCTTGCCCTCCCTACAAAAAATTCTTTACTTTGAGTTTTTGTTTGTATTTTTCGATTAACTAGTGATTGACCAGTTGTGTTTGATTATATGGTGTTCAGTATTTTGATTTTTCAGTATATAGAGTATTACCCATATCTATCTATCTATCTATCTAGCTCGCTAACTAGCTATGTGTGTGTCTGAGTAAAAATTACTTAGATACAATTTCATTGCATGTTAAAATTTACTTTTCTAAGTATTTGTGCATCATTTGTCTTTGCTACATTTCATGCATTTTTACAGTTGGCCTAGTTAGCTGCTGAAAAGGTCTTTGCATTAACTATAAAAATAATCTCCACTGACTTCAGTATCAGGAAAAGTGCTAAAATCATTTCACTTCAATTTCTCAAAAATAAAAAAATAAAAAAAACAGCTTTGCAGCGCAATAGCAAGAAGAAGAAACTTTCAAAAACTTCATTGCACATGAAACACTTGGCTTCTTGACTTTCCACCTTCAAGGGAGAATAACAGTATATAATCAGGTATCCATCAATCTAGTACTCATCAAATATCTCCATATTCTACTATTTTTAGCAACACTTTTCTTCCCTGTTCACTGACAAGGAATGCAAAATTTACCTGAACTTGTTATATACAAGATGAGATTCCTAGATTCTTTTGTATTACACTTACGTCATGTTGCTAAACTCTGTGTAGTTATTTCACAAAGAACTTAAATGGCAATTGTTTTTAAATATCAAAAAAATGTAACAGAGGGAAGTACCATCGGCTGCTTGAATAAATTCGGACAAAAATTCCTTTAAAATCCAAAGGTTTAATGCAGCAAAAAAACAGACAAGACAACTGCAGTAAGTAAGCGCTTTCACGTTTGAATCAACGCTTCATCAGACTCTAACACAGCAGTTGGGAATACATCTCATTAAATATAGGAGATGACATCACCTTAACAAATCACAAAACTAGAATTTAGAATTAATTAATCATATATAATTAAAGAACATATTTTGAATAAAATTACTATAAAAATCCATAATGACACAATAATAAGATTTATATGAATGTCCTAGACAATATATAAATATATAACCAAAATTAAAACTAGATGATATAAGTTAATAAACATATCAAAAAATAATACTAGTGTCTCAATGGTCTGCTGTTTAAAAATGGTTTGAGAACAACCCTATCATTAAGCCCATATTTATGGGCTTGTAGTTTTAAAATACATTTGCCTTCCCTCTCTTCGGTAAAATTCTTAATGTCACCCAATCTACCACTTCTCATGATTAATTCTAATACCCTAAATTTAAAAATATGTGAAGAACCCTGTTCTACTACGTGCCTCGCTAAGGCATTATTTGTATTCTGTTTCTCAATGGCATATATATGCTCTCTTATCCTCTCTCGTAGAGATCTGTTGGTCTTGCCTACATAAAATTGTTTACAAAGCTGGCATTCAGCAACATATATGGCATTAGTAGACCTACAGTCAGCATAATTTCCAAAGCTATATATGCGTCCAGTAACTTGATGTATAAAGTGACTAGAATCAGTTATAAACTTACATTGATTGCATGAACGACATGGAAATGTTCCATGTCTATCTGATTGTTTATGGTTCTCATGCATCCTATCATAACATAAAAGCCTATTAAGTGACTGCATATTTCGGTATGCTATACGTGGTCTGTCATCTATCAACTTCTTAATTCTTTCATCCATTAGCAATAATTTCCAATTATTATTAAGAACTCTAACTACATGGCTATTCCTATTAGTAAATGGTATTGTTATCCTATTAACAGGGACATTGGCACGGTCCCTGTTATTTCGTTGACAAGTACTCGATCGTCTCATCACAGGAGCACCAGAACCTGTTCTAAGTAGGTCTCCTTCGACGATGTCATTAGTCACCTCCAACATATTATAGCCTCTGGAAGTAAAATCATTAGTTAACTGTGTTTTGTGATGATCAAATACTGTATCATTAGTAGTTAATCTAGATACCCTCATGATTTGGTTCTTTACTATGTTTTTATGAACATGCTGGGGATGCATACTATTTTGATGCAAAAGATTGTTCTTCCAGCAGGGCTTCCTAAAAAGTTGTGTGTCGAAACCATTGGCAACCTTAGTCACTTTGACATCTAAAAAATCAATGGCATTGGCAGAGTGGGAGCATTCAAAACTAAGGAAATCAGTAGTATTATTCAAATAAGTCACAAAAACAGCCAACTGTTCTATAGTACCTCCCACACAATAAAAACGTCATCTACGAATCTATTATAATGCTTTAAATACATCTTAAATTCCATGTCCCCATTAAATACAAATGTATCCTCCCAATGTGCCAACACCAAATTAGCATAGGTGTTGGCACATGGAGTGCCCATTGCCACCCCTTTAGTTTGTAAATAGTATCGATTGTCATAAAGCAAAACATTGTTCTCAAGTATCAGCTCTAAAAGAGACATCCATCTGCATATCTTGTAATTTGTTATTCCTTTCTTCACCAAAAATAATCAAATAAAATCCATGCCTATATCATTAGGTATAGAAGTGAACAAGGATGTAACATCAAGCGTGACTAAAAGGTCGTTGTTACAAAATAAGGGGGAATCTGTAAACACAGAGAGATTCTCCAAAAAATGTGTGGTATCTCTTAATATCTGTTTGACATTTGTGACAATCGGTTTAAACATCTTGTCTAAGTATATCGACAAGGGCTCAGTGAGCCATCCTCTACTGGACACAATAGGTCTAAGTGGGGGATTTAAAAGGTCTTTATGGATCTTAGGAAGACCTCTGAATGAAGGAACTAAAGGGTTGTCAACTAGGAAATATTTATAAAGGTCATTGTCGATGACACTGGTAATCAATAAATCATATAAATATCCATGTAAGTTCTTAATTAAATTATTGAGATCATAATTGTGTAAAGGGAGATATGTATCATGATCAGACAACATAAGATCCATTTTGGCACTATACATAATCTTGTCCATAATCACAACGGCTCCTCCCTTATCAGCTTGTCTGATAATAATAGCATCATTATGTCTCAGACTAAATATAGCTTCCCTTTCTGCTATTGTTGTATTAAAAAAGCTTGGTTTAACATGCTTGTCATTATACAAACCAAAAATATCATTCTCACAAGCTTGTTCAAAAGCCTCTAATAAAGGATGTTGGGGCGGCAAAAAGTTGGAAGGTTTTTTAAACAAATTAAGATCATTACATGTAACAGTGTTAGTGCCATCATCAAAAAGTAGTTTCAAACCTAAGCTCCTTGTAAAGAGTTTGATATCAATGATAATATCCGTGAGATCATTACAACTTGAGGGTATAAAACCCAACCCTTTATTTAACACTGATGTTTCATGTGTATTTAAAACATACCTAGAAATATTGACAACTAGGTTCTGGGAGTCACTCTCGATGTTTTCTTCATATGCTGAAATGCTTCTTTGGTGCTCTTTCTCTTCACTGCTCTGCCCTGTGGGGACCAAGTCCTCCTCTCGTATGGTCTGAAAGGTAGCGGAAAAGAAGGGTATCCCTCTCCCACTCCAAGTACTTCTTCTTCGACGGAAATAACGCAAGGATTAATGGCTGGTCGCTTCCTCTGGATGTTATTAACTTCATCATCAGAAGGGACGGCTGGCACAGTTTGTGGATTAGAATCCTCTTGCCTCTCGGCATGTATAACTGCTTCCACAACTACTTGTCGGCTATTAGGAATCCTAGCGAAAGAGCTTGTTTCTTCGGAGGCCATTGGTGCTGTTGTGAGTGTGTCGGTTAACTCACGCGAATGTCCTGATGTCATCATGGAAGGGGCGGATCTTTGTTCAGAGTCTCGTTGGTCAATAGATGTCTTTAAAGGTGTAGGATCAATGGACTTAATGTTGTTGACATTATTTACATGGTTATCACGGGGCCAAGAAAAGACTTGACCCTTTTGAAAATCTAGAAAGTCATGCTCAAGCTTCCTTTTCTTGTCTTGGAGCGATTTAATATCTATCGACGATAGCATAATTTTAAGATCAGAAAACAACGTGGATAAATCATGGCATCCTAAAAGTCTTATTAGATCACTCACCAGACTTTCAATTTCAATAGTCAAGTCTTTGACAACAATGTCATATTGCTCCATCAGAATCTTGATATATGCAAAACTCGTGTCTAGGTTCAACTTCTGCCATTTGGCAAGAAGTTCAGGTTGCGTGGTGCCAAAGGTGGGCATTTTTAATACCCTTAAGCCTCTCGGAACGAGTTTGAAATTAAGACAGGCTTCCATGTGTAATTTTTGCCATTGCACATGACTTAACTTTTGTAGTTTGGTCTCCAATTTCCTGGTGGCCAATACAACATCCATATTTTGTTTAAAGTTGTTAGAAGTACCTTCAGTAGTATGTAAGTCACTAGTAGTTAGTTTGAGCAATAGATTTACAGCCATAACAACTAGATGCTCTATGCTGAAAGTCTTTTCATTATCAAAGGCGTCAGGTAAAATAACTGGCGTGGCAGCCATGTCCCAGCAGGGAAGTAACAGCAAATAGAGAAGTAAAGACCAATACCTGCTGAGCAAAACAACCTCTGTATGATGAACGCAGTGAACAATATCAAAAAAATGTAACAGAGGGAAGTACCATCGGCTGCTTGAATAAATTCGGACAAAAATTCCTTTAAAATCCAAAGGTTTAATGCAGCAAAAAAACAGACAAGACAACTGCAGTAAGTAAGCGCTTTCACGTTTGAATCAATGCTTCATCAGACTCTAACACAGCAGTTGGGAATACATCTCATTAAATATAGGAGATGACATCACCTTAACAAATCACAAAACTAGAATTTAGAATTAATTAATCATATATAATTAAAGAACATATTTTGAAGGAATTTTTAACTACTAGTGACTTACATACTACTGAAGGTACTTCTAACAACTTTAAACAAAATATGGATGTTGTATTGGCCACCAGGAAATTGGAGACCAAACTACAAAAGTTACGTCATGTGCAATGGCAAAAATTACACATGGAAGCCTGTCTTAATTTCAAACTCGTTCCGAGAGGCTTAAGGGTATTAAAAATGCCCACCTTTGGCACCACGCAACCTGAACTTCTTGCCAAATGGCAGAAGTTGAACCTAGACACGAGTTTTGCATATATCAAGATTCTGATGGAGCAATATGACATTGTTGTCAAAGACTTGACTATTGAAATTGAAAGTCTGGTGAGTGATCTAATAAGACTTTTAGGATGCCATGATTTATCCACGTTGTTTTCTGATCTTAAAATTATGCTATCGTCGATAGATATTAAATCGCTCCAAGGCAAGAAAAGGAAGCTTGAGCGTGACTTCCTAGATTTTCAAAAGGATCAAGTCTTTTCTTGGCCCCGTGATAACCATGTAAATAATGTCAACAACGTTAAGTCCATTGATCCTACACCTTTAAAGACATCTATTGACCAACGAGACTCTGAACAGAGATCCGCCCCTTCCATGATGACATCAGCACATTCGCGTGAGTTAACCGACACACTCACAACAGCACCAACGGCCTCCGAAGAAACAAGCTCTTTCTCTAGGATTCCTAATAGCCGACAAGTAGTTGTGGAAGCAGTTATACATGCCGAGAGGCAAGAGGATTCTAATCCACAAACTGTGCCAGCCGTCCCTTCTGATGATGAAGTTAATAACATCCAGAGGAAGTGACCAGCCATTAATCCTTGCATTATTTCCGTCGAAGAAGAAGTACTTGGAGTGGGAGAGGGATACCCTTCTTTTCCGCTACCTTTCAGACCATACGAGAGGAGGACTTGGTCCCCACAGGGCAGAGCAGTGAAGAGAAAGAGCACCGAAGAAGTGTTTCAGCATATGAAGAAAACATCGAGAGTGACTCCCAGAACCTAGTTGTCAATATTTCTAGGTATGTTTTAAATACACATGAAACATCAGTGTTAAATAAAGGGTTGGGTTTTATACCCTCAAGTTGTAATGATCTCACGGATATTATCATTGATATCAAACTCTTTACAAGGAGCTTAGGTTTGAAACTACTTTTTGATGATGGCACTAACACTGTTACATGTAATGATCTTAATTTGTTTAAAAAACCTTCCAACTTTATGCTGCCCCAACATCCTTTATTAGAGGCTTTTGAACAAGCTTGTGAGAATGATATTTTTGGTTTGTATAATGACAAGCATGTTAAACCAAGCTTTTTTAATACAACAATAGCAGAAAGGGAACCTATATTTAGTCTGAGACATAATGATGCTATTATTATCAGACAAGCTGATAAGGGAGGAGCCATTGTGATTATGGACAAGATTATGTATAGTGCTAAAATGGATCTTATGTTGTCTGATCATGATACATATCTCCCTTTACACAATTATGATCTCAATAATTTAATTAAGAACTTACATGGATATTTATATGATTTATTGATTACCAGTGTCATCGACAATGACCTTTATAAATATTTCCTAGTTGACAACCCTTTAGTTCCTTCATTCAGAGGTCTTCCTAAGATCCATAAAGACCTTTTAAATCCCCCACTTAGACCTATTGTGTCCAGTAGAGGATGGCTCACTGAGCCCTTGTCGATATACTTAGACAAGATGTTTAAACCGATTGTCACAAATGTCAAACAGATATTAAGAGATACCACACATTTTTTGGAGAATCTCTCTGTGTTTACAGATTCCCCCTTATTTTGTAACAACGACCTTTTAGTCACGCTTGATGTTACATCCTTGTTCACTTCTATACCTAATGATATAGGCATGGATTTTATTAGATTATTTTTGGTGAAGAAAGGAATAACAAATGACAAGATATGCAGATGGATGTCTCTTTTAGAGCTGATACTTGAGAACAATGTTTTGCTTTATGACAATCGATACCATTTACAAACTAAAGGGGTGGCAATGGGCACTCCATGTGCCAACGCCTATGCTTATTTGGTGTTGGCACATTGGGAGGATACATTTGTATTTAATGGGGACATGGAATTTAAGATGTATTTAAAGCATTATAATAGATTCGTAGATGACGTTTTTATTGTGTGGGAGGTACTATAGAACAGTTGGCTGTTTTTGTGACTTATTTGAATAATACTACTGATTTCCTTAGTTTTGAATGCTCCCACTCTGCCAATGCCATTGATTTTTTAGATGTCAAAGTGACTAAGGTTGCCAATGGTTTCGACACACAACTTTTTAGGAAGCCCTGCTGGAAGAACAAACTTTTGCATCAAAATAGTATGCATCCCCAGCATGTTCATAAAAACATAGTAAAGAACCAAATCATGAGGGTATCTAGATTAACTACTAATGATACAGTATTTGATCATCACAAAACACAGTTAACTAATGATTTTACTTCCAGAGGCTATAATATGTTGGAGGTGACTAATGACATCGTCGAAGGAGACCTACTTAGAACAGGTTCTGGTGCTCCTGTGATGAGATGATCGAGTACTTGTCAACGAAATAACAGGGACCATGCCAATGTCCCTGTTAATAGGATAACAATACCATTTACTAATAGGAATAGCCATGTAGTTAGAGTTCTTAATAATAATTGGAAATTATTGCTAATGGATGAAAGAATTAAGAAGTTGATAGATGACAGACCACGTATAGCATACCGAAATATGCAGTCACTTAATAGGCTTTTATGTTATGATAGGATGCATGAGAACCATAAACAATCAGATAGGCATGGAACTTTTCCATGTCATTCATGCAATCAATGTAAGTTTATAACTGATTCTAGGCACTTTTTACATCCAGTTACTGGACGCATATATAGCTTTGGAAATTATGCTGACTGTAGATCTACTAATGCCATATATGTTGCTGAATGCCAGCTTTGTAAACAATTTTATGTAGGCAAGACCAACAGATCTCTACGAGAGAGGATAAGAGAGCATATATATGCCATTGAGAAACAGAATACAAATAATGCCTTAGCGAGGCACGTAGTAGAACAGGGTTCTTCACATATTTTTAAATTTAGGGTATTAGAATTAATTATGAGAAGTGGTAGATTGGGTGACATTAAGAATTTTACCGAAGAGAGGGAAGGCAAATGGATTTTAAAACTACAAGCCCATAAATATGGGCTTAATGATAGGGTTGTTCTCAAACCATTTTTAAACAGCAGACCATTGAGACACTAGTATTATTTTTTGATATGTTTATTAACTTATATCATCTAGTTTTAATTTTGGCTATATATTTATATATTGTCTAGGACATTCATATAAATCTTATTATTGTGTCATTATGGATTTTTATAGTAATTTTATTCAAAATATGTTCTTTAATTATATATGATTAATTAATTCTAAATTCTAGTTTTGTGATTTGTTAAGGTGATGTCATCTCCTATATTTAATGAGATGTATTCCCAACTGCTGTGTTAGAGTCTGATGAAGCGTTGATTCAAACGTGAAAGCGCTTACTTACTGCAGTTGTCTTGTCTGTTTTTTTGCTGCATTAAACCTTTGGATTTTAAAGGAATTTTTGTCCGAATTTATTCAAGCAGCCGATGGTACTTCCCTCTGTTACATTTTTTTGATATTGTTCACTGCGTTCGTCATACAGAGGTTGTTTTGCTCAGCAGGTATTGATCTGTACTTCTCTAATTGTTTTTAAATGCTGATGCACTTCCTGGATTAAATAACAATCTTAATATTAAATGTGCCTTGAGATGGTGCTAAGAGGAAGTGACGTCAATTTTTAAGATTTTGGCGGTTGCTTTGGATTGGCTGCCTAGTATTTTAAATACAATTGTATTTTTGATATTTTATTCTCTTTCTGAAGACGTTCATAGACTAAATTTGAATGAAAGTGCTCAAACATTTTGTCAGCAGTTGTTCATACTCCAAAAAGTTTTGTTTTTTATGTAGTAGTTCTGTCTTCTTTTGGCATTTTTTTTAAAGTAGTTATTTCACATCTTAGAAATGTTGTTACCTTTTTTTTACTCTTTCCCACCAAAATGACTGTTGCTAACAACTATTAACATATATTGCTTTGCATTTTGCTAATTAGCTGTACAATGCATTTATGGTCCTTAGAAATATATCACCTAATGTTGGATAGCTACTCGTGAATAAAAGGAATTTTGACTCTACAGGTTTATTTAGTTTATTTCAGTATTTTTCACAATGTGCATTATATATATTAGATATAGAAGAATATGTTACATTGTATATTAAATAATTTGCAGTTATATTTTCAGTTATACAAATTTTATCAAGAGGATAGGACAAAATATTGTCATAGTCAATATTTCAGGACTGTATATTTGATTAACATTTTTCCTGTTTAAATATTTCTCAAGGAGTAGATGCATTTATGCAATTAAAACAGAAGTTTGAAATGCATGCACCAGGTATGTGCCCACAACCTCCTATATTGCTGTATGAAACATTCCATGATGAACACACCTACATGTCTGTTTTTAAATTCTGTAATACTAAAATGAGAGAGACAATTGTATATTGGAAGAAAAAAACACCACTAGCTACAGAACGAGTGCAAAACCCTTTATCAATCATCCTTTAATTTAAGAATTATTTCTAATAAAGAACAATTGCAAGCCCTAGAGTATTTCAGCAGACTGAGAGCTAAATGAATTTTCGCAGAAGATGCAAATAAAACATTGATAGAACAGGGGCAATGCACAGATGATTTCTTTTCAGGAATAGGATAAAGAAGACAGAGAATAATTTCCTCATGGAAGCTTTTGGCTTAGGAATTGTAACAACAAAAAATGTTTAACACTGCATTGTAAAAACACAATTACATATTATGAGAGCAATAAAGAGCAGGATTTATGGAAAAACAATAAAAACTAAAATAGTGGATCCAGTAATATTGCAAATGTGAAATCAAAATCCACTATTAAAAATCCCATCATAAACAAATAGAACCATAGCTAAAATGTTCCAAAATAAATAAATACAAAAACTAAAAACTGCACAAAGTATTTGTACTCCCCTTCAGAATTTCACATGTTGGGGTTAATAAGCTCATCATCCCCTTACTTTAATATACTAACTACACAGTCATGCAATCATGGGAAACAGGCAAATACTCTGAAATGGCTAATCTCAACGGCATCATCCCTTGTGCTCATTTATTCATTTTTCTGATATTAGCTTTATGTTACTTAAGGTTACAGAAGACCTGGAACCCATCCTAAAAGTACAAAATTATCCAATTCATTCACCTGACAATTCTTCTAAGAGAATAGCAGTTTAAAGATACTGCACATCATGTTAAGTGCAGCAATGTTAAAGCAAGCAATCACATGGCACTTTCTAAGGAGTATGGGGTTAGTTAAGTAGAATCTGCATTTTCCCCAGTGACTGTGGACACACACACACACACACACACACACACACACACACACACACACACACACACACACACACACACACATTTTTCTCTCTTTCTTTACATCTAATTGGGTCACTGCACCTTGAAACTTGATGTTAGTAAAGCTCATTCAATGTAAGAAAGACAAATAGAAAGGCAAGACAATTATTGAGGAATATGGGTAAGGAGGACAAAACTACAGGGACGAAAGACAGATTGCTTTTAGCTTTACAAAATGTGTGATGTGTGTGGGGGTTGACTTTATAAGGAGATTTTATTGAGTTTAATTATTTCCTCTGCACACAAATCTTCATAGCAATAAAAACACTATTTGATACTTCAATGCCATAGTCTATTTTTGTGCATGCTTGAATAAAGACTAGTTTTAAAATAAAATCTATGTTGTCAAACTAGTTTGTTTACTTTTAAGATTTTGCCTATTGAAACTATGACCTAACTTCTCTTTCAAATGCATTCTGATAATGGAGACATTTTTAGATAGTGAATAGTAAGCTTCTGAATGGATGCTTGTTTTACTTCTGTTCATACAATTATGGTTACTAGCTAGCCATGTTATGTCCAGTTCAACACAATTACTACTAAATTGTTAATGTCTTTTCTGAAATGAACACCTCAAACGTAGGTTTAGTCCTCTGGCCAGAAGTTTTATAAAGACCATTTTCATACTATTGAACCATTCCTTTTGTTGTCTGGCATGCTTTTCATCCCAGCCTACAAATTGAAGGTCTGCTTTGTTGGATAATATTGTATTCCCTTTTATTTTGTCACAGAACTAGGATATTTGTCTCCTACATTCTTTAATTTTCCTTTTTTGGACAGGGGCATCAGATTTCACTTATAAGACTCCAGATTATCTTTTTATTTTTAAAGAGGTCTGCCTTTAATGGTTTGCATCATTTTTAGCATCTTCCTACCTTACAGAATAATACTTTAAAGAGATGACATCCCGACTTGGATTTATCTTTCTGATTATCTTTATGAATATTTTTGAACAGAGCAGCACCATGAATAGTTTTAGAAGCACACTTCTTGGGATTTGGTTTGAATTTATCTATTAACTCCTCTTTCTTTTTTTTCTTCCTTATGTGTACCAATTTCCAGTGCAAATTAAATATTTTCCTTCCTACCTCAAAATAATTCTGTTTCTTTAATGGCTTCCTGTACACTTGTTGCACAGTATCAAATCATTTACTATAATTAAGTAATATGGTATGCTGCTCTCCTGTATCTAGCTTTATCCTTATATGACTCCCCATTTAAACAGTAATAAGTTAATGGTGTGGTAATGTTACCTTACTGAATACTCGTATTTAAAACAACTTGTTCAGAGCAATTAGTTGAATTTTATTTTAATTGGCGTAAATTCTAAAAATAAATAAAATCTGCCACACAATTTAGAATCATTCACAAATCATTTTATTATGTTTAATTGCTGTATTGTTGGATTAGAGTTAGCCTGAAGGAATCTTTTTTTTTTTTGAAAAATGCACTTAAGCACTTAGATGTGATATGAGGTAGTTCCATCTGTGCCAGGAAGAGTAGTGCAGTATATGTGTACATATGTCAGCATAGCTAGCTGGAGTTTTGTAAAGAGCTGTATGTTATTTGACTATCACACTGATTTGTACAGACGTTTGAGTTAAAAAATATACCTGTAGAGTTACTTGTGTTAGAAATGCACCAGTAGGTCCTGCTGGACAGAAAGAATGTATGCATATATATTAGGTTGTATTGTTGGAAGTGATCAAATGTGTATGTTTCATCAGAGAATCCTAGACGGGTGGAAAGTTTGAAGCTGTGTAATAGCTTTTAGATGCACCACAGATCTTACCAAAGCTCTGTGTGTATATTATACCAGAGTCAGATGACCAGAGGTGATGTCATCCTCTAACCAGCATCTCATTTTTTTGGAAGACTTGCAGCAGCACTTTAGAATCTGACAGGAACGATTTATGACAGGATATACATTTCATCCATTCACACAGACAAAGAGAGACATCATCTGGCTTTTGCTGTGATAAGGCACTTGCTTTAGTAAGTAGCCGGGGAACAGTAATTATTTAGTTAGTCAGGGACATTTAGTGAGAATAGTTTAGTATTGTTTTCTGCACCTGTGAGAAACTATCCGACTGTATTATTTTTATATCTATGTGGTTGAAACTATGTTGTTTATTGTATTTAGTATTCTCCTGTTTCAATTTTATTATTTATCATTAAATATTTTGATACCTTTCATCATGGTTGGTCCTCTAGAGAATACTTTTAATATCTTGAGAGTACTTATTTTTGTTTTAGTGACACTGTGGCCACACCTGATAGCCTTGCTGCTTTGGTCACACCCTACCATTTGCATCAGTATTTATTTTACACAGTATAAATGGGTTCCCTCTGTAAGAGCCTTATGGTAGCTGACTGGTGGCAGTGTGCGTACCTCAGAGTCTGGGCAGAAAGGGCACAGCTAGTATATCTGTGCTTGCTATTCCCAGGTGTGTATGTGTGTGTGAAACTCAAATATCCAAGTGTGTGTGTCAGCTACTGGGAACAGGGACACAGAGCTACAAAGTGGTTAGTGTGGAGTTTGTGTGGGCCTGGAGAGAGAAAGAAAGTCCAACCCCAGATCTGGAGCATGCTCCCTGTGTGCTCTTAAGGTAAATTGTGATTGGTGTAGGGAGCTGCATCTGAAAATACTTTGTGAATCCATGCTTGCTCTTATTGACTGTCCCTCAATGGAGTCAGTGGTGAGGAGTGAGTCTCCTTGATTGCTGGCCCAGAGTAGGGACCTGTCACACTAGCCCATAGATTAGAGGTCTTTTGTCTAATAATAATATCTAACTATCCTTTCTTTTTGTCACAGAGCTGGAAAATCCTCATCTTTCTTAGTCTTCCTTATATAATGGTCTAGTGAGAAGATATACATTTTCTTGACATTTTTAAAGATGTTTCTGTTAAAACTGATGGCATGATTATTACTAAACATATGCTACATGTATGTAGTAATATAAGTCTGTTGATGGCCTTGGGTGTATTTTAGTTTCATGATCTACATGCTCAGGACATGAAATACCCAAAAGTGACATAATGTGGAATGCTATGTGCTCTTCAATTTTAAGAAATTAATTTTGAAGTAACTAAGACACCATACATTGTGTTTAGCATTTTCAGTTTGTTTTACTAATGTGTGCCAGCATGAAGGGGAAGCAAATGTACTCTATCTTATGAGAATCAATTTTCCTAAATAGATACTGTCTGTCTTTTGAGAATTAATTTTCAAGATAAATAAAATATATAAAAGATCTGTTAATACTACTTTTGTTTGCTGAGAAGGAAACAATGTACAGCTGCCTAAATTGAATGATATTTGCATGTAATGAATTATGAACTGCTGCTCACTTGCAGATTTGACAAACAGCAGGTAATTATCTCAAATGTGTAAAAACAAGAGACAAATAACACACAATATTTTAGGGAAACTTATGATCTAAAATGAGTATATCTCAGCAGCAGCCACATAATCAGTGTTATAAAGTGCAGCAATACATCCATGGCCAAAATAATGAAAATAAATATAATAAACAAGCAAAACTTCTGGAAATAATTTAGTTAAAGTACTTTGTTTCAGCAGTGAGGACATTATATTGCTATGATTAATATAAAACTCAGTTTGGTTACTGACAGTGCTAGAACCTTTTGCTTTACCAGATGGTTTTAACACTAAATGTTCTTGCATTATACTCATTTTAATAAGCAGATGTATGTATGGGTGTGACATTTACCCAGTATAAAGCTAAAGTTGCAAACCTTAGGGAAATATGCACCAGTAGAATTATTCAGACTGATATGTTGAATTTAAGGAAGCAAATAACTAATTACATATGACCAAGTAATGACAGCATGATAATGTTTGTTGATTTCATGCACCAGGAAATTAAGTTGTAAAATGTGCAAATATATCTTGAAATTTGATACTTTTAAGCACAAGCACAACAGCAACACGAAAAATAACTCCACAGACCACACAGATGATAAATACAACAAAATCTCTACACGCACCGTCTTGAAGACTGAGGAGAAAAAAAAGTACTAAAAATCAAAAAACTAACTTTAATTACCATGAATCACTTTCACTAATCGAGAGATCTTCTTTTGATTACAGTCATAATCAAATAAACACACTTATATAACAAAGTCATTATCTCATAACCAATCACATAACCCACATATTTATAATAATTGTTTCCATCTTTTAAAATTCTTATTCAATTTTAAAACGTAATTAATATATGTATTTAATCCATGACATTCACTAGCAATTAATATAATATGCCATTGTAACTCTTTGCATTCTAATTCACCATCCTTATTTAAATTAAAATATTTAGAAATACGATCAATAACATAAAAACTTGATTTTTCAAAATTAATACACTTTATCTAATGATTATATAAAGCATTAACTGAGCTTTTCTTTTTATAACATGACTATGCTCATAGGTTTAAATTTTGTATTTTTTTCATTGTCTTTTCCTGTTTACATTTATAATTACAAGACATGCACAGAAAACATTTGGACTATCTGCAGCATATCTACATGCAGATCATGCTAAGCATTTAAAAAATATGTGGGTTATATTATTGGTCATATAACAATGACATTGTAATAGAAGTGCACTTATTTGATTGTGACTGAAGAAGACCTGTATATTTCTTGAAAGTGTTTTTTGATTTTCATTAAAGTTTATTTTTGACTTTTAGTACACTTTGTTTTTTTTTTCTGTCTTCAGGAAGGTGCTTGTAGAGTTTATGTTTTTTTTTCCTGTCTTCAGGAAGGTGCTTGTAGAGTTTTTGTTTTATTCATCTTCTGTAAGGTCCTTGGAACTCTTTTTATGTTGATTCAGTATGATCACTAGGGTCTTTATCATGGCTGAGGGAGAGAATATCAGTGTGCTGGAAAATGTTGCCATTTACAGTAATTTGTTGGTTGCACTCGAGGCACTCCTTAAAATGGCGAACATCAACATCTGTGCAGTGATAGAAACCTGGTTCAAGGCTCCAGAGAGCATCCCTGCATTACCAGGCTATAATTCATACCACACCTTTCGGCCTCCAAACCTGGACTGAAGCACTAAAGGCAGAGGCATGTCCATATTCGTTAAGGATATCCACACCTCCAGATTATTTGCTCAGCATAATGCATCTGAGATTATCCAAGTGCAACTAACTCTGGGCAAGACCACAATTTAAATTGTAGCTTGCTACAGAACCCCCACCATGCCCCAGGTGTCCCGCTCCTCATTTCCTGATACACTGGAAAATATTAGGGTACAACGTAACACCCTAATAATGGGCGATTTCAACTACCCCACCATTAACTGGGAAAACTACTCATGTACCAACTCTTGTGCTCAATGTTTTCTGGAATTCATAAATTCCAATGCCTTGGATAAACTTATCCACATCCCCACCAGGGGCAGCAATATCCTAGATCTGGTCATCACCAACATGGGCAACTGGTGTCCCATACCAGAGGTCAGTTCCTCATTGGTCAGATCCGACCACAAGCAAATCACCCTAGACATCCACATCCCACTCCCACCCCCTATTAGGGTAACCACCGTAAAATATTTCTCCAAAGCCAACTTCACGCTTCTTAAGACAGAAGTGGCAAACTTCATGACACCCATGCTGACGGACAATAGAAGTATGCCTGCTGAATCCTTTATAATTGCACTTTATCAGCACTTACACAAGTGCCTGGATTGTGCAATCCCTAACAGAACCAAGATGCTATCCTCCAAAAAAAGGAAGCCAATCTGGTGGTCCCTTGCCATAAACAAACTCTACAACAGAAGAAAGAAACTGTTGCATAAAAGAGTAAAATCCCATGATTGGAGGAACTCCGTGGTCAGCCTCAGTAAGAAGCTGAGATCCCTCATAAAATCCTCCAAAGCTAGTTACGAAAACAAAATCGCTACTGATTCTAAAGACAACCACAAAGCATTCTATAGCTATGTCAAGAATCTCAATGGCAACACTCAGATCTGCTCTGAGTTATAGCACAATGGCACTAAATATACAGAACCAACTGATATTGCCAACATCCTGGCAGATAAGTTCAGTGCTAACTTTACCCCTCTCTCATCCCCTATAGGGCCCATCTCTATACCGGAAGAATGCAAAGTTTCTGTAATCATGGCTGCACAGGTAAAAAACACAATCTCCAAAGCCAAGAACACAGCATCCATGAGACCTGACAACATTCCAGGCTGCGTTCTACATGAACTACAGAATGAACTGGCACCCCACCTAAGTACCATGTTCAATCATAGCCTCACCTTAGGCTTTGTGCCCACTAAATGGTGCACAGCAATGGTTATCCCACTCCACAAAGGGGGATCCACCACGGACCCTGGAAACTACCTCCCCAATAGCCTGACAAGCCTGGTCTGCAAGGCTATGGAACTTATCATCATGGAACTTATAAACAATGACATTGGCAATCTTCATACTCTGGACCCTACCCATTTCAGGTTTGTAAAAGGCAGATCATGTCTCCTAAACCTGATAGACTTCTTTGAAGCGGTCACCAAAGCCGTAGATAAGGGTAAGGTGGTTCACACAGCCTATCTAAATCTTGCCAAGGCTTTCAACACCATCACCTACTCTGGAATTATAGATAAACTCACTAAATTAGGTATAAATCCCTATGTCACAAGATGGGCTGCCAACTGGCTCACTGACAGAACCCACACTGTGAAAGTAGCAGACTCTAAATCCAACTTCAGACCAGTGACAAGTGAAGTACCACAGGGTTCAGTCCTAGGTCCTCTCCTGTTTGGTATCTACGTCTCTGAAGTACAGACTAACACAGAAAGTCTTTGGCTAACAAAGTTTGCAGGTGATTGCAAACTAGGAGCCATAATCAAAATTCTTAGCGATGTGTACATCCTGCAAAAGGGCCTCACTGAGACAAATGCCTAGTCTCAAAGCCATGGCCTCAAGCTCAATGCCAAAAAGTGCATTGTCATCCCTTTTGGTAAAAACTCTGTACCCATGAACTATCACATAGGCGGTAGTCTACTTAACACCAAAAGTGTGAAAAGAGACCTTGGGACACAGGTGGACGGTAGTCTCTCCTTTGATAATCACATTGCCACAGTAGTCAGGAAATCCTTCTACGTGGCACACCTCATCACAAAATGTTTCTCATCCAAGGAAAAAAGAGGTCATTGTTCCCCTGTACACATCACTCATTAGACCCATTATAGAGTACAACGCCCCTTTTGGTATGTACCTCACAAGACATCTACAACAACTGGAAAGGCCACAGAAATACCTCACAAAGAGGATTACCAACATCAAACAGATGCCCTACGTAGACCGTCTCAAAAACCTCCAGCTTTACTCTGTCGCATATCGCCTACTCAGAGGTGATCTCTGCCTAGCATACAAAGCTATGCCTAACCCAAAGCTGTTGGACGTGCTCCACTTAAAGAAATCCCAATCCCTCCAAGCTACATGCTCTAGGGACATAAACCTTGTCACCACAATAAACTGAACATGCTGGAGGGATATATTCATGTCCCAGAGACTTCCCATACTCTGGAACAAACTACCTATCTATATCAAACAAAGCTCCTCATTAGCACTCTTCAAGAAAAATCTTGATGATTGGATGGGAGATAGGAAATTCACCCCGGGGATCAATTCTGTGTCTCTGCTTGACAGGGGCATAGGAAAATAATTTTCTTGGGTGGCAAAAGCCAGAGTACTGTTTGGCTAGGCTTATATAGGCCCTAGGGCCAATAGCCTAGTACCTACCTATGAACCTATGAACATCATACACTGAAAATACTATGGTTGTTGCCAGTAATAGAGTACTTAATAGTACTATGTTAACAGCTTTAGAGACTGAAGACAAAATAGGCTGACATTGCCAAAGACATAAATAAAAATGTAGCAACAGATAAAAAATAATACAGTAACTCTGTAGTTCAGTTTTCAGTGCAACAAACAGTTCAGTTCATTGACCACTTTGGTAGCAATGCCCACTTAAGGAGCAAATACAGGTTTCAGGCTAACAGATGTAAATATAACATAGAACAAAACAGTACTCCAGAATTTAAAAACCCTTTACCTGAAGTTGATAAAACTATTGTAGGTGTATTCAAATAGTGCAGTTAAGCTATGAGCTCACGGACTACCACCTTTGAAATCCTTTCAGAAAGCAGACTTATTTAAAACACAAGTAAAGGTCTCTATCTTCATCTTGCCATATCATCAAATCATTTCCTTTAATTTAGAATCCAATATCCCACAACCAGTCTTTACCAATGCATTTTTTGCCCTACCTAGTTCCTTCTCTCCCCTCCATTTCTTTGAATTTCTAAGCACTAATCACATGATGTATTATCGGTCTGACAAAACCGACTAATACACCTTTTCAAATGCTGAATATTCAATATCTATTAATGCATAAATATCTTTTATACTGTAATGATTGCCTCTACTTTCATATGAATGTAATCTAATTAGAAATTGTATGTGTAATCGTTAATGTATATTATTTAATGTCTGTTCATATATATTAGTGAATGTCTGTTTAAAATGTTTGTAATATATTGGAGCTTTCCCCCAAACATCTTCTGAAAAAGTTTTCTGACTAAACTCAGTTAGAAAATTTGGGTAAACAAAAGCAAAATAACTAAATAAATAAGTAAATAAATAAACAGATGAACAAATAGGTCAGTCTATCATCACCAAGACTTCCAACAGTCTTTTCCCAAAACCTTCCTGGTTATCAAAATCAATCAAATGTCTCAGCAGAGAAAATCTTTTACTGACAGCTCTCAAGTTAAGCAGTCAAAGTAGCTAGGATTTAGGGAAAAATCTTGCTTTGCTTCTCCTATATGTGTTCATTTTCTTCTGATTCTCCTCATAAAGATAGATCTCTCAAGGACATATGCATTATTAAATAATTGAATAAACCTATACAAAGATTTCTTAACTGAAATTATGTGGGTCTAGCATCTAAGCACTGGAACACAGGTGCAAAGAAGGGCCATAATATGCCTAGAATACAAATTTAAAAAGATACATTTAAAAGTTTGAGCCTCTCTTTTCAAGCACTTAATAGTGCTTATCTATAAAATTGAGCAGGACTATACATGATGATCCTGGTATAAATTTGAGTCTACTCATCCATTCCTCAAGACCAGCCTTAAAGCTAGTCAAAATAGTACTTTGTTTGACCTATAGTGGTAACTTATTCCATAGGCTGTGAATACATTGTTAGGAATCTATTTCTCCACTGCGTCTTATTTTTTGTTGGTGTAAAGTTAGGTCACTAATGCAGATGTTTGTAGAGTCAGTGGTTTTATAAAGCAAGAAAAGATCAAATAGGATCGGGTTTTTCTTGGCTCAGAAAGCAAGGTGCAGGTCATTTAGCAGCAGCCTGTTGGCTACCAAATATAGTGAGAGCTGTGCTACTCTATGAGGACAATTAAAAGATTTAAGGCTTTTTGATTTTCTTGGGAAGGATTTTCTGGGACCTTTTTAATTGAGCAATATGCTTCAAATTATACATACCAAAGGGAGCATTGTGTTCAGTGATGGGTCCGATAAGGGAAAAATACTGTGCCAAGATGACTTCTTATGTGGGTCTAGCATCTAAGCACTGGAACACAGGTGCAAAGAAGGGCCATAATATGCCTAGAATACAAATTTAAAAAGATACATTTAACAGTTTGAGCCTCTCTTTTCAAGCACTTAATAGTGCTTATCTATAAAATTGAGCAGGACTATACATGATGATCCTGGTATAAATTTGTGTCTACTCATCCATTCCTCAAGACCAGCCTTAAAGCTAGTCAAAATAGTACTTTGTTTGACCTATAGTGGTAACTTATTCCATAGGCTGTGAATACATTGTTAGGAATCTATTTCTCCACTGCGTCTTATTTTTTGTTGGTGTAAAGTTAGGTCACTAATGCAGATGTTTGTAGAGTCAGTGGTTTTATAAAGCAAGAAAAGATCAAATAGGATCGGGTTTTTCTTGGCTCAGAAAGCAAGGTGCAGGTCATTTAGCAGCAGCCTGTTGGCTACCAAATATAGTGAGAGCTGTGCTACTCTATGAGGACAATTAAAAGATTTAAGGCTTTTTGATTTTCTTGGGAAGGATTTTCTGGGACCTTTTTAATTGAGCAATATGCTTCAAATTATACATACCAAAGGGAGCATTGTGTTCAGTGATGGGTCCGATAAGGGAAAAATACTGTGCCAAGATGACTTCTTTGGATCATGAAGATATTCCTTTGGAAATTAACTGGGACACATGGAAGGATTTCTTGACTATGGTCGAAACAAGGTTGAATGAGACAGAACTGTTCACATAAGTACCCAGGCATGTTCTGACCATGTCAGTCTGAAAAGGAGTACTATTACTTGGGTTGGGAACAGCTTTTTTTTTTTTTTTTTTTTTTTTTTACCAAATAGTTTTCTGGTACACTTTTTTGCATTTAACTCTTGTTTGTTTTCAGTGTACCAGGTATATACATATTCCAACCCTTGCTGGAGCTGTTTAGTATCAAGTGGATGAGCAAATAACATTGTCCAGACTGCAGTCATCAACAAACTTGTTCAACTACACTCCTGGGATATTGGACTGGATGTCTGCAAAATAAATGCCAAAGAGGTGAGGTCCTAGCACTGATTCCTGTGGTACACCAGTAATTAAAAATTTTACATTCAGAGAAGGTACCAGCAACTTTCAGAGTCTGAGCTCTATGGGATATCCAATTATGGGTTTACATTGTTAGTATAGTTTGTTTAACAATACCAACAATGGATATAGTCTAGAAAGCCTTGACCAGATCAAGATAAGCAGTTTGCAGTGAGTGACCACTGCCCAGAGTCTCTGTGACCTTTTAAAATAAGCTTACTTGGTTCAAGAGACACGACTTGTGCTTCAGAAAACCAGACTGTTTGGGATCTAGATCAGTTAAATTTTCCGTGTATACATAAATGAGTTCTACTATGATACTTTCCATGGTTTTGCATGCAGTGCTTATGAGGCTGATAGGCCTGTAATTGCCAGGATCTTTAGAGGGGCTACCCTCATGTAGGGGAGTCACAGTAGCTTTTCCTCAGGCATTAGGCACAAACTCTATGGAGAGGATGAGGTTAAAAATAACAAGCTCAGATATTACATTCTTGGCTCTGGTGAGAATGCAGCCTAGTATGTTGTCTAGTTTTATGGAAATATTACTTTTAGTCTTTGATAAGGATTTTAATATTTACTCCAAGAAGGTTCAGGGGAAACTAAATTTCTAGAGATACTGAGTGAGCAATGCAGACGGGCAGGTAAGGTCAGCAGTATGTTAGCTAATATATTGGTTATATCCTTGGGATTTGAACATTATTATAGATGAGCTCAGTACATTGTGCGACTTATTCCTTAATTTCCTGATATGAGTGAAGAAACAGTTGCAATTTCCTTTGTATATGTGTTGACCTTAAACTCGTAGTTTACGTTACATTTTCTAAAAGTACTCAATTTCCCTGTAGGCATGTAATATCTTAGCTTGTTATTTTTAACCTCATCCTCTCCATAGAGTTTGTGTGGTTCTCAGATAATGTGGTAAGGATTTCTTCTTTTCCAGAAAACAAGGAAGAGCTCTTCTTTTGAGCCCTCTCCCTTTTTTATATGGTTGCATTTACTAAGATCGAAAGGTCTAAGGAGCAAATGCTCTTTTTTCCTTATTTTACTAGTTGCCGGCTACTCTGTGTATGAGATTGTGGTACACTGGGATCTGGGAATTTGCCCTTTCCTGATGTTTTATGACCTCATGAGTTGGTCTCATGAGGGGACTAGGAGGGGCTTGCCCCCTACATAAAATAGTGGGGGTTGTTTGATTTTTGCATTTTAATGTTAAAATAGTTATTATTTTTGGACACTGAAACATGCTTACGTGAAAGTACATAACATCGAAGATGTACTTATGCGAAGTACAGAACATCGAAGATGTACTTTCATGTAGGCCGGTTCTCTGAAGTGTATTACAGTGGGGATAAGGAATTACATCCTTTTCCCCACTGTAGTCCGATCTCAGAGTCAGTATATTTAAGTAGGGGGGTGTGAGGGGTGCAGGGGGGCTTGCCCCCCTGCAAAAGAGTAGTTCATAATGTTTTTAATTTCAGTTTTAGGGTAGGGAGGGTAAGGTAGGGGAATGGCTTATGCGAAAGTACATCTTTGATGTTCTGTACTTCACTAAGTACATCTTCAATGTTCTGTACTTTTACGTAAGTATGTTTCTATGTCCTATGATCAATATTCTGAAATTTTGATCATAGGACATAGACATATATATATATATATATATATATATATATATATATTTATAAAAAAAAAACATAACGAGCAACAATATAGTCAGGTAGGTCAGAGAAACATGCACGTCAATGGTACAGTGTTTCGTGGAAATGCCTGGGGTTCACCTCAGATTGTTGTCCTGGTGTTCATAGGGCTATGGCCTTTCCCATAAGATAGTGGGATGAGGCTGGCTGTTATAGGAGTGGGGGAGCATTGGAAAGCCCTTTGGTGGAGCTGGACATGACATAGTATTCACTTGTGCAGTTTCAGATTGCCCAGTGTTAGCAGCAGTTTGTTGAGGCATCTTTTGTAGTGAGCTTGAACCGTTACAGACTAACCACAGGACACAAGGTCAGATAGTTGAGTTTTACACATTATGCGTTCAGAAGGTGCAGGCTAGATTTGTTGTTCCTCACAGTTTTAGGTATGTAACAGCTATCGGACAATTCATTAACCTTGTTCTGTGGTTTTGTGGATTTGGCCAGGTGTCTTGCTTAGAAGGACGAGAGTTCCTCTTGTCAGAGTTTAAAGAAAAATGTGTGTGTACTGGTTCTCGGTGGACAGCAGTCTGTGAAGCAGCATTTTCGCGGGTTTGGGAGCAGTTGTTGCTGCGCATGAGCAGTTACAGCGGGAGCTGCCCTGCGTTTGTGTCAAGGATGTGGTGGGGGTTGCATGTCTTGGATCTACGGTAACTCTCAACTGTACAGATTTTCACAGAATGTCCAGATTTTAGCCTCATATTTTTATACGTGTTCATAAAATTATGGTTTTCTGGCAAATTAGTAACAAATCATTAAAGAGTTAGGTTAGAAAATAATGAAAGATACCTGAGTTTAAGATTTCAAACCCTTTGGGAAAATTCATGCTAATGCAATAACTATTACTAGTGATAAGGGCAGACACTGAGTTTTCTGTTTCTGGCTATATGGTGGACTCCTGATATTGCAAACCACTGGTGAAACAGTTCGACCTGTGATGGTGGGGTTGTCCCTATTGCCTGACTTTAAATCAGGGATGTTTTAAGAAAGAGGCAGTGGATTATTTGTAATAATGACTAGCTTAAACATAATTACCACTGCCTTTGGATATGTTCCAATGTTGGGCCATTCTGCCATTAGAAAAAAAAAAAAAATATATATATATATATATATATATATATATATATATATATATATATGTATATATATATATATATATATATATATATATATATATATATATATATAAAATAATAAAGGCACTGGGGCCACAGGAAGGGCTTGTGGTAATTCGAGGAGTTTAAGTTAATGATGGACAGTTGAGCAGGAGAGGGGGAGCAAGGTAGTTGGTACAAAGATTTTGATGTTGTTGTGGCTTGCTGACCTGAAGAAGGGATTAGGTGGCTAAGGGGCACTCCAAACAATGAGTATGTGCATTGCAGCAGTGACAGCTGAGAGGGGGGGAGTGCTTTTAGGTGATAATGTCAGATTTTTGAATAGCAGTCGTCATGCCCTTCAGTAAGTCACGCAAAAGCAACCCATCTAATTTTATCAACTTACGTATTGCGGTATGGAGTGGTGGTGGTGGTGCTGGGGCAGTCATAGCATACCTTTCAACTATATAGATTTTAGCTGAGTGGCAATATTTTGCTTGATCATTTACTTAGGTCAAAAAAAAATGCTCGGAGCAGTGAAGTCACTAGCAATTGCTTAAGTTCTGGATATCATGTATTTCGGGTAGTACATACTGGCTTTAGGTATTGCTGTTCTAGCACTTTCATTACTTTATAGGGACCGGAAACTTATCAGGAGCTGGACTTACAAACTTGCATTCTCTGTTTACATTAAAGTCTCCTTAATTATTTCTGGGCAACTTGGGGGTACTGTCTCTTGTGCCTACTTTAGAAGGTAGGCTAGTGAAGTGGTTTGACATCATTTGGAGCTGCTATGGGAGGGTCCTTTAATCATGAAGTCTCAATTTGGTGGAATGTAATGGCAGTTTGGTACTCAGCTGAGCTGCTGAGAGTCATTTACTTTCACAGGTTTGAGTGATTTCTTAGGGAATATATGGTAGAAGGGGGGTTTACTGCTTGCCTCTTACATAGGTTATTATACCTTTCAATGATACAGATTTTAAAGAATGTCCACAGTTTGATTCATACTTGGGGGTCGAAGTCAGAAAATGACAGACATTTGAGTGTCAGACCGCATACCTTTCAGAAAACGTAATGTTAAATGTGTGTGTGTGTGTGTGTGTGTGTGTGTGTGTGTGTGTGTGTGTGTGTGTGTGTATATATATATATATATATATATTTTTTTTGCTGATTTCTTGGTTCACTGCATGGGTTACGTATGAGTTGTAAGAGACTGTGTGTGTTTTACAGGTTAGGCATCTCCATAAAGACTGCCAGTTAAGTGTGCATGTCTGTGCATTTAGCAGCTGTAAGCAAAGGTGCTGGCAGGCTAATTCATCATCAGGGATTAGCAGGTAACACTGGAAGGTAGGTTTATTCAGGACAGGCTGGTGGTGTGGACGTTGTTTTTTAATGTTTTATGTATTTCAGATGATTTACACTTGTTTCTTTGCAGATGGTACTTCCATGGGGATTTCGGCTGGTGGGATCAGGCTTTTGGGATTGCAATTGGGGCAGTTGGGTACACAGAATGTAGTTCAGCAGCTGGTTTCCTCTTGAAAGAGGATCACTGGGGGTGAGTCATACCTTTTTATCTGCACAGATTCTGCAGAATATTCAGAGTTTGCTTCAAAGTGTGGTACATTTTCATAAATGGAGGCATTTTTAACAAATCATGGCAGATTTGGAGCTGAGTGGGCTAATGCACTATGCTGTAGTTGACATGGTCCTGGGTTCAGTACCTGGGAAGGGTGTAAATTTGGCCACTTTAAGTGGATTGGTCAGCATGCACATTGTAAATCGACTTATACTAATGGAAAAAGGTCCGGTCGCCCGGACTTTTTCCATTAGTATAAGTCTTTTATAAAACACTGTCTTGTTATATTAAAGGAGTTTAACATAGCGAGACAGGTTTAAAAAAGCAACGGAGATCTCCTTTGCTTTTTTTAAAGCTATCTCGCTATGTTAAACTCCTTTAACATAGCGAGACAGTGTGTAAAAAGCAATGGAGATCTTGCTTTCTCCGTTGATTTTTTTTTTTAAACCTGTCTCACTGTGTTAAATGGGTTTAACATAGCGAGACAGCTTTAAAATAAGCAACAGAGAGTCTCTGTTGCTTTTTTTAAAGCTGTCTCGCTATGTTAAACCCATTTAACATAGCGAAACAGTAAAAAGCAATGGAGATCTTGCTTTCTCCGTTGCTTTTGCCCACAGCTCTGATGTACTGTTTAGGCATACGCATGCGCAGTACACCAGAACTGCCGCAGAATACCAGACAGCTGCGGAAGGGCAGCAAGGAGGCATTATACAATGCCATTATTTAAGAAAAGTAATTATTTTTTTTTCTTAAATAATGTCATTGTATAATAGCAATAATTTACTTCTTGGTGTGGGTAATGCTGGATTTACCCACGGTTGGCTTTGTTTGGCCACTCGGGCTTCACCCTCGTGACCAAACCACGCCAACCGTGGGTAAATCCAGCATTACCCACACCTAGGCGTGGGTTATTGCTATATCATGTGAGAACATATTTCTGGCTTTGCAGCTTTACAACAGCCAAATAAGTGAATAACTAACTGTGAAGTTAACTTACAGCAAAATGGCTGTAAGCTGGTAAAAAAATGGACAGAGATCACAGGTACCCTAAATTTTAGTCATTTAGTTTTATTTATTTCTGTATTTTAATAGCTGATAGATGATTGCTGAATGAAGCCATTAAACTGAGTGAAGAGCCTACATATTGCAAATTCATCATTTAATACTCCCTTTGTTGAAAATGATTTGCAAAATAGTCTTGATGGATAACGCATGTGTGTTTTACACATTTTCAAATTAGTGTTAGAATGTACTTTAAATTATTGTCAAATTAGTAAAAATGTTAATATTGAAATAAAGATTTTATAAAAATGTGAACCTAAAGTAGCTTAAACTTGAATGGGCAACAAGTTTCATACTGTTAGCATTAATTACAGAGATAATAGACTGTTTATTTTATGATTATGTGGATTCCATTGTTTTCATTCTATGGCAGAACATATGAAATTATTAACTTTCACTTTATAGCCCAGTTTTAACATTGTGAGTGAATCTTTTCTGTTTGTTTGTTTTCTGGGATGATCCACTTATACTAACTTTACTTTTAAGGCTTTATTGCATATGCTAAGGTTCATGGCCGGAAAAAAGGCAATTCCTCGAGATAACTTGCATAGAACAATATTTGTCACTCACACCAGCTTCCTTTGCTATAATCACAACTATAATAGCTTTTATTTCTACATAGCATAATCCAAACACACAAGAAGCATTGTTGGAAGCTTTCTAGTTTAGAGCTCTCTTTCCAGCTAACGTTAATTTCTCTTTCCCAGGGAAGAGTCATGCTGAATGTTGAACAGAGCTATTCTCAGTCTTCATAAACTACCTGAAAAGTCATAAAGCATCACATTTTCTTAGATTACTAAATAATGTTTTGCTTAGTTTTCATACGGCTTCTCATTGCTAGAATATACATGTAATCTTAATTGTTTTTAATTTGTAAAATAACATTAAACTCTTTGACTGCATCTGATTATATACATGTAGTGTACATCATGACATCACTGACTCTAGTAAAGTTTTATTAAATCCTGTCATACAAATAATGTCATTTCACAGGAGGGGATAATCACCCATGTCATTCTGCTATTTTTACTGATTTTTCAAAAAATGTGGCTGGAACAGACATTAAGACACTGAAGGGGGAAAAATTCTCAGGGTAGGGTAGAATTAAGCAATAACTGATGATGTTGGTATGGTATATTGAAGATTTACCCATGGTTGGTGTGGTTTAATCATGAGGGTGAAGCCAGAGTGATGAAATAAAGCCAACTGTGGGTAAATTTCAATATACCACAACCACAGAGTCGGTTATTGTTATTATACAATGACATTATTTAAGAAAAAATACTTACTTTTCTTAAATAATGTCTTTGTATAATGCCTCCATGCTGCCCTTCCACATTTTTCTGATATCTTGGGGCTTTTTCTGATGTACTGCACATGTGTATGGGACTTGTGTTCCCACGGATCTACCTGACAACATCGACACTTCAGAACACCGACAACGACTTCACCGACACCACATAATCGACAGTTCACAAACACGACACCTCATACACTCGACACATCATAACAACAAACAAACAAATCCCCTGTCCAAAACCCACAGACACAACACAAGCACACCAAAATCCTTACAAACCAATACTAACCCTTACATACACAACTTTCTACAACCCTAACCGAAACCCTAACCCTAAGGTCCGTCAGTATCGCACACTCACCTAACCCGCGCCCTAACCCTAACTCACTTAACCCGCCCCTAACCCAAAAAATATCACTACTGCACCCTTACCTAACCCGCACCCTAACCTTAACTCACTTATCCCACCCCTATCCCTACAGACCGTCAACATCACACACTTACCTTACTCGCACCCTTACCTAACCCGCACCCTAACCCTAACTCACTTATCCCACCCCTATCCCTACAGACCGTCAACATCGCACACTTACCTTACTCGCACCCTAACGTCCGTCACTACCGCATACTTACACATCCTTTCCCCATCTCAGTGTTCTCAGCGTCGGTGTTTTCCTCCATCGGTCTTCTGACTTTTCGATCTTCTGGCGCCGGTGAAGTCGTTGTCAGTGTTCTGAATTGTCGATGTTGTCAGGTAGAGCCGTTCCCACGCTTACGCACTACATCAGTGCTGTGCAGAGGTAGCAACAGAGAAAGGAAGATCTCCGTTGCCTTTTTTTTTTTAATTGAACATAAAAAATCGGGAGACTTTTTATGTTCAGGAGAGCTGGGACAGACAAGATAAAAGGATAATCAGGTAAGTTTCTTTAGTTTTGCAGAACTGCCTGATTATCCCCTTATTTTTGTCTGTGCAGTCTCCCTCGTTTTTTTCAGGTCTTATGTTTTCTTTTTTTTGTACAAAAAAAGAAAGAAAATTAAAAAAAAAGATGTAAGATATACTAATGGGAAAAAATCCATGGCTTTAAGACAGTGGTTTTCAAGCACTTAGAACTGGAGCAATTGTAATAAACTCATATTACATTCACTTATGCCCTTGTGGCCCAGGTTGTGGCTGGAAAAGGACTGTGTGCATTTCACTTAGTTTACAAGCAAACAAATAAATAAATGCATTCAAAACAACAATGCAATGATAACCTTTCCACTTGCTAGATGCTTTCCATCCTATCTGTTACCTCTAACATGCTGTGATCTGACTGAGTAGGTTAGCAGCAGTGCTACTGACAGTCTGGTCAGAAAACATATGCTAACCCTCCAGTAGCACACTGATTAGAGTTCCATCTGTGGTATTGACTACTCAGGGCAAGAAATGGCCTTGTACTACCAGGGGGATGAACAAATCTGGGTGTTTTTTAAATAAATTATCTGGCCCTACCATGCCTCAAATGAGTACATATCTGGCCCTACCATGCCCCAAATGGG